>NW_016690323.1:1048438-1544171 GCF_001604755.1 Lepidothrix coronata | reverse complement strand
TGATCACCATAACTGGTCTACTCTGGCCTCAAATCGGGAGGCCTGGAGACACACCTGGAAACGCTGCTGTTTCCTTTGAGAAAGCACGCAGGATCACTCTCGAGGAGAAAAGACAATGCAGAAAGAACCGTGCCTTGTAGAATATACCACCTAAGGAGTCTTTCTGCTTTGCTTTTTGCAATCGGATATGTCTATCTCGTATTGGCCTCATTAGCCACCAGTGTGCTTGTAACAAGTGTGGATAGAGCCTTCCTAAATCTTTGTTCGCAAAGCCTAGCCATGATGATGATGATGATGATGATGATGATGATGATGACATCTTATGATAAGTGACTAAGATAGGCAGAAAAACAGTAGTCTTAAGTATTCATGTAACATTTTATATTCCTATTTAAGGTTTCCACTTTCTGTAACTAAGAGAGGACATTGGTTTGTCTTTTTAATGTGGAGATGAGTGAACACAATATAATAAATGTCATATTTGTTTCTGATCTTCTAGTAAATCTTGTGAAATTGCTTTGCAAATTTCAGGTGGAATCTATTTCACCTAGCTTCAAAAAAAACCAAAACACCAGGAGTCGGCTAGCATAAAGTAGCCATCTAGGCTTCACTTTTAGTCAATGAAGAACAACAGATTTCTCCAATTTGTGTTGTATTCTGTCCTAGTGGAGGTATGTAACAGAAATGCATTGGAAAGAGACCTTTTCTAAGGGCTTGTAGTGACAGGACAAGAGGGAATGGCTTCATACTCAAAGAGGGTAGGTTTAGAATAGCTATTAGGAAGAAAT
Source organism: Lepidothrix coronata (assembly GCF_001604755.1). Classification (NCBI taxonomy): domain Eukaryota; kingdom Metazoa; phylum Chordata; class Aves; order Passeriformes; family Pipridae; genus Lepidothrix; species Lepidothrix coronata. Next base: position 1,543,383 of record NW_016690323.1, on the reverse strand, counting down.
TCTTTACTGTGAGGGTGCTTAAGACACTGACACAGGTTACCCAGAGAAGCTGTGGATGCCCCATCCGTGGAAGTGTTCAGGGCCAGGTTAGATGGGGCTTTGAGCAACCTTGTCTAATGGAAGGTGTCCCTGCCCTTGATGGAGGGGTTGGAACTAATTGATTTTAAGGTCCCTTACAACTCAAACCATTGTATGAATCTATGAAACGGGGTCAGCAACCTTTGGAGAGCACTGACAAATGTATCTCCACAGTGACTGTGAAGGAGGAAGCTCAGGGAGCAACTGGCTTACATCAGATGCCTGATTCTCTGGCAGCTAGAGTTAGTTGAGGTAAAGGTCTCCCACTATGGTGCTGTTGCAGGTCTGTGAAAGGGAAGGGCACTCCAGTTGGTGGTTTTAGTAGATCAGATGTAGATGGTTAGATGTAGATTTGGTAAGGTGAGTGCTGATTGCAATGTCGCTGGCATTCCTGGAAGACCTTTGTTTCTTACTGTCGTTTCAGGTTGTGGTGCATTACAGCAACTTATCGTTAAGCATTCATGTGTCATGTCTGGATGCTCTGTCAGAACTGAGGTCAGTGGGTGGTTGGCTGCCAAGAAGAGCTTTGAGCCTGTAAGTAGTCTTGGATGTGCCTAAGGCCCCCTACTGTCACAAATGAGGAAGTGTGTGCTATCTTTCTTGCCAAAGGTAGAGGATTGTAGGATCTCTGAGAGAAGCTATTTGCATAGGAGTGAGGCAGGACATGCCATACATGTGGCTGCTCTGCAGACCACTTTCACTTCAAAAAATGTTCAGCACCTTGACCTAATTCCCCAGATAAATTATTTACCATAAATATTAGATTGTCCTTTTGGAAAGTGTCAAGACAGACAGGTTTGATACTACAGGGGCATCTTTCAAAGAATTCATGCCCAATTATTTAAAAATATGGCATAGGATTCATCTTACCTGCCTCTAGAAGCCTGCAGCTTAACTAATGTCTATTTCTGAGCTAGCACTACCAAAGGGCATGTCTTCAGCTCCTGCTCTATGAGAGATGACTCATCCAACTGCAAGTGCTTAACTCTTCCCGCTGACTAGGCTAGCCTGGAGCTCTGAAGTCAGACTAGACACCTTGGGTTTAGACATTCAGCAATAAGTGGGATAAATCCTGTTCGTAGTATGTGGGTACTGATATTTAAAAACTGGGGCCTCTGGTGGTCTAGTGGTTAGGGTGCAGGACTCTCACCGCTGCGACCCGGGTTCGATTCCCAGCCCCCCGGGCAGATGGAGCTCGTTAGCCCTGTAAGGCAATCCATCTAAGAGAAGGTCACTCTAAACAAACCTACGTTCTGAGGACCTCACTGCCACTGTCCAAGCTTGCTCGGCCCCGGCAGATGAACCTCAGGATTAAAGGGTGGGCTCAGTTCAGCGCACGCTGTGTCTCACCTAAAAAATCCACTGCGCAGGCTCGAAGGGTTAATGACCTTTCCCAAATCTTCATTCGCGAAGACTGGCCATTATTATTTAAAAATTACAGATAATATTAATGGAAAAGTTGCTACTGATGTGCATGGGAAATGTGACCTTCCAGCCCCATGGGACCTACTTACATGAGTAAAACCCATGTGACTATTTCACTGATCACTGGATCTAAGCCATGCTTACTGCTGTTTAAATAAATATAACAGTCTTAATTGATTTTAATTTGTTTCGTGTTAGGATTCCACTATAGATCCTCCTCAGTATAATCCCTTGTGCACCAGGATGAGTTTTCTAGTTTGACATTGGTACTTTCCATATCAGAGCACATACAGAAAGTTTCATAAGTCTCCATTGCAGCCATGGAGAGCAGCTTTAGGCAGTAGGTATCTTTGGAGTATCTGTATGGCATATTGTGGCAGAGGTACTCTATGGGCAGCTGGGGGCTACACTACTATGGGCTTTTGTGGCTGAAATGTGAGATCTGCTTCAGCACATCAGATATGGTTCGTCACGTGTGCTGCTTGCTGAGTACTGCTGCCCCTGTCTTGTTGCTACTTGCTCCAGTCTATTCTCCAGCAGCCTCTTGCTCCTCTGGTTCCTTCTGCTGTGCAGAAATCAGGCCAGGATATCAGAGCTGGCTTCAGGTCCTGAGCGTTGTGATGTGTTTATGAACAAGAAATGGTGCAAACTGTCTGTCCCAAACAGCCTCTCCCTTGTCCCTCATATTCCCCCTTGGACTCTTGTTATTTCTGCTGCTGCCTGAGATTGAACTGCCACTAATGATTGCTCTGAGCAGCCAGAGGAACACGCAAGAAGTTAGAGAGCGGAAAATAAAGAAAGATGGCAGGGACAGAAGACTAGAAGTCTTGTTACCCACCCATAGCACATCTCCCAGTTATACATCCAGTGTATGTATCTATCTCTTGCTATCCTTCTTATGCTGCCAAGTGCAAAAGTGTGTTTGCACCAGTGGTCATACTGTTCTTGTCATGTCTTTCATGGGGAGTGGTAGAATACAATGCAAAAAGGAAATTGTTTTGCCATTTTGGGATTTCAGGGCATATGTCTCCCTTCTTTCACCTCCGGATCTCCTTCAGGGAACATAGGGAAATTAACCCCATTCACAATGTGAGTGCTTGTAATTAGAATTCTCATTCACTCTTAATAGCCTCTGGTATCCATCTAAGGCTTGATTTCCAGGTCTGTTGTGTAGTGCAGTGAAGAGGAAAAGAGCTGAAGGTACTAAGCTTGTTGGCAGAATGTAAGCAGAATGAGGGGAGCTACTCTGCTGGCTCTGAGAGCAGGCTTGAGAATTCCTAGCTATGCTTGGCAGGCCCCAGGGTGCTATGTGGTCTTGAAAAGCTGGAGGAGTGAGAGTGGGGCTTTTAAAGGCATTTTATTAGACACTAGGGGCAGGCCAGGAATGGGTTTATAATCTGTTGTCATGGTTCAGCTGACAGATGGCAACTGGTGAGCAGTGCAGTCTTGAATGCTTCATGGGACTGAAGCCTGTGCTAGCTACTCTAACCTGATGGTAAGCTGATGAAAATGTCCCTGTGCAAAGAAGCTGTGCTAGCTAAAGGCTGAATGAATTGAAAAACTGATTTTAATTATACTAGTGCAAATTTTGTGAGCAAGCACACAGTCACCTTGACAGTAAGGAGAGAGATGCTATTAGTGGGGTGTAAGACTTATCCATGCTCTCTAGACCAGGCTAGCACATACTGGAAAGAGTATCAGATGCAAGGTAATTACCATAATATAAATGTTCAAAGTACCCTTATATTATGATGGTACATATTCACCTGTCCCTTGTTAACAGCATCTAACTGATGAACAAGCTGTAATTCAGAACTCAAAACTGCGAAAACCCACTAAATGGTGCTCTATAAGGTATAGGAACAGTAGATTAATAGGATACAAGGAAGCCTGCCAGATTTGTGTTGTATCCTAAGCTCCACCATCCCATTTGGCAACCTCTTTACAGTGCAACAAGTGTCATGAGCTGGCTGCATGCTGACACATCAGATTTGTGACCTCGCGTTTCATCCCTGTGCAGCTGAAGTGACCCCTGCAGCCAGGGATCAGATGGAAAGCCATTAGGGCTGATTCTGCACCAGCACCATGTCCAGACTCATGTCACTGCTGCTTCAAGTCATCCTGGGAGCAATCATCCATGCATTGATTTTATGGCAGTGCTGACACTTGCTTTCATTCTTTTGGAGCCGGGGAGAATTGCTCTTAACCATGCCCCCTGCCGCCTCGGGATATAATCTCAGGAGCATAGTTTAGGGGCACAGCCAGCTTCAAGGAGCATTACTTTGCTTCAGTGCATTTTTATGTATTTTCTTTTCCCTGCAGGCCTTTTTCTGCTAAGGGGGATGTTTGAACCAGCAAATGCACTTCTTTTTTCTTCTCCTAAGTAAAGCAACAGTCAAAATGTCTAAGTCTGTGTGCTGTTGTAAAAAAAATACAAACATTTGCCCAATTTGTTTCCTGGGTAGCATCCTGGGCAGCATCCTGGGCAGCATCCTGGGCTTATGGCTAAGATTCCAACTTGGTGATAATATCCTCCCTTAAAAAACGACTTTGTGAACAAATCAGTATAACTGCAGTTTGAAGCCTGCATTTGCCAAATCCCGGGAATAAGTTTTAAAGGATAAAGCTTCAGTAAGACTATTTATGCAAAAAATTTTTTTTAGCACCAGGATCAAAATAAGATTCTTTTTTACATCGGTCAGGAATCCCTTGAAGTACTTGGTTCTGTTTTTATTTTTATATTTTTTTTAAATTAATTAATTAATTTATTATTTTTAATTTTTTCTTTTCTCTGTAATTCTCATTAGCTAAATTAATTGTTGCTCTCTCTTGAAATTAAGGACAACAAATTGTTTTGCTGGTACTGAAGGGTACAAGAAAATAATTGCAAACAATCTGTTTGTACCTGAGTTTTTATTGTATTCCTCTTGAATGGAATCTCAGGAAAAAAAGGGAGGAAAATTTTTCAAAGAAAAAAAAAAGCACAGTACATTAAAGAAAAAATATATTTGTGTGATGATTTTTTGTGGATGCATACAACATTGCAGTGTTCTGATAATGGAAACAATTTGTTTTAGAAACAGTATAAAGCTTGCTAATTTCCAAATAATGGAAAATGGTCTGCTTGACAGGCTTTTCTCTTTGGTATTTATTCTGCGTATATAGTAGCAAAAGAGCAGGAGCAGAGGCAAAGCTGGGCAGGCAGGGCAGGCTTTCCAACAGCTGCATCGGACCCCTGCTGTGTTGCTGCCAAAGCCAGTGCAATGGGACAGCGACAAGGAGACAGGCTTTTGCGAGTCCCCTTATGTGATTAGCCCTCTCCCTTTGGGCTGAAAAGGGAGAGTAATGTGGGGGGTTTTTTAGAGAAAAATGAAGGCAACACCCACATGGGCAAATGGGTTGTTTTCCGTATTTTTCTACTGCATGAACAAATATCTCTGAAAAACAAGCAAGATTTGGAAAGGTAACCTGGCTAAATCTTTCAGAGCTACATTTTTGCTAAACCATTTTTCATCTTCCTATTACATTTCATGCATCTGAAACAAGGGGAGGAATCTTATGCTTATTTTTTGCTGTTGTATGGGGTTGGAGGTCTGTGGATTAATTAGAATGGGGGGTGGTTTCCTGCCTTCTGTTGGTGGGAGATAAAGGTGCTTTCTCACCTCATGGGTCTTTCTGAAACAGTTCATGAGGTTCGATATTAGAAAAGAGATTGGGTGAACTGAGTGGAGAGCACTAGGTTTCTGGAGTAGAGTGCATACTTTCTACTTACTGACCAATGATCTTATGAGTGTACTTGTCATATTGCTCTGGCAATATTTGGGACAAAGGGCAATAGTGGACCATTGAGGAAACTAGAGCTGATTCTTGGGAAGAATGGTTAGCCTGGCCCCTATTTAGCTGAAGAATAACCTAGAATTGGAATGGGAAAGCATGAACAAAACTGTCTATGCATACCCTATTTACAAGACAGGAAGGTTGAAGAAAGGCTGTTACATGGGCCATTCACATAAAAGTTGGACTCGATGATTCTTGTGGGTCCCTTCCAGCTCAGAACATTCTGCGAAATCTGTGAAATCTACTGCATTTAGCAGCTCATTTCTTCCTCTATCTACATAAGAAAGCAGTTAGCATGCAAAGAAGGATTGGTTTCTTGTGGGTACATAGTAAGAATGCCTGATGATTGATACATAGTAAAAATATGTGCTGGCACAGTAAGTCACTGAAAAGCTTCACATATTTTGATAGAGGATGAACCATCCGTGCTACTCTGTAGAGGTAAGGTCAAGTTTTCAGTCTTTTCAGTTTCCTATTGAATTCCTTATGGTGAAATGTCTTTCGAAAAAATTTTAGAAAGGTTAACAGTCCCTTAAGAATCCTATAACCTTCTAGACAGATAACAATAGAAGATCTTCAAATTTACTGTCTTTTGGGATTTTAGACTCACTAAATCATAGAAAGCTTTACATGTGCCTCAAACTGCAAGTATACAGAAAGTAAAGAGTAGGACTCACAAGCATCCTGTCGATAACAGGAACATGCAAAACTTCCCTCAGTGGGCTAGTTGAATACTATCTGCTCAAGGAGGGCTAGAAAGCTACCTGGTCAAGGAAGGCTTAAAAGGATTGAAGAACAACGAAAGAAAAAGTTAAAGAAGCGTTATGAAATACCCGTGAGAAAAGGAGGAGAAAAGAAGACTCATACGCATGTGGGTTTTTAGGCTCTGTGGAGCAGGGGCCAGCCATCTTACATACTGTTCACAAGGCACTTTGTACGTGCAAACACACATAACAAATCTTAGTATCATTCCTGATATGATTACTTTGATAATTCAGTGTATCATGGGTGAGAATGAGTAATTAAAATAAAATTTAAATGTAGGTTTTATTTGCATAGGTACTGAAAAATATCGCTTTAGTAAAGCCTTTTGCTATCGCTCTTTGCACCCTGGGGAGTCTTCAGATGCCTGATCATTTCCCTTGGCTTCCCAGCTCTGGGGAAATCATATCTTTTTGTTGGTTCCCTTGGCTTCCCAGGCAATGCAAAGAGCTGGCTCAATGTGGGACATAAATGTCAATTCACTGCCAGGAGGGAAGTAATTTTCAGGCCTCCTCCCCTTCTTTTTTTGCCATGAATATAATAATACACTTTGGAAACATTACTGGGGTAATCTAAAAACAGCAATGCTGTCAGAATTTAGAAAATGCCTGATAGAACTGATCATTCACATAGCTTAGCTATGATGTTTAGAATCACTGTACATCATATTTCATTCTTCACTAACATCCTGCTGGATTTTTCCCCAGTGAGAAGCTGTCTTTGCACTAAACTACTTGTTATTTTTCTTCTCCTTCCTTCCTGCCTACCTCTTTTTCTTTCTTTTTTCTCCCCCCCTTTTTTTTCCTTTTTTTCTTTTTTTTTCTCTTTTCCAAAAAGCTACTTCATGTTGCAAAGATCATCAGATGAAATGAATGCAGCCCAGCTGGGATTTGCTGGAAATGTGTTCAGCTTGGCAACACCTCTCACAGAGTAGCTGTGTCCCTAAAAGCTTTGTTTAAAACGATGAAATGAAAACAAAGGAGACATAATTAGCTGGTGTGTAATAATAGAAAAGGCTTGTATCCAGCTACTGTAAAAGTCATTTAATGAAGGGTAATCTGGACATAAGCCTGCACACTATAGCTGTAAAATATTTAAGCTTTTTAATGAGAGAGAAAACTGAGAGAAGGGTTTGCTAACGTGATTAGGAAAAATGCCTTTCATAACCATTTTTACAGGGTCTTACAATTCCTAAACTGAGGTTTGTAGCTTTCTTCAAGCCAAAACAGCAATAAAACTTTTATACTGCACCAACCCTTAAAAGCTACATACATCACATTGGTTTTATATGTCTGAGTGGGAACATCAGCATACTGCTTTTTATGTCTGCAAAGGGCTGCACTGGCTATTGAGTAGCAGCTCCAATTTCTTCCACTTACCTCAGATTGTAGAGTGTTTGTGGATGAGCAGTCATTAATCTTGAACTGCAGTAAAAGTTGCTTTCAGTGATGTTCTTTTTCATCTCCCCTCCTTGTTCTGTTTCTTCTGTGTATGTTCCCTATCCTCCCCTTCTTTCTGCTTCCTGAAAAGCTCCCTTCTCTCATAGTTCCTCCACTATTGGAACCAAAACCAATGCTGCATGGACCGGCTGCTCTGATGTGATGAATACATAGCATTACTTTTAGTCCATTCACAGGTTACTAGGCAGAATGCAGAAATCAGCTGGGGATTTTCTATCATGGGAGAATCATAAATGATGTACTAAAGAATTATTGTACCCCTGTGAAATATTTAGAGGTGGGTATGATTATGGTATTTACCTGAGTGCAAATGTGTCTATGTTTTTGCTACCTATACCTGGGAGGAAGGGATAATCCTGTCGCCTGTAGGGGACACCTTCTCTCTGATCAATGGAGAAAGGTGGACACTGAGAAAGGTGGGCACCTCTGTAAACCTTCTGGATTTAGGTGTCCCTCTCTTTGTTCAAGAAAATGAATGGAGTGTCCCAGTGGTGCACCAAGTTTCCGGTTCTTTTCTAAGATACAAGAATGGCTGAGAAGGGCCACATGATATTGAAACAGAGTGCATGGCTCTCTGAGATCTGGGCAGGGAGATAATGGAGACAGGATGGTTTCCACCCTAAACCTCTCTTTGGAAAGTCTGATGCTTGTCAATAGCAGGACGGCCGCTGGTAGAGCCTTCTCTGTAGTCCTCTGAGCAATGACTGAGGAGGAACAAGGGCCTGGTGATGAGGAGGAGCTGCGGCGCAGCGGTTGGGAGTTTTGCCACTGAAAGTTTTGAGGGTGAAATGAGGAAAGTCCTGGGAGTTCATGTGCCCTCATTGTGCCAAAACATTGCCCAAACAATGCTTGCCTGCCTGGCTTATGTGCGCTGCCATAGTTCAGCTGGCTTCAGCTGTGCTCTTTCCCTTGTTTCCTAGCTGCCTTTTATCAAGGGCTCGATGGATTGCACTCGTTGTCACTACAGCCAATCAGAATAATCGTTGCCATTGTTTCAGTGATATTTCACAGAAATAACATGCTCATAGCCACAGCTTTCTCATCCCTTCAAAGTCATTATTGTGCCATCAGAATTTTAGCTCAAAGGTTTTGCTTAAGCATATAAATAAATATGTGTAGGTCTGTCTCTCATATTCTTGCAAATTCTTCATTTAAGTTTCCATGTAGGAATGGAGATAATAAATATTCATGCATTTCTTCCTACCTTGATATGCTAATTCTGGTGTGAATGGTAATCAAGAAGCAGCTGAAAAAGATGGCTTGATTCTGGTATTATTTATGAATCCTGCACTGAAGTATTGGGCTTGGGCTGTGTGATAATGCCAGTTAAGGGTGATTTAACATGAACTGTTCGTTGGAGGTGTCATCTTTGCTTCATCCATTGCATAAAATCATTTAATACTATTGAATTCCCTATTTATTACCTTATTACCTCAATGAGTGGTCTCAAATTAAGTGAAATTGATTCTTTTTTCCTCACCTTTTTTCCAGCCTTCTAAATAAAGTGTTGAACTCAAGTGCCTTTGAGTTGTGCACCTAATAGTCTGATTGACTTTAATGAGCTAGTTAAAGCCTAAATATTTGTAAGAGTGGTGGGTCTTCTTTAGTTACCAACTCTATAGTATAAACTGAAGAGGTTGTTTCTGAGCAAGATGAATGGAAGTTCAAGTTGACTCATTTAGTGTTTGAAGCAGTCACAAAAATATTTTCATAATATTGGAGAATTAAAGACACATCTCAAATGAATCTCAAACATAAAGACCCCCAGATTTTGTTTCTAAAAGCTTCATATTTGAAAAATCTAGGACAGAAGCCTGTTTTTCTCACTCATCTTAAGCAGAGATCCAAGTAGTTGCACTATACCTGATAATGTGAATATTAGAGTGAAAATATAGAATCATGACTATTTTTTGGCTAGTTACTTGTACTACAGATCTCAGGACTCTGCTGTTGCCTTCAGTGACAGCAGGGACATACTTTCATCAGTGCCAGAACTTAAGTGAGTTAGAAAATAGCAGTGGCTCAAACCAATCACTCCAAGGTAACCTCCACGATAAGTGCTTGAGGGAAAGACAAAAGACAGCTTGAGCTACTTGTAAAGTGGTCACTGATCAGTGTGTAAACTCTGTCATGCACTGTATTGCATGTTTGCTAGGTGTCATACAAATGGATAGAATTAATTTTTCTTTTTTGCTATTTTTAGCATTTCAATAGAATTGTAAATAACAGGAAGGATCAGAAAAACCCTGCTTTAGCCAGTTTTCCATGTCACAAGCTGGTCTCCATTTTTAATAAGTGTGAAATTATGTTTGTCATATCAGCAAATCTTGATTGCTCAAAGATCAAATAACCTTTGAATGTAAGGGGTTAAAAAGACCAGATGCTCAGAAATGAGTTAATTGTAGATTCAAAGTGCATAAAGCTAAAAGCTGAAAGACTGAGCTTGTGTTTTCTCATTTGATGTTGCAGGTCACTGAGGTTACATTCTCTTAACTATTGAAGGCCCTGTGAATATGAAGACTTCTTTCTTTTCATCTAGTGGTTTCATAGCAGAATAACCCATTATGGTTATAAATTACAATTTTTGTTTAGTATCTGGAAAGACAAGAAGGGCTAAACTTTAAAACCCTGATTCAAATATGCCCAGTTGCAAGCTCTTTAACATGGGAACCATGAGGATTGTATTTAACTGGTGGTAGATGACACTCAGCTAAATAATATCAATTTGGCTCATGAGCTGCAGCATCACCAGATGTACCCATAAACTGCAAACATTCTCTTTATTGTGTTTTGTCATCAACACTGAGAAGGTTAAGGAAGAATATTTGCCTTTGTAAGTGGTCAAAAATTGTCTAGTTCATAAAAATGGGAAGATAGTAAAAAATGGTGTAAAACAGATACAATAATTAAATACAACTTCTCTATCCTCTCTGTAATAGACTTTAAAAATTTCATTACAGTTTTCAAACAATGACATTTCTGTTTGTAAGATCAGTGGCTTATCAGATAGATTTTATAATGGGGGGAGGTGGTTTGCCTGATTTGACACAAGATATTTGTTCTGGGTCTAGATTAGCTGGACCTAAATTGTGAAGTTTATAGAGATTGTAGGATGCAAACTCCATTTTTGTGTTTGCTCTAGAGCAGTCCTAAGAAAAGTGATATTCACTGCATCACATTTATTCAGTCTTGTTATTGCCACTTCACCCTGCTGCAAGGAGGGCCTGAGTGGGGAGGACTCTGAGGGTGTGAGAGTTTAATATTTCTCATTAAGGATGTGTAAGACAATGGAAGGAAGAGTGGGACCTCTGCCAGAGGTGTCAGTGGCAGAAAACAGGTCATTGATGCTTTCTATCAAAATGACAACTCCCTGTAGGAGTTCCTCATCAAAGGCTGCTTGAGACCAGTGGAAAGGTAGTCAATTTTGTTGGTGACAGAGGAGATCAGGAACTGGTATTGTATCCATTGCACCCCCTCAACTGTACTGCTGTATGACCTGCTGGTGGGAAATGCACTGTACAAAGACAGAGGCACTGCTGGCATGGGAGGAGTCCTGCAGAAGTTGAGAGTTGTCAGGAAAGCACTGACAGCTTTGGTAATCAGCTGATGCATGGCTTGTTTAGCTGTGCTGTGAGGGTAGCAGGCCTCTGCCTGCTGTTTTGTGGTGTTGAAGCTAGATAAGTATACGCTACTCATATATTGGTTTGCTCTGCTACTGCTGAAGTTTGAATGTGTTTTTATTACTTTCTTTGTTTCAAGAAGCAGATTGTAAGAATTACTTTTGATTCAGCAAAACATACGTGTCATCAAGTTTAAGATGCTGTGTTTGGTCTGGCTGGCCCACGGATCCAGGTGGAAATCATATATGTTCCTGTCTGACCTCCAGTTGGGGAACCTGCTCTGTTCTCACGGACTAAAGCTGAAGGGAATACCACAGCAGGACCAAGAGGGGACCTCTGCAGACAAGGTAGCAAGGAGCTAACTTAACTCCACATAGCCAACTTCATTTAACCTTTGAGCACATCTTTTAGAGCTTGGTGCTTTAGGGCTAATCCCTGCTGTAAGCAATTCCCTGCATCGGTCTTACTGAAATATTACTGTCTAAAAATTAGGTGTCTAGCCTAAACTCGTTAGACATCTTGCCTCTAGACTCTACTGCCAGTGGGGGGAGAGAGAGAGTTGATCTATCTATCCTGTTTTATACAGACTTGACTGTCTCTGAACCATCTCATGCTTCTGCTGTTTCTGAAAGGATTTGGTGGCTGTATCATTTATACTTAACAAATCCTGAGCTTTGTCATATGTATTGACCAGAGTGAAAAGATGTGCTGTACAACATTGAAACACTCCACAAAGAATTGAGTGTCACTTCTGAAGGTAGATTTAGGGGTAGTTTGCTGCCATTGTCATGTCACGGAGTGGTAGCATGGGTGGGCTTTAATCTAAACATTTCTTCTTAAACGTAATCCTGAAGTGCACATTTAAAGTGCTTTCCAGATTCTGGCCTCATTTCTGTTTTAATGGGAAATTTTTACGCTGCAACTGTTTTCTCCCTAGATGCAAAAGGAATGAGTTCTCTGTAACATATGATGACACATTTCGCTAGAGGGATAGAAATGAATGTTTTCTGATAAAAAGACCCTGTTAAATAACATCCATCTTCTTCTTTGCAAAATGAGCAGTTATTATTAAGTTATTTCTGTGAATGGCCCTGCTATAATGCATTTTCTTTTGCATTTAAACTTGTTCAGCACCTCTTCATTAGTGCTGTTAAACCCATAGGAAAAGCAATCCATTGTACTAACTGGATGGGATGCCAGATACAGAGGCTGGCACACAATGAAACTCAGATGGTCACTATCTGCTTACTATACTGCCTGTCAGGAGTGGGATTGACCAGGAATACACAACTTGCTTTAACGCATTTTTACAAAGGAGTACATCTTGGTGCTCATACCTGTTCCCCTCTTTTCAAGTGAACACTTGCTTTTCACTTTGTCAAGAGTGTGACTGCTCACTCTGAAAACGTTTGTTGACTCTCTCTGCTAAAATACTTTATTCTTGGTCATCAGGGGTCATGCATTTTTATACGGAGCCATGAGATTTTTGGGTGGTAAATATTCCTAGATTTCAGCACCTACCAATGCTGGGACTTTTGTGTGCTTCAATCCAAAAGAAATCTATTTTTGTAAAAGAAAACAAACTTTGATGTAGGCACCAATAAAAGGATTTATTTTACCTCTGAAAGTCAGATGTCAGGTTGAAACTAGTTGTCTTTCTTCCTCTCTAATTAACAGAAAGAGAGTCATATCAAAAGTCTTTCCAAGACACTTACCTTAGTGTCATATATGTCACTCTTTGGAATTACCTTTCTCTCTACTGATTTTAGAGATTAATCCCACTCCTGATTTTCTCTGTTTATCTCTTGATGTCATTGGGAAACTGGATGTTGACATAGAAATTAAGAAACTAAATTTTTTTATGGATATAGGTCTGAGTTGGAAAATTTTGTTTGATGATGTTTCTGTCTGCTTCTAAGTTCACAAGTATCACCTTACCTTTTATATTCACAGGGCAGAGGAGAAAATCTCTTCATAAATCCTTTCCATAGAAAAATACTACAATCAGCTGAACACCAGTAATTGTGTTCTAAGTCTTTATAGCCTCAGTTCTAGTCTTTAAAGTATATTTAGAATAGCATATTTAGCTATATTTCTTCTCTTGCCTTTAGAATGCCAGGCACACCAATAGAACTATATGAATAATAAATTATAATACTGTTTATCATCTAAATTGTTATCATTTAGAATTTTTCTCTCAAGTGTTTCTTGTAGAAATCTAGTCAGCCCTCCCTGATGACACATTTGGATGAACATTTTTCAACTGTGAATGCCTAAAGTTAATCATCTAGATCTATATTTAGGCACAAAAAAGAATGACCTGATTTTCAGAGTTGCTGATTACTTATTTTGATGCATTAATATGAATTTAATAGCTTTGCTGTAGGTGCCAAAGTCTTAAGAATGTTGTTTTTTTTCCCATGCACAACTTGTCTATCAAACTGCAGAACACATGCAGAATTAAATCGCTAATGAGTGATGACAATATGCCATATAAAAACGATTTTACATTGATTCATTTATTTGTTTACATGGCTGAGCAGAAATTTTATGCAGAAAGTCCACTATGAAAGCTGATTTATAGTGATTTGAAAAGAAAAGCATTTATTTCTCCCGTTTCATATCGAGACAATGGTGAATTCTTTGAGAAGAAAGTGCATCCTCTGGTTGTTCTTTGTTGTACGCCAAAGAGGAGTATCATATGAAGACATTTTGGTCATTTTATAGAAAAAAAACTTAGTTTTTCCTGATGACTTCCATTATTCTAAAAATTGTGGAAAACTGGAGATTGCACAAGAAATTGATGCATATTGTAAAATAAAAGCCTTTCAGAAAATATTAAGAGCCATATGTTCATTTTACAGATATGCAGTGTCACTTTGACATATAGCTTCCTTGCTGTTTAAAGACTCGAATCACCAAAGTACTTGGCTACTTACATTAAGGGGTCATAAGGATTTGCATAAAGACATTGCTGAATAGGGGCCTAACAGCCTGATTTGCTATACCTTGCCTAGCTGAGTTTGAGAAGGTATCCAAACTACTTTGAGGATGCCCAGGACTATATGGAGAGTAAGGACTGTTGAACTATATAGTTGAATGGCAGGATTCAGACTTCAGAGATAAGGGTACTAAATAACCTTTATTTAGTGTGTTGTCTTATTCTCTGTTTTTATATTGGAATATTCTTGATACACACAAGGGCTTTTTGCAAAAAAAAAAAAAGGAAAATGAGGAGTAGATGCTAGTTTTCCTCTTTTTTAAGAGTTGGTCTTTGGGTCTTGATTAAACCAGTGGGGAGATTCTTACAAGCCACAGTGGCATTGGGTGTAGGATTCCACCTACTGCACTTGATTTGCTGGCAATATCCTGAAGGGGATAAGCTTGAACAAGAGTAAGCTGAGTGAGGACTGCATAGTTCCATCTGACATTATATTGACAGCAGGTGGCAAATGTGGATGGAAGTGCCTGACTATAGCTGAATAAAGTGCACAGTCCCTTCAGCATCAGCAGCTGTGTGATCATTGGGGAGTTGTTTGGTTACATGTGGTTTTTTTTCACATCTATCATTTTAACTAAATTGGTGGTCTAAATGAATGGTGTCATGCACAGGAACGTTACATGGATTTATGGCAGCTGAAATGTAGAGCACCTAGGGGATTTGGGGTCCATGAAGCAATGAATGGATTTCAGAAAAGCATGATTTTCATCTGTAGTAGATATAATCTTGATCCATTATTCAACATGCTATGCAAAAGATAATTGCACATTGGGTTCACAGGGCAGTCTTCTGGCATTTCAAAAAGAAGAAAAAGGAATTTAAGAGAAAGATTTATATGTTTATGTTGCCTCTGTTTATGATGCTAGCAAAAGAAGTCCAATTTCCTCCTAATTAGATTGTAACAGGTGCAAGCAAGTCCAACAGAAGGGAAGCTCTTTCTATAATATCTATACAGCATTTAGCGTGAGTGTAGCAGGGAAATAGGAAGCATCTCTCCGTTATGCTTTTCCCATCTTATGATCTGACAGCTGTCACGTGCTCTGCCATCAGATAGCAGTGCTACTGGACTTGGTGAGATGACCTCACCCTGGCTCAGGTCGGGCATCTGAGTTCAGCTGAGTTCAACTGGGGAAGCGAGGCCCCTTCTGAGACCCATTTCATACTATGCCTTGTCCTTCTGAGAGCTGTGTTGCCCCAGGTGCTCTCATCCTGTCTTGTACACCCTGTTTCTTGAAGGCTTGGGTCCATTGCTTTCACCCATGAAGGAGACACTGCAGTCCTTGCCACTTCTTCCCTGCTGATCCTGCCTCATGTTCCCCTTTGCCCTCCAAACCGAAGAGGCAACAAGAAAAGCGTATCGCATTCTGCATGCAGATATTGCCTCCTCCAGCCATTTAAGTTGAGATGCTGAGGTGTGAGCAGAGAGGCCTTGGGGAGCGTCACACATTCTGGTGTGTTAATAGGTGGTACTACAAGCAGAGTGGTGTGGTGGACAGTTCGAGTCAGAAAGTTCTGAAAGTGCCACACCAAGAATGGCCACAACTTGTCTCTCAGAGATTTCAAGTTGTTTTGGTATGTACAGATGGCAAGAGTTTTTCTCCTTTCTCATCAGATTTGCACTGGGGAAGCTCTATTGACACGTCTCTGATAATGACAGCAGAGTCCAGATGGGCAGATACTGAAAAAGGGGTATATAGATGAATGTTTCACTCCTGTTTTTAAGCAACTCAGAGAGCAATGTTACTTCAATTAAAATAAAAACTAATGAGTTCAGAAACTTTAATTGCATTTTAAAGGAGAGGTAGATTTTCTGCTTTCATTTTGAGTTTGTAATCTAATATATAAGAAAATGAAGATCTACTCTTTAATTAAACAACTGAAGAGATCATATTGAGATCCTATTTGACTACGATGTTACTGCTGTTCTTTAAAAACTGCAACTGAAAAATATAGAGGATTAACTTATGATTATTTTAAAGAAATGCATAGAATCATTCATGATGGTGAACTTAATAATTTTCTTGTGGGCAAATTGAACTATTCTGATATCATATTGTGTATTTGTGAGGAAACAAGGTAAGGTCTATTTCTGTGTAAATACATTTTACCATAACTTCAGACTCCTGGTGAGATCATAATGATAAAGTTGCACAAATAACGTTACAAACCGGCACAAACCAGCCTGGCAGGAAATTTCAAATGCAATGGCAAACTTCCACAGGCTGTTCCACTAAACAGTCATTGGGAGTATGTCTCATGGGAAGAGGACTGAGTTTTAATACATAGGCGTGCAGATGGGTCTTTGTCAAGTTTATGGAGTGACTCTCATGTACCTTCAGGGAGAAGCTGAAATCCAGACTGTAAAGAAAAAAGAGGTTCAACAGGCAGGATCTGTTAAAAAACATTGGTTTTTTTTCAGGTATTGCTGTTGACTCTTCAGAAAGATATGTGAAGAAGTGCATTTACAGAAATTAATGGCTAAATAAGTGAATATTATAACTCTGGTGGTTTTTTACAACTTGGATTTTCTCCCTGCTTCTCTTTCCTTTTGGCCATAAGTTCTTCTGGTGCTACATTCTTACCTGTTTTTGGTATATGTCTTGAGAAATTGCTCCAGACTTGTCTATAGTGCTCTATTAATAGCAATGCATTCTCTAGGCAGATGCACTAATTCCACTGATAGAGTGCTTTTTTTTTTTTGAATTAGGTTAACTCCAGTCAGAGTGAATTTAGACTATTTCAATCTAAGTCACTATTATTTTGAAATTAGAGAGCCTATCCAAAAATTGAGGAAAAACTTATTTTTCTTTAAGGATGACACTGTCTCAGTCTAAATACACTTTGTGGTGTAAACAAGCCCTGGAGAGCATACCGTGTGTTCTGAATTGCATTTGTAAGCTTTTGTGAGTACTCCAACTCATGTTCATGTGAAATTCAACCTACAGCAATTCAAGATATTATCACTTTCCCACCTTCTCCGCTATTTATCACAGTCAGTCTGTCAGAAGTTCCTGCCAGGGTGGCAGAAGCAGGCAGGAGCACCAGCTCATTCAAGTCCTACTGCTTCAGTTCAAAGGGTACTGTCTTAGCACAAGCCTGGTTTCACTCATGAGTTACACTGGACTAAGAACGGGAATGTGATTAAGGATGCAGTTCTGTTTCTTTGACTCTAATTTTGGGGTTGCTTAACTCTTGCAGGGCAGCAGATGGATGCAACACAGCACTGCTGGAGTGAGATTAGCCAGGAGCAGCCCTTTGTCAGAAGATCCCTGAGAGGTGATGTGGCTCAGTAGCTCACCCAGGGGTTTGGGCATTATAGACTCATGTTCTTTCTCCCATCCTTCTATAAGTGACCTTGCATGGTGTCTTTGATATTTTTCTATAAAGGAATCAGTTTTTTCTTGAGGTCAACAAGAAAGCTTTTTCAGCCCCTGAACTAGGTTCATTTGAATACCAGATTCCTCTGAATGCCAGTGAGGCTGTTCAGAATTCTGCCAAAAAATAGCATTCAGAAGAACTGTCTGTTCTCCTTTAACCTTGTTCTTGAAGCAACAGCAACAAAAAATTGTTCTGATCCCCCTGAGTCTTAAAAAAACATTAAGGCAGGCACTGAGATCAGACACTTGAAATTTGGCTATATTAAAACAGACTGAAAATGAGATATTTGCCCTGGTAAATGTCTTAATAGAGGGGTCATTACCTGTGCTCTCTCAGTGACTGGATTAAATTCACTGCAGCTGAGCATGGATCAGAGTAATAAACTCTGAAGCAGACAGAAAGTCTGCAGTAGTCAGCGGCAGGGAAAGCAATCAGTGTGCGTGTTATAGTGAGAACATTACTGGAGGAAAGCTTGCCTTGCTCAAGGATCCCCAGGGTTGCTTGGGCCACTCTATTACCTTCAGACTCTTTTACTTCAGTTGTCTCAAAGGTGAGAGCGGACATGTTAATTTGTTCTGAGAAGTAGGCTGAGTTGCATAATAGCAACTGCAGGAGATGCAGAGCCTATCCCATCCTGAGGTTTGCAGAAGTCTGGCTTGCCCCTATAGTCACAGTTCAGGTCAATCAGCTGCAGAGAACACCTCTGAGCATAACTCTTCTTTGTGCTGCCCAACAAGCACATTTTTGTGTGGCTTATCTATTTATTTCTAGGGGAGAAGAGCTGCTTTGGCACTGCTTGCAGTTACCATTACGCAAAATTATATATCTGGTCAGAATGGATCATTGTGTCCATTGTAAAGCCCAAAGCACACATGTCCATTTCTACAGGAACTGCAAAATAGAACATTTGAATAGCTTATAAAACCAAATGATGACTTTCTTTTCTAGGGTCAAGTGTTATCTGGGTGTGAGCTTTCTTCTCCCTAAGTGATAAATGCAGCTGAAGAGAAAGGACTACTCATGTAAATAGCTGCTCATCTAGTCTATTTGATCACAGTCAAGCCCCTGTATATCCTGTCTAATATAAGTGGACATGCTTATGCCACACAATGTTGCGCAGTTTGAAGATACAATGGCCACACCTTGATCCTGCATGTAATAGTGCTGAGGTGATGGAATGGTCCAAAGAGGCTGAGTAGGTGTAGGATTGGTTTAACTTTGTGCGCATGCCACAGGAAAGGGATGAGAATATTCTCCTTTCCTGGGATCAATGAGGCCTTTGAAATATATGCTACAGGCCTCTTTAGGGATATCTAATATTAATGTGAAAATATTCACAACGCTAAAGGTTAATAAAGCTGCAACTATATCCAGCTGATAGTCTATAGGTTTCCTCATCTCTTATTCCAGTTCAGATATTTTCCATATCCTCTTCATTGTGATATATGGCTGAGGATGAAAACATGAAGGAGGACCTTAGCAACTGTGCCAAACCCAGAAGATTTTGCCTGTAGAAGAGAAAGTGGTCATTAGTACTTTTGGTGTGATTGAACACTTTACATTGCTTGACCCACATATAGGGAAGAGATTGTATCTCTGAGAAGGAAAGTATTAGTAGAACTGTCATGAAAACACATTTCTCTCATCACCTCCTTAGGTTGGTCAAGGCAACCCTTATCTGAGACTCAAAACAGGTAGAAAGAGTAAGAAGGAGAAGGCCATCATTCAGATGTGGGATTATTGTGGGGAAGAAGATTTTTTTTTTCTTGTCTCTTAACTCTGCACATGTGTGCACATTTAATCAAGGGGTCACTAAACACTTGCCACCTCCTGGCTGGGCTAGCCACATTCTTTTTCACAGAGCAGCCAGGGCTGCAGGTGCATGAGGCTGGTGCTGCTCTACAATTTGACAGAAGTAGCAGTTTTTCTGGAATGTGCAAAGCCATAAAAAGCAGCTGTGAGCCTTTCCCTCTGGTCAAGTGGTTGCACTTATATTCACCAGCCGCCGGCACATGCAGGCATTAGAGAAATGGCTTTCATTTTTTAATAAAGGTTTTAGTGTTGTTGGGACTTGTAACATTGTGATATGTGGAACAGATGTTTCAAGGACCTTTCTGTATTAAGTCTTTACTGTATAGGTGCCTGTAAACGCTGGGATTCATATTAATGACTCAGACCACATCCAAGTCGTATTCCTCTATTCCTTGGTTCTGGGGACATATGTATGAAGGACAAGTTTTCGTGAAGGAGTAGGTATTCTCATCATTGGATGTACTTTTATGGGAAGAGGCAGAATTAAACGCAAGACTAAGAATTTCAACTACAGTGTACTGAAGTGCTAAACAAATAGCTGCTCAGATGAGAAGACAACCTTTAATAGGTTGGTGTCTTTCCTAATTGTGTGTCACCTTTTGCTTTCAAAAATTATTTATCTGCAATACAATACCAAAGCAAACAATTATGTTCAATGTCATGCTAGGTCTGCTTCCCAGATGCCTTTTGAAGGAGCAGTTATCTGTTGTCAGCAATAACATGTCCCCTGCCTTGTCATTGCCCCAGGTTATTGTTGAGCAATTATTCTTTCTTCTTTAAAAAATTCGCATGAAGGTTTCTCCTGCATTTGTACATATGGCTAGCTGTTCATGAAAACCTATCATAATCACAATTCAACAGTGTACCTTTCCTGGACAGACTGTCCTCTAACGCTCCTTCTCCTGGATGTTTTCTTCTGCCTTCTTTTGCCATGCTATATGAATATAAACTACTCTCTGGTTTTGTTCTTGTTTCTTTTAATGAAGTAGTTATTTATTCTTCTTAAGTGTCCTTGCGATGGGATTTCATTTTCTCTTACCATCCCAGCATATTTTGATACTACTATTTGTGTTTAATATATACAGACTTCTAGATTTTGGTTTTCATGCATTTTGATGTTCTCTAACAAAATGTGCCAGTTTTCATGTATGCTCTAGCCTTTTTGCCATCCACTCTCCCTGTTGTCCTTCCTTTCTTACAGACCAGCACTATACTTCCTTGATAACTTTTGGCTTTGAGCTCACAGGTAGATTGTGGTTAGACATAATTAATTTATCCAAGAGTCTCTAGATTGCTTTGTTTCAGGGTAACAGGTTCTTCTGCTGAACCAGAGTTGGTGGCTAATAATTTCTCATACTTCTGTCTGATGTGTACCTCACCAGCTGTTATCTTGGTCTTATGTCTTAGTGAAGATCTTTCTTTTTTGACATTACAATAATTTTTTTCCTTTCATTTTTGAGTCTCAGTCAGCTTGGTTTGTGTCAGTGGTGTTTTTAAAGGTGTAAAGGAAATTTCACCCTCTCTGCAAAATATACTCAGTCTCTAATTCTGCTCCAGGAAGATGCTCCTCTCCTATAGTCTCAGAAAATTGAGGCTCACCCTTACTAACATAATTTTTGAAACTAGGGGTTAATATTTCCCATACACTTTCTTATTTTGAACATGGCCCAGAGGGATATTTTTTAAAACACTAACCTGACATTCTACTGATAAAGGGATTAAATGAAAGTATTTGCATAACGTCTTCCAAATAGATGGGCTTTATGATAGATGACACCAAAATATGTTGCATAAGAATGTGAATCTCTTGAAGAGGGAAAAAGTGCAAGCAATATGTAAAGGGATTAGCAGAGCAGAACAGGTCTATGTCGAACATAGATATCATGAAATAGATAGACATCATGATGTCAGTTGTTACAGAGCACCTCACCAAAGAAAGCTGACCACCTCCTTGTTTCACTACAGGATGATCCTATAATCAAAGAAGCCCAGACTCTTTAGTTTCAGAATGAAACACCTTCAGAAAATAAAAAGGAATATTAGCTGTTTTGTTCTTGTGTCACAAGATGAATTTGAATTAATATTTTCTCCATCTTTTTGGCTTTACTTCAGAAATACATAGTTTGGTGGGAGGGGGGATTTAACAAGCTTTAGGCAAGCTTTGCTAAATCCACAGTATAGAGGGTACTGGACGACATGCACTGAAATGCTGATTCCATGAGGCTCGGAGTCTTATCGTGTCTGCAGGCAAAGAGTAGAAATGCTTTCACATTAGACTTGCAAAATGCAACATGCAGTGCAGTACTTTCTGTCTGAGCCATTCTGTCAAGTTAGCACCATTAGGTGCTGTACCCCTCTTTGAATCTACTTATTTTTATTCTTTATACCTGTCTTGGGAATGTAGTGAACAATTCAGCGAGAATTTGAAATTGCCACATCAACTAGGATAAATATATTTATTGATGATTACTTGATAGATAGAAGCAAGATACATAACCTACATTCAATTAATCCTATTATTGGCCTACTAAACTGAGACAAGTTATGTACTTTTTTTTGCCTGTATTTTTGCATGTTTAATGTGGTCCCTGTTCTGTAATAGCTGAATGGCTCTTATTCTTGTTAATGCATCTAATTGCAAAACATGGCTCTGAGGCAGGGAAATACTATCTTTTCCAAATGTTGATGGGAAACTGAGATGTAGAAGGTTATGTTCATACCACCAAGCATGTTCAAGTAATATTTAACTCTGGTGACTTTGGATCGAGCCATCGGCTTTAGAGGACAAATGAATCATCTACCTCTCTGTTAAATAACAATCACAATATTCTCTGCTGTAATAAAAGCAGTGATTAAATTAGACCGGATTTGAGAAGGGATCTGCTGAACAGGTGTCTGAGGGACCTAAGTTGTGGTTTTTTGCAAAGACATTTCCCACTGAAATCAAAGAGAAGGTCTGTTGTAAAAGAAGGGACTTTGCCCTGGATTGCCCACTATGACTGTTGCACAACAAGGAAGTACTGATGTGGGTGCAGCTCTACAAAGAGAAAATTCTTGTATTTTCCTGTTTTCCCAAGTGGAAATTGCTAAATAAGTGCAACTTTCCTGTATGACATAGAAATAGTTTCTCTCCTCTAAAATATAGACAATGAGTCTAAGTTATTTTTTCAGATAAAGAGCTCTACATAGATCAAGAGAAGGTATTTTTATTTAGCATTAATTATGGTTTGATTAGGAATAAAAATGTAGGTCCCCATTGTCTCTGTGAGGTCATGTGAAAACACACATCCTGGAGAAAATACCAGAGCAACCGATTAACTATTATTGCTTAGCCAATATTTGCTTCCTATCTCGGAACTGCCTTTTAAGCATAAAAGAAAAACCATTGAGAAATTGTTGTGCTTTGTGGGTGATTTGCAGTACCAGCCTCTAGAAGGAACAGAGAACAGGTTTTTCTCCTGATCAGATATCAGGCTGGAAACTCCCAGGCTGTCTTTGCTGAGAGAACAAAGCTGCCTACAAAACTTCACTTGGTTGCTACACAGTGGAGCCTGTGAGTGTGGCCATGTGTGCTGCAAGTTTTCCCTCCCTGTAGGCAACAGGATTCCTGGTGCCCTAGCAAGGCCAGCAGGTTTGTAAGTGCCATAGCCAGCTGCCTTCAGGCAGTTTATAGGCTGCCAAGGAGTTTTTGCATGGATGGGGCATGGAGCGTGCTACTCACCTGGAGTCTTCACATGTATAGATGCTAAATGCATTCACCCCTGGGAACGATGCTTGGTCCTCAGGAAAAGCGGCCTGTTTGTATGCTGCGCAGAGCATGTTCCTTTGCATCAAGCTGGGCGATTTCTCTTGTATCCACATGATGAGACACTTGTCATTATAGGTGTCTTCTTGGCCCTTTGGTACTAGGATGCAACCATTACTTTTCGTTGTGAGTTTGTGTAGTTTTGTTTGGTTTGGTTTTTTTCTTTTCATTTTGTTTGGAGCATCAGAAATAACCTGAAGCATGGCTTGAAGCCCATCAGAGTGGTATTTCCACAGAAGGGCTTATGTAAGGAGTTGGAGGACTGGTTAGGATGAGGCAAGGTTGATAAGGAACAAAATCTCATCCATGACACCTTCTGGAATTGATCTGTTTCCAGAACTTCTCTCAGTTTTGTATGGAGATTAGCTGGTTCGTTTCACAAAACAGTCTGGGAAGAAAGTGGCAATTATGCAACATCAGGATATCACAACCTGAGAGTAAACTGGGAGTTAACTTGGTGGGCAGCATAGGCTTACTGGTTGTCTGCAACATGTATGTGCCGGTTTGTACCTGAAATCTGCTCTGTTGTGGCTGAAGTGTTTTTCCCATGGTGCAAAGGATATTTCATAGCCTACAGCTGCTCTGACATGAACCACTCTGTTTGTCTTGCACTGGAGCTCAGGGCTTGAGCCCTGACTGTACTTACAGTTTTGGTTTCTCCATTCCCTGGACAGCACTGTGATTTACCCCAGGAAAGGAGATCACTGTAACCTGGGAGGAAGAAGCTTGGATTAATTTTCTTGCTCTACCAGTATGGCTCTGTTTCTTTTTGCTTTTACATTATCACATGCCTTCCAGGTCTTGTCTATCTTACATTGAATTATTAGCCATGAAATCCTCCAGTAGAGATGCAGCTTCTGCTGTGAAAAAATGTTTTTGCAAGAACTTATTATATCCTCACCCTGCAAGATGCTTCTTCCAACCTTGTGAGTCTGCCAGGAGGCTTATGCTTATGCAAAGCTGTGGTAAAAACGTGTTACCCCAATGGACTTGACTCCTCTGAAGAGTTTTCTAGTATGGATTTGCCCTAAGCCTCAGCTTTTTCATTGCCACCTGGAGCTGATAGTGCTGTGGTAACACAAGAAAGTCTTAAGAGTTCCTTACCAGGGAGCTGAGTTTCATATGAGGTAGCACTGCTACTCAGAAATACTGCTGCTCCTGCCTTTACCTCTGCCCACCAACATTGAAAGGGAATAAGGGTCTCCTAATCACTTTCTTCACCTAGACACAACTATAGCCTTTTGTTGCTGACCTAGTAGAAGAACTCAGTCTGACAAAATGAAGAAGGAAAAGGAAAATGCTATTTTGGTCATGGTCATGTTTTAGTCTAGGGACTTCTTGACTTTTACAAGTGCACAAACATGGCTATTCCCTTAGTCCTGACTAGAACCTTCCTTCCAAACACCAAGCTCATCTTCTCAGTGATCCACAGAACCTGAGAAACTTTAATTTCTTTTGCACCAGATGGAGGCTTGCAGCTGACCCTACCAAGGTAGTAGCTTGTTGGAAGTGAGGAGTTTCCATGGTGGGTTGGGTGCCTTGGGAACTGCAGGCAGCTCACTGCTTGTCGTACAGCAGTGCAGCACAGCTGGGGAATGTGGGGACCACACTAATTCTGTGTGGCCTTTTTTCATCTCTCTGATTCAGTGCTCTAGAGACAGGACAGCGAATCATTGTGATCAGGTGGCACGTAGCTCCATGAAAAGAATGCAGCTAAGTAAGCATTGATGGGTACATGGTGTTAATACATGAGCAAACATTAATGGGTACATAGTGTTAATATATGATATGTATGACGGCAGGGATGGAAATGGGAGATAGTCTGTGTCTCACCTGTGCTATGTGAGAATAAAGGGAACTGAAAAGCTGTAGAGACCCCTGTGTATTTTACTTATTGGCAAAGGTTGGTTGGCCTTTGGAAAAAAGGGAACATGGTTCTGCTGTGTGAACAGTCTAGCCTGACCTGCTCTTCTCTGTACATATAATAAGTAATAAATACCACCAAGACCTGTATTATCTACATAACTTTGAAGGAATCTATAAGAATTTTTATGATTGAGTCACTGTAAGGGAAATATCTGTCTACCTGTCATAGCAAATAAGCATCTGATATTCTGCATAACCAAGACTAAAATCAGACAGTGTACTGTACGGGAAAGGTATCCTGTTAGAAAATTGGACATAACTAATTTATGATGGTAACGTTCTTTGTACGTTAGTAATTTGGCACCTGTTATTATATGAGTTTATGACATCACTTACTTATCCAAAAACTAAAAAAATAGCACGCAAGTTCCTTAAGGTTTGGTTGGGGAAATCCCCAGACTCTACTATAAAACAAATCCTTTCTCCCTTTGCTGTCACATCTGCTGGCTGAGAAGATGAAGTGCACACAGGTGGCTGTGCTGCTCCTCATGCAAAGCGTGAGTGTTCTGGCTGGAACAACGACAGCAACTGAAGCGGTAAGATGGGGCTCTCATAACCTGAACTTTGGTGCCTTCTTGTATTCTCACATAGGTTGCTGAAAATTCTTTCAAGGTTGCTGGAAAATTATGAGATCTCTGCATCATTTTAAGAATGGAGAAAGTTTAAAGTATTCCTTCATCCTTCTCCCCAACTAATATATAGGGACTGGGTAATAAACGTAAAAGCGAGGCACAGGTTTAAAGTCAGAGTCAAATTCTGCCTTTGGTTAGATGAGTGCAACTCCCAGTGAGGATCCAAGTCGGATATTAAATGCTCTGTGTAGCTTCTAATTAATTAGCAAGGGCTTATAGCAGGAATAGATCCACATCTTTGATGTAGAAGAAGTTGGGAGGTGGGAGCTTCCCCAGTTTCATGATTGCTGTCATGCTCTGAGACAGGCAAATGAAAGCCATGTTGCGTGGTTTTTGTCGGGTGCTCTCCCTCTTCCTCAAAATACTGTATCTGGTTGGGCAAGAGAAAAGTTCAAAGCAGATCAAATCAATCAGAAAAAATACCACGACAACTCCAAACCAAAGGCAACATCAAATTCAGGGAGGGAGGTAGAAGAGGAAACTTTGAAAAATGTTTTTTTAAAGAAAAAAATTACGGTAGTGAAAGATCATTTTGATTTTGTACTCCTTTTTTTTTTTATCTAAAACTGGGCTTCAATTATTAAAAAAAAGTGTTTGTGAATAGTTTAAAAGGTCTTTCAAATGAAGCAAAGCATTTTGGGTTTTTTTGACCCAAAATAACTGCCTTTTGGTATTTATTAGTTAAAATTGGAGGAAAACCATTTTGGCTCCCTATGAGTCTTTCTGATTTATCTGGTTTAGTCACCAACCAGAAAATTCCTGTGTGCCCCTAGTTATATTTTTTGAAGTTTGAGAGTGCTGTGGATGCAGGCAGTGAAGTCAGCATCTCCTGGGAAGGTGTTTTTATCCACTCCAGGAATGAAGAGTTGCAAAAGTCAAGATGGAGGTGTAAATATATGTTGATAAGCTGAGGATAGAAAGCTTCATAGGGAAGAAATTCCTCCTCAGTCTGCTTAGCTTTAAGCTAGTCCTCAGTTTGTGTAATTTACACAATTTGTGATGCTCCTCTGCCCAAACACTCTTAATTGCTACTAGCTGCCCCCTGTTGTGTACAGTGTAATCATGGAAGCACACAAATGACTGTTCAAGTGGGTTTATTTGACAAACTGTCCCACAAAGCTTGTTTACACT
Organism: Lepidothrix coronata; assembly: GCF_001604755.1. Taxonomy (NCBI): domain Eukaryota; kingdom Metazoa; phylum Chordata; class Aves; order Passeriformes; family Pipridae; genus Lepidothrix; species Lepidothrix coronata. The sequence continues at coordinate 1,516,516 of NW_016690323.1, read as the reverse complement.
GTGCCACTCAATAGACCTGCCCTTTGCTGGCCATTTGGATTTCTCCACCATTCCCTGGCTCAGGAATACGGTTCCAGCTGGGATTTGGGAAATGCAGAAAGACCCAGCAGAGAGTGTCCTGTTGCAAGGGAAGCCCATTTGGTGTTCTGTCTGTGACACCATTTGACATTGAGGGTGTCTTTCTCCAGTTTCTAGTCTGCCAGAGATTTTGGCAAGACCCTGTTACGGTTGACAGTGTGCTGCACCACGGCAATGCACCGTGCTCTGCACACTGTGTGAGGATGAGGTAACCCACAGTATGGGTGACAGCTGCTCTCCTTGCTGTGGTAGGAAGGCAGACATCTGCCACAGATGAAAGTTAAAATAGATGTATATAGTCTTACTACTTAAAAGGTTCCCAAGGTGGACCTGGCTGTATCCTTGGCAGTGTGGTGCCTTTCCCCAGCACTCCCTCCTCACAGTGGGATGCTGTCACCTCCATGGTGCTAGTAGCAGAGAGGGACATGTTCCCCAGCAATCACAGCTCACACCCTGACAACTTGGTGTGAAAGGTGCAGTGAGTCCTGTGCTGAGAGGCTGGAGCATAAGCTGGGTAGTGAGGTGCAGACATCCCTGCTGGGAGGACAATATTCTCTGGATTTATGGCAGAGGGGCATGGTACTATCTTTTTAGACTGCCATAAAATCTGCCAGGGCTCAGAGTCCCAGCTCCCACCTCCTGGACTGGCTGAGTGTCCCCTGCCTTCCACTGGTCACACAGAGCTTTTCTTCAAGAAGAGGTGTATGTGAAGTGACACTCTGCCCAGGGAAACCGTTGCCTCAGCAGCAGATCAGAAAAGCCAATTAATTTTACAGTTGCTGGGGATGGCTTCCATAATAAAACACAGTGCTCTGGAGCGGCAGGATGGGGCCTAACTGGTGGGGAAGGGATGGTGCCATATGCAGGAAATCACACTGAAAAAAATCTTTCCTTTTCTTTTCAGACCACTCATCTCTATACAATGCTTCCATACCTGACTCAGCCTAGGAATATGAATGGCACACTGCACACTCCGCCAAAGGTATAACCATTACTATGCTTCAACAAAGTCCAGAAAAGAACAAATTTAGGAACTTCTGTCCCATTCTTTAAATGCTACACAGTCACTCAGAGGCTTAACCCTGATACATATAAGCCAGTTAGTCTGTCTGGGAAAAGCATTTATATGTTGTGTATCCAGTATTTTAGGAAGTAGTGAATTTCTAAAATCTTCGCTACTGCTACCATGGCATTCAATGCCTTAAGTCACATCCAAAGCTTTGGCATTAACCTTTTAACTACTGAACTGGACCCCAGACATGAAGCAGATGGGGCCCTGGGGATTTGATGGCAATGTGCCAAACAATTTGGTGATTAGTCTCCCTGCAGGAAGTCTTCTCTCATAAACTAGAACAGGGCCTTGAAACTATTTGCTGAGGAGTACCCATTTCTGATTGCTGGGATTCAGAAAATCTCGATTCTCACTGTTCTACTTCACTAATATATTATCAGCTATTTGCTGATAGAGGGACCCAAATCTGATTTCTGTGCCTTCTCATACAGTGCTTAAGTCCACGGCCTGCAGATTTCAATGTTTGGTTTCTTTCCCTCTCTCTATCAGTGACTGTTTAATAATATGTTTGCCTTGGGACAGATTCAATGGGTTACACTTGCTCTGAATGGTCCTGCAAGCTAGTGTCATAAACAGAGTTCGTTCAAAGAACAGCTCCAGATTAGGTTGGAGATGGTAGACAGCTTGACAGCAGATCTTGTCTAGGCTAGCCAAGTGTGGCACCTGGGATGTGTGGAGGGACCTCTTCTGAAACAGTTAAGTCTCTGACTCCCGTAGAGCATTTAGAAAGTTAAATGGAGTCAGGAGTCTCTCTCTCTGAGTCCGACTAGCAGGACCCAAATCTTATCCATCTCCTTGCCCAGCTGAGGTGGCTTCTGTCCCCGCCATGGTCTCTGTACCTGTCATGTGGTTTCTGTGGATCCCATTCTCTGTCTTAGGATGAGCAAATAGCTGATTCAGAATAGTAAATGTCACTAGGATACAGTGACAAATTTCCTGGTTTTCAGAAAATTGAGTAACTGCTGGCTCCTACTCCCTTTCTTAATTTGAAGGGATGTGGAGAAGGAACATTTCTCATAGCTTCAAATATGTATATCTAACAGCTTAATTTTACAGGCTGAAAGTTGCTGTCAAGTCCTTGCTGTAGGCTAGGACAGTTCACTCTCTTTTAAGCATTCTGTATAAATTATTAAACTTTAAAAAACATACAACTCCATCAAAAGTAGCACACTTCCTCACACATTTTTCTACAGGATGAAGGAAGACATTTTTGTTACGATTGCCATTTGACTGGTATTATATTTTGATTGAAGCACTTACTGACCGAAGGGGCTTTTAACTAAACGTGCCTCTTGGTCTTGTCAGCATCATGATCCCAGTGTCTGCAATGTCAATGGAAGAATGGAAGCAGTTCTGTCTGCTCAGGTTTACTCTTTTGGAAAAACTGTCTCTTGGCTTAGATATAAGCTGCACTTACTGCAGTGAAGCTCTGCCTTCAACTCAAGGCTCCCTCCTAACACAAACGTCAAAAGATAAGGATTGTTTTTCATAGGGAGGTTAAAAACATGAGTTGGAGTTTTTTTGGGAGATCATCTGAATACATTTATGAATTTTTTTAGCACATGAAATAAGCAGGATAAATCTAGAAAACTTACTGCTATATACAGTAAAGACTGTAGTTTATAGCAGAGTGTACAATGTATACAAAGGTGTAGCACACACTGTGCAGTACACTCTCTCTTGTAGACATATGCACATATTTGTGGTATACACAGAAGGAACAGAATACAATACCTTCCATATAAAAATTAGCATGTCAGTGTGCAACATTCTAAAAGAAGGTCCCATGTACTCACTAAGCCACATTTATTTCTTCTTTTGGTTCCCCCCATCTGTTTCTTTTGTTATTGCTGAGCAACTTGCCATCCCAATCATGCCCATACACAGAGGACTCAGAGATGCAGAAATGTCTGACTTAGGAACTTATTTTTCATATTTTACATATTTTACATACTTGTAGCCACATCTTCGAAAATACTTGGAAACTTAGACATAATATGTAGTGTGTTCTCAGTGGGATTTTCAGAAATGCTTTGGTAACCTACCTGGCAGGGAAATCAGTGGAAGTTATGTGCTGGGACATTCTGGAATGCTTCTTTTCATGTTAAATGTCTTTTGCAGTCTGTCTATGAGTGAAATTTTAAGACCTGTGGTGCTTGAACAACACAGATAAAATGACTTTTCACGCTTTCTTTCAAAATGAGATGCATGTTGTTTGTTGTGACTGCAGTAAAGAGGTTGCCAGAAGTGTGAACTGTGATCATTCCTGCTTGCTGCTGTTCTCTTTTTGGGCTCAAAGATCAAGACAGCTTTGCTGCTGGCCATCACTGTGTGTTCTGCACTGGTTTGTTGGTGAGGATGTTAGTTGAAATCACTGTGAAAAAGCAAGAGAAGAAGTGCTGAAATGTCAGCTTTCAGGACATAGTTTTGTTGTTTGCTTATTTAAGAGGGAGAGAAAAAGAGAAAACACATGAATAATACTGGTATTTCTGCAAGGCAGGAGGAGAGATTATAGAATGAAGCATGTTTAAAGAGTAAGTCTGTAGCTTTAAAATATGCAGCTGCATTGAAGTGTGTGCTAGAATATTTTAAAGTAACATCGAATATCTTTATTAAGAAATTTGTGATAGGTTTATGAATTGGGAAACATTTTGTGAGCAAACAAAAAAGAACTGCTCCAAACATACTCAGTATTCAGCCCAGTATTTATAGAATATAGTGTGCTTTGACTGTAAATTATGGCAAGATCATGAATTTCCAGCCTTGACCTTTTCATACCTCATACACATTGCTCCAGTGATGATGCTTTGAGCATGCAGACAACTGGGACAAGGCAATTCATGCTAATGGCACGGTCAATAGCTTTGCCAGCTATTCACAAAAATGGATGGGTGGGCTGTGATGTGTGGGTGTTACGAGCAATATTTTGTAGGAAAATAAGAACCTCAACCTTAGGCCAAACCTGCATATTTAATTCATCACCTTTCAGTGGTGTATAATTAAATATATGTCTGTTTGCTGTGGCTGGCTAAGAAACTTCAAATGAAAGATTTTTCTTTTCAAAACTTTCTCTGTTACTAGTTCTACTTCAGTGCTTTCTTCTCTATGGATGGAAATGACTAGATTATTTGATCAATTTAGATTAACAGAATAGTAAATATAAGACATAAATTACTGAGTTACTATTTTCCTGCTGTTGCCCACTTTTCTATCTGCTGGAAAAGTTATTTCATTATGTTAGAAACATTGTCCATAAGATTGGGAAAGTCAGGACTATTATAGGCCTCTGTTTTTCTAATGGTAAAATCTTTACAGCAGTATTTGACTATTTTTAGAGAGATTTGTAACACTGAGTCATAAAAATTGCTAGATATTTTGAGTTCTTTGGAAGAAAAAGGTGAAAGCTGGCTAGTAATGAAGTTATTGATCTCATGATTGTCGCAACTCATATTAATGCCAGACATTATAAGGTACTAATTGTAGAGAAGAATATTAACACTTTTTTTCTTACCAATTTGTTATTGCAGCTCTTTGCCAATGTATCCGGCTCTGTGGATGATGAGGGAACTTGCCAATGCTCTGTGTACCTGCCGGATACCACCTTTCCAGTGCAGAAGGTTGAGCAACTGGAAATTATAGCCACAACACTCTCGAAGAAATTTGAGACAGAGCTTTCTAAAGTAAGGTGTTCTTTTCTCTTAAAAATAACAGTTGCATCTTTCCTGAAAAATGGTTGCCTGTGAAAAAGTACAGCAGTCAGCACTTTTCTGTGGTGTGTCTTTCAAACCATGGGAAACTGGGCTCTGTAAGAACAAGGAGAAAGGTGATTAAATCTCTAATCTTTGACATTGTAGCATGTCATACATTTGAATATCCTCCTGTCTCTTTTCTAGGCCTTTGCAGCTAGAGACATATGGTATTTTTTGGAAGAATGACTATGTTTTTCCTCTTTTGGCTCAGTTTTACTAGTTTGTGATTGCTACATGATGCTATAGGAAGCCAAGCCTCCTGCTCTTTCATGTGTTATTATTTGTATCAAGCCAGCCAGATTGTAGGAAGGCAATGAAGGGAAAGAGGAGAAAGGTCACCACAGGCCAGAGTGAAGAAGTAGGTGAATATTTGCCCCTTCGCTGATTCTGCTCTCACAGATAAAAAAATAAAATAAAAAAAAAATCAAATATCTTCCTTGTCAACATCTGAAGCTGTCACAGTGAGACTGCTGAATTATGCATTTCTGTTGAAGACAAACATACCTTACACTGCTTTGGCTGCTTGTTTCATGAATTGAGATCCGTTTTTTTGAGGAACTCAGGCAAACCTACACATGCTGGAGTGCACTGGGTGAACTGTGTGTGAAGACAGAACTCTGCCTTTTATTTTTTATAGTGAATAAATATTCAGGATTCAGATTAGGTGCCCAGCAGAAAGTGTTTTCTTCAGAAACCAAGCATCTTAAGAAATGAAGTGTCCTTGAATTAATCAGCAGAAAAGGGAAAGCATTAAATTATAAATTCTAATCATTAATATTCATAACCCTCCTCTGGTATAATCAAGAACAGATAAGAAGTTATGCATAAAAAACACAACAACAGGCATGGGATCCTGTGGTAAGATCTTTCAGTTCAAACTGTGTGTTTTGAAAGAACTGGAGCTAACAGTGTAAAACATTCAGCTGTCAGCAGGCATATGAAGGACAAGTTGACAGAAGTCCCACTGCCTCCAAGCACAGGAATTACCTGATCCCTTGCAGCATGGAGGTGTAGCTCAGAGTTAATGAGCCATGAAAATCACTGAGATTTCAGATCCCCATACAGTTCCCACTGTGGTCATTTGAAACTAACTGCATTGGAACAGGATCAGGGGCATGATTCCCAGCCAAAAAATTGGCATGATTCGTCAAGGTGCTTGTATACCACCTTTCCCAGTCACTTGTCCTGGCGTGACCAATCTCTTACCAGTACTTTCCTCAGAATGGTGCATGATTCCTTTATCTGAGTGCCGTACAGGTATGTAGAGCATCTCAAGTGCTGCTTGACCTCTCCATGTGGACAGTCTCAGATATCCTTTGAATTCAGACATCATGCTTATACATAAACATAGGTTGCTATAGATACCTAAAATTAGGTGTATGGATTTGTACCTGAAACTCACCTCTAAATTCACGGCAAGCTGAATCCCTACCCTAGACATTAATGTCTAGGTTGCCAGCTGGTGTCAGCTGGTGACAACTGTGTTGTCATCCTTCGGTGCCCAGCAGTGTACCACAGTGTAGACACTGACCTCAGCTTTCAGTTCTCACTGCAGACAGTGAAAATTCTTGACCGTACTCAGGCTTCACTGAATTTCATCCTGTCGAGACCAATCCACCAAGCAGTGTTACAATGCATCAAGTTGAAGTGTGACGTATACTTCAGTGTGATACGGGCAAAGAGACACTTTGGGTCAGAAATTAAAATGAACAGATTGCGTTTTGGTGTAACTTTATGCGCACAAGATTTCTCAGTTATAATGTGGATTTTTTTGTAGGAAGAAGAGAGCTGTCGAGCATGGCCCTATTGAGAACTGAACTTAAGTACTCTGAGATCTTGTAATGCATCCCCATGCTCAAAAATTCTTCATGTTTTCCATGTGGAAAGAATCCTCCTTATGCAACTCTGCATATTACTTTAGTCATGATAATACTCATAGAGAGAAGGAAATAATAAAATGGAGGAAAGCCAAGCATTCAATATTGATCACTATTAGAAATGATCCAGAGCAAATTCCTAGGGAATTTCATTCAAACATAACCCAGTCTCACCACAACAGTGTGAATTTCTACTGAATGCTTCCTTTTCTGACTCTCAGAATCCATGCTTTAGTTGCTCTTCTGAAACACCCTTTGAAACTCATGGAAACTTTTCCTGGGTAAGAGCTGCAGGATTGGACCCTCTTAAGGATGATTTCCATGCACTAGAAGTCCCAGAAAAACAGCCTGATTGACTCATTAACCTTTTGCCTGATTGTTGGTTAATTCAAAAAGCAAGGGGGTCCTTTTATAGAATCAGCAGGCAAGGAAGCTTGCAGATAAAGAGATGCTCTCATGTGCCAAGTGAGTACAAACCATAGGCTGAAAATACCAGACTAATTTTTCCTCTGTCACATCAACCTTTGCCAGCATAATTATGATTACAGAAGAAAATTAACCTTTTAAAGCAAAGCAGTAATTGGCTGCTCCTCTCAATAGAAAAGGGGAAAGGACACTTCCATAACAGGGATGGATCAGCACGTGGTCACAAGGAGACAAAATGCCTTTCAGAATATGGCTCACAATGGCCACAACATCCTCACATAACCAAAACAGGAGGCAAAAGCATGCTTGCCCTCTGCTTTGCAAAACCGGTTAACCTGTAATGGAATTTTTCTCTGTCTCAGGAGGCAGACTGCCAGCCTTGCTCCTTATGGACCTACAGAGTGCAAGCTTGCCCAAAGCTAGTGTCCTGGGCTGAGTGATTTCATAAAGTTGCTGGTTTTGTCATTTCTTTCTTATCTTCTCTCAGTCCTCCCACATTTTGCCTTTTACATCTTCATCCTGCACCTTTGTTCCCCCTTCTGTACTCTTCAAATGCATACTGGAGAAGTGTCTTTTTGCATGCTGCAAAACCTGTTTTGATAAATACCAATTGCAGGTAAATGACACAGTAAATGAGCATTGCAAATTTTTCCTGCCCTTTTCATTACATGAAGGTGACAATGCTTGGAAAGGAGGAAAAAACTGAAACTGAGGATTTTTTCCCCTATATATACCTCACATGACTCCATTCCCTTCCTATACAAGGCTAACACAGGCCCTATGCACTCATCATACCCTACTTTAGGCTTTATGATAAATGTGACTGCAATCAGTACTAGTTATTGGTCTGTATTCTTAAATATAAGATATGCACAAAATTTCTGTGCCAGCCTGTCAAGAGACAATAGCCAGTCCCTAGCAGGGAGATGCAGTGGAAGAGCAGGGATTACAAGCTGCTTAAATCTATCTGCCAATAAAAGAACAACATCATGTTCTTTTTTCAAATGATATTTCCAAAGTACGGAAACTCCTAAACCAGATCTGAGCAGGTGGTGATTTCCACGCAGGGCATTGCTATGCTTGACGTATGTACTGGATTTGTCTGAAAAAGCAGTATAGACCTATTAGAGCAGCACTGCTGAGAAAATTTTATTTGTCCAATAATTCGCCAGGGGAGATATTAGCTTAAGTTCATTGTGATGCTGGTGTGGCCCTGCAGAGTGATGGTGCTAGTTCAGGCTCAGCTGTACTCTGCTGGATGGTGTTGACGTGTCCTTAAATGACCTAGATGGTTGACTGAGTGAAAATCTGCTAATATGGGAGGAGAACTTCAGGTCTGTGTCCTGCAGCATTCTGCAATCAGTGCTGAAATAACTATGTATGCCTTGTTCCAGCTCTCAGCATTTTGTCCAGGCTCTGAGGACCCTGGAGAAAACTTCACATTCATAAGTTTTTCACTAATGAATAGCCAATACTAATTCCAGCAGCCTGTTTATTTCAGTGGTTTATGGATTCGTATCGCATTATTATTACCAGTATTACTGTGAGAAATGTTATTAATACCTAGAGAGGTTTCCTAATACCTCTATGATATACATAGCTTCACCTCTATGATTTACATCGCTTCACACAGCACTGCCATTTTGTTCAAACATGGGCTTGCTTTATATTTCTCGGGCTGCACTAATATATTCTTTCTTTTTTGTTGTTGTGCAAACTCTAGACACATATTGACATTTGAAAAGTTTTTTTTTGAAGATCTCTTTCAACTCCAAACTGATTTTGGTGATCATTGAAAGTGTGAGGTCCAACTACCTCTGGTTTTTCCAAGAGCATTGTTTAGTTCTTACTGTTCCCTACCAAACAGATGATGGTGACAGCTAGGAAAAGGATCCCAGTTCTTGGCACTGTTGCCAGCCAGTTACAAGGAACTAGGTCTAAGTCTTGGTAGGCTATTACTTTTTATTCTTAATTGCAATAAATAGCTTGAAGTTACCCTGGCTTGACCTGGGAGATCTAGAACATCCAGTGCTATTAGTCAGGGTGCTACAGCTTGTGGAGACAGTTTCGAGCAGCTCAAAGTCTGGCTGCTTCTTTAGAACAGAAGACCTGTTTCAAACTCTGATTTAAATACATGGAACTAAGCAACCTTAGTTTTGGTGTATACTATGTATGTGCATGCAGAGGTTTTGTAGTGGGTTCTTTAAGATTTATAATGTAGTTGTGCCACTATTTGAAAATCATACTTTTGAACAGAGGATCTACTCTTACACTTCTTCTCCTTAATTCACATCACTAAATAACTTATGGACTTAATGGATCCTTTCTGCCCTTCATGAATTTCCGTGCCATGAGCTCCCATACCTCCTCTTTGGTACACAAGGGATCAAATCAAAATTGAAAGGAATTATTTGATAAATATGTTTTTTTTTGGGTCTCAATCTCAAGGGCTGGTGCCAGAACAGAAAAAGGGAGGATTCATGGTCTTTACACTATGACAGAATCTTTGATGACATTTCAGAGACAATAGGGAAAAATACTGACTTTTATTTAATATTAGGGGCCCCCTGGTGGTCTAGTGGTTAGGATGCGGCGCTCTCACTGCCGCAGCCCGGGTTTGATTCCCGGTCAGGGAACCCCTCCGGGCAGATGGAGCTCGTCAGCCTTGTAAGGCAATCCATCTAAGAGAAGGTCACTCTAAACAAACCTACGTCCTGAGGACCTCGCTGCCACCGTCCAAGCTTCGCTCGGCCCCGGCAGTTGAACCTCAGGATTAAAGAGTGGGCTCAGTTCAGCGCACACTGGGTCTCACCTAAAAAATCCACTGCGCAGGCTCGAAGGGTTAATGACCTTTCCCAAATCTTCGTTTGCGAAGACTGGCCATATCATTTAATATTAAGATAATGTGAAAATACTTGAGAAGAAAATCTTTCAGCTGAAGAAATAATAGTTATGGAAACAACAGTGCTCTAGAGAGAGGCACACATACCATCTCAGAGTATAAATACGGAATTACTAGTGCAACAAACTAATTATATTTATGCTTCTTATTTTTTGTGATATAATGATATTGATTTAAGGGAAAAGAGACATGACTTTTATGAAGCATATGGGAGAGAAATTATGTCTCTTTACCAAAGTGTTAAATTTTGAGGACCTAACATTTCTAAGGGAAGTCTCAAATCCATATCACATTCTTAACATTCTGCATCACAATGCTTGTGCTGTGACCTTTACCTTCGCAGATATATGTGTGAAAATATATTTATCTGGACAACTGCTTAATGGTTCAAAGACTGAAAAGGCTGCTATATAAATTACTTTAGCTAAAGCCCACAATATATTTTACACTTTCCTTAAACGAGATTTGATTTTTAACACTGTGTTCAAACATTTTCCCCCTGTCTAAAGACAAACATCAAACCAGTATTGCCAATGTTTGACACAATTCGAATGTACACAGGGTAAAGTCCTATTTGGATTCAAAGTTAATAGGAAATGAAGCTGAAAAGCTTGGGAATCCTTTGTGGCATTTTCCAGCCTCCTCTGGTTGCTTTTGAGAGATAATACTCTGTATATTTCCTAATAAAATTTTCACCAACAGAAGTTCTTGGCATACTGAGGATAAAATTAGCGTACAGAGACAATATTGGCAAAGAATTAAAAAAATGGAAGACTCTGAATAATATTCTGCCTTCAGTTATCCCCAGGCATTCCTGAGGGGATTTTGTGAAACTGCCAACAATAAGCGAGGGTTAAATTTCACATTTTTTATGTATGTGATGAGAATTTCATTTACGTAGTTTATGTGAAGAATATATATGTCAAGTTTGTGAAAGCTATGCATAGGGCACTCAGAAATATAATAAAGATGTCAAACAGTCTTGTCTTATTTGCTAACCTGGACTTAAATATGTATCTCTTTTTTCTTTCTTTAAGGTTAGAGAGTACTCAAAAAGGATTGAACTGTATCAGCAGCAAATTCTTAATCTAACCATCAGAGTGCAGCACATGGAGGAGGGCAGTATATCCTACACAGAACTGGACTTCCAGTTACTGAAAGTGGAAATCAGTGACCTAGAGAAACTGGTCACTCAGCTGAAACCCAGCCTTGTTGGAAGCAATGTCATCATTGAACAAATATATTTGGAGGTATTGTCAAAGACTTAATTAGCCACAGAGGGTTCAAATATACAGTCTATTCTCTCTTTAGTGTTTAGGTTGAGGAAATGTAGCCTGTCTCTACTGCAGCCGGTGGAATTATTTTAGCATTTCATCAACATAAATTAAAAGAAAACTTGACCTTAAACGTGTTAAAGTCTTATTCCTTGATAAGAAAAGATAAGCACAGAAAAGTAAAGAAACCCAAAACCAAATGGAGACCACTCCATTTTTGCAGAATATCTGCCTGAAAGTTAACAGTGTTGTGTAGTGTTAAGCACACAAGCTGATGAAATTACTATAATGAGTATTAATTTACAGACCCCCATGCTTGAAAGCCTCTGTGTTTTAATTCAGATAATTAAAAAATCAGCTTCTGGTTGCTAGGGCAGTGGCCCAATCAATATGAAATCAAGACGTGGGAAAGACTATCACCTTCTCAGCTGACTATAAATCACATTTTCAAAACTGTAGTTAATCACTCACCTAGAGAGAATAATTACTTCAGATGGATAGTGAAATATCACTTTCTCCATTGTTCTCTAGATCATCAAGTAGGTGATTAAAACCATTATTTATCTTTGCAAATAAAATTTCCAGATACTTTTGTAAGGCTGGAATAAGTACTTTCTATATTTAATAGCTACTACTTGCCTGTGACTTACTGGCTATTTTTTTACTAAGTATAAAATAACACTATATTTTTGCATTCTGTTATACAACTTAGTCTTAAAGCATTTCCTTGTGTTCACATACCTCTGCTGGAAATGTCAAGTTTAGGCTGGCAGGATAAGGCCTATTCTTAGGATATTTTTTAAAACCTTTTTCTGTAGTGCCTTCTGTGTTGTAATCAACCCTTCTGTATTGTAATCAACCCTGCCTGCAAATACCTGTACAATAAAGTTGACAACAAGCTTGTTCTGTTTTTTTCCTCTCTAGATCACAAATCTGACTATACTGGTAAATGAACTAGAATCACTGGACAAAAACAATGTCCTTGCAATTCGTCGACAAATTACGTCCCTGCAGAAACGACTGAAAGAGTGTGAAGAGAACGCAAACAAAACTACAGTACCCCCTTATTTCCCACCAGGTAAGCATATCACATAAGAAATAACATAATACATAGTTAGAACAGTTTCCCTTTGTTAATATTAAATACAATTGTAATGATAACCCTTAGCTGTCTTGAGTAGACAGCTCCTATTAGTTTCAGCAACGGATTCAAATGGAAAATGAAGGCAGGAGTCAAACTCTTATAGACACAGTAGCTGTTTTCAACTGGAAAAAGTTGTAATCTTCCTCTCACCTATAGTGCAAAAAGCAAATCTGTACCCCTCTTCTCTTTTTTCTGTGGGAAAGTATGGGTTTTGTTCTAACCAGCTTTGATTTTTAATAGTTTCTGTGAAAGTGACCTGTGACATGGCAATATTGCTCTAATGCTGCTTGGGAAATGTGTGAGCAACAGTCGATGTACAAAAGCTGTTGGCATGTAAGCAGCTCTGGGAAGGTAACCTTGCATTAAGATTACTTTTGCTTCACAGGCAAAAGATTCTTCTAAAACAGAACATCAAGAGACTTGGAGGGAAATTCCGGTCTCAGGGAAGTAAGTGGGAGCTGTATTACTGCTTTCAGTGGAACTAGGATTTTATCATTTTCTTAACTAGGAAAGGTTATATTCTGGGGCCTGGATCAGTGGCTCCCAGAGTGCAGTTCATATAATGGTGTCAACAGTCACAAGGTGTGTGGTAATTAGTTTTTAACCAGAGTAACTTTTGTCTTGACATTGTGTTCAGTTTGAAAAATCACACTGTGAGTGAATCACAGTCTGAGAAATTTTGAGAGTCAGATATGATACACTGGAGCAGACCATTTAGGAAACTCTAGTTTAGATATGCCAGGTCAAGCATCCCACTTGCTAAGAGACAAGAGGATTTATCAAACTGTGTTGATCCCCTGAGTGTTTTATACACAGGGGGTTCCTTTTGGCAGAGTATTTTAAGAGCAAAAGTGCTGTGTTGTATACAATACACAGGGGAAGAATCTTGCTTTTTCACATAAGCTGGTTAGCAATCAGCTAGAGGAGCCTATAAAAAGGACAAGTAGTGTCCTGCTTGCAAGGAGCACAGATTTGTACCTATCAGCATTTACCTTTCATCACCTTGAGGTCAGCTAATTCAAATATCTCATTGGAAAAGTGAGAAGCAGAAATACAAGCTTCCCTTAGGGTGAGCAGCTCCTCATTGGGTCTTCATGGTGGTGCAGGCAGTTGCTGCTTTTCTCTGACAGAATGTATGAGTAACACCTTGTCTGGGAATCAGACAGGAGACAAAGACAAAACAAAAACCTGTATTAAAAAATCTCAAAGCCCTTCTCTGCCTCTTAAGGAAGGGCTTAAAATGTTTCAATGACAAAAAAAACTACATGAAAGGCATCTTGCTGATTTATTGAGGGTGATGGTGTGTGGAAAGAAACAATCTTGTTCTCTTCAAGCCTACAGCAAACCTTTGTTTTGGTGAGAAAGTACTGAGCTTTGGAACAAGAATACTGTTTCCTTCCATGAGTGAAGAAGGAAAGGGCTGCTTTTAGGTCTGGGTGGTTGGTGTGTCTGGGGGACACAGCAGCTTTTACTAAGTGGGAAAGGGAGGACAACACTTCACAGTGCAGCTCCATGCAGGGATAGGCAAGTCGTGTCTAGAGCAGGATGATAACTCTGGGATGGATAAATGTAACTGCAACGAATTGTGACCGTAATAGAATTATTTGCCATTGTTTCTCAGGGCATGGTAGGGAGATGGATAGAGTTTGTCTGGGACCAAAATGGTATTGCTTTAGCATTGTCTTATTCCCAACTGGTGAGCCAGCTAGCTTATGCACCCTTGCATTGTAGCAGAAATAACCAAGGAGGTCAAAATCCTACCTGATATAACAGCTTCCAAAGACTTACTAGCACTGACGTCAGCTGAGGACAGCCTCTGGTGTTGTCTGTGAGTTTGTCTTCTGTTCACAGCAACAGGAACCTGGGAGGGGTTCCTGTGTGTGTGAGCGTATTGTCACGGCCTCCTTAAGGATGAGGGCGACCTTTAGGGTAATCTCTGCGGCTGGCACAAAGGACTGGCAGAGAAATTGCTGCAGGCTGGCAAGTTTTCTTTGTGATGGGAGATACCAGCTCTACAGATAACCCAGGTGTTATGTAGGCTCAGATCCTTGCTAATCCATGCAGGACTAGTATATAGCATATGCATAGACTTTGTGTGACTCATGGGGAGCAACTCTCATCTGTGCAGAGAACTTTGTAGAGCAACTACATGTCCTGCAGACTGTATCTGAAAACACACAGAAGTAGTAAGATGTGATTGCTTAGGACGATGAAGTAAGTATCTACGAGGGCTGCATTTTCTAGTTGGTCATTTTGAAGTCTTGGCATGGATGCTCACACCTAAACCTCTGAAGCTCTCTAGCACTCATTTATGTGTTTGAACACAATTTCCATATGTTTTCTTGGCAAGCTTGAATGCCTTGAATTTCTGCCAAACCATTTGGCCTTGCCCTGCTTTTAGTTCATATTATATTTATAAAGTTTGTATTAAACTGACTCTTTGTCCTGTTTTCAGATTGCTTTTTCTTTCCCCCTTCATCCTCTCTCCTGCATGTCCTGGGTATGCAATGTGAACTAGAGAGACCTTGGCTAATCCCTAAGATGTCTAAGATTATGAGTCTAAAGGCAAGTTTAATTAAAGCTTCTTGCTTTGCATTGCTGTAGTACGCAGCCCCTCTGACTCTGTCCCCCAAGGCTTTTGCTGCTGTATTTCTCAGAGTGAGCAGGCCTGTTCTCAAGCAACATAACAGAAACAAATCACTTGTTTCCATTTGCCCTGCCGTCTGACTGGAGAGGTGGGTGTTGAGTGTTGAGTATAGTTAATCATCCCCCTCATCATCGCTGGCTTTCCTATCTACAATGATTCCTGGCATCTCGCTCCTTACCACTCCAGTGGGAAGAAATATTTATCCATTTGTTTTCTTTTGTGCTGATCTCATGTGGCTGCATTGGGTAGGTATAGAGAGGAAAGACCTCAGGATGGTTCTTTGAGTACTGCAGAAGATTTTATGTCACATCTCACTGAAATAATCTGAGAGAGGGAGAGAAGTGAGTCGGGTGAAACTCAAAGGCAAAATAGAAAGAAAAGAAAAAAGGAGCAACGCTGGGTTTTTTTCTGGCTTTTATACACTCAGAAATTAAGGATTTCAAGCTACTGGTGAATATGTCTCAGCAGGAGGAAAACCTGAAGTAGCCTAATGCTGAAACTCACGCAATTCTATTGGAGTCTTACAGTGATTTCAATTTACCTATGACCCAAGTTTTCTGTGTTTTTTGAGTAATTTGGGTTGTGTTTTGAACTGAATACATCCATCCACAAAGAGAGAGACATGCCTAGATGTGAAGGAGCAAGATTCAGGATGGGAACAGTTCCAGGCATGGAGGAAGATATACAGCAATTGACAGGACTTTATTATACGGACTTTACAGTTTTTATGTGCTTATAAATATACACATTGTGTGTTGCCCCTATATTTATATTTCTCAGGCGTGCCCAGGCATACCTGCTTCCCTGCTCCCTGCTTCCCTGCTTCCCTCTCTGACTGGCCAGATAAGCTGCAGAGAGGAGCCAGCCTCCACTCGCCCTTTCCTTCCCCGGCTCCTCCCATGTTCCTCCCCCTTTTGCCTGTGTCCCTATGCTGGTTTGTTCACCTGTTTGTCTGTCTCATGCCTCCACCCCATGTTCTAGCACTTTCCCCGCCTGAACTGATAAAAAAATCCCCTGCACGCCTCAATAAAAGATTCCATCTGCACACCTACCTTGTCTCCGGATCCATCCGTGCTGTGTCACGGCCCCATCCCCCCTCGGACCCTGGCACCTAGAAGCACCAGAAAAGAGCTGGCCAGTCTTTCTCTCCAGGACTTCCTGAACTGCCCCTGGAGACACATGCATTTCTCCACTGGCAGTGAAGAGAGCCGAGCTAAGGGAGCAGAACTTATAGTTGCTTTAAGGCAGGTCAGATGAACTCCAGCCCTCCCTCCACCTCATCTGCTGTTACATGTTGCCAACACAGGTCTTCTTTGACAGCTGTCAGCCTGTATCTGTGCCCCGTGATACTGGTGAAAGACTGGAGTGTCTTTGTTTGTCTTCCTATGTCAGTGAGACAGTAGGAGACAGGATGAACCTTTCCCTTAGAGCTGTCTTCTGTATCTCAAGTCCTAGTAAGGCTGGTAACAGCTCACATATCTGGATGCAGTGGTTCATCTGATGGGACAGGAAGGGTGCACATCTGGTGCTTGGGTGCACGTGTGAGAATATAGAACCATCCTGCTTCTGGTCTCTGTGCCCCTCGTGGGAGTTCCTTTAAATGTGAGTCCCACCTTGTTTCGTGATCTTTGGCTTGATAGGCCAACTGTGGTCCCTTCTCTTCTGCAATCAGATGCAGCTGCTTGGTGGGAGGAGGCTGCTGGAATGTTTTCCTGTATTGTTGGAGTGAGAAGCTGAAGTGCTCTGCCAGTGCTTCAGAGTGAAGTGGGTAAAATGAGACCCAACAGGATGTGTCTTACGTTCAGTTCTGCAGCCTGTTAGCCAAGCAATTCAGACTCACTCCAGTCCTGACAATTAGGTGTCAGCTCCTTTTCTGATAAATCAGAAGGATTAGGAGACAACTGAGCTGAGATACTGGTTCTTTGTGTAGGGAGGAGAAGTATACATGTATGTACTTATGTTAGTCCTTCCCTTGTCTATTTGCTACATTAGCATGAAACAGAGGAAGGCAAAAATACCAGGGCATCATTTATCAGTGGCCCAAAATGGTGGAGAAAGGAGTTAAAAATCTGAAAGTTTGAATAATGCATATGGATTTATTTCAAGTACCTTCTAATATTTACAAAATTACATGACACTTTGTTTCCTTTGTGCATTTTTTCCCCACAAGATCCAGACACAGAGGCAAGTTTAGATTAAATAAACAACAATGAATTCTTCTGAACCTGTGTAAAAGACGAATCACCCCTGACTATCACAGTTTTAAAAAAAAAAAAAAAATTATGTGAGAATTTTTTCAAGGAATCAAAATCAAGCACATTCTCTATAGAAACTGCAGACAATTTTTGATGTCATTAAAACGGAACATGCTTCTAACTTTATTTTAATAATTCATTATTTCATAAATAAAAACCAAACAAGTGTTCAGCAGAGAGATCTCTTTAAGGGGAGAAATAATAATTTATTATTTCTTTTGTAAAAAAAGGTCTCTCTGCTGAACACACGTTTGTTTTTTATTTATGAAACAATGTATGAATTATTAAAATAAATCTGGAATTGTGTTCTGCTTAATGGCATGAAAAATTGTTTGAGGTCGCATATAGATGAGCTTAGCAGTGCTCCACTACCTGCAAGCTTCGGTGCTATAGTTTTCTAAACAAATGAAGAGTTTTAGAGCACTTAATAACCATTTAATTCTGAGGTAAGTTTATTGTGATTTAAGCACAGTAATATATTCAATAGGTCACCAGCTTTAAAGAAGTCCTCATGCCAGAGTTATACATAATAGAGATATAAGAAAAAAACAGTTTCAAATGATTTATGAAGTCGGCAGACTGCAAACCATTTTGCTGCCTTAGCTTTCTTCCTTTGCATGAGCTGAGGTATAAGCACCTCCAAATGCTGGTATCTGTGCCAAGTGCTGAGGCCACATTACCAGACATGCTACTGCCATTTCCAGAGATACAGCCTGGACAGCCATACAGCAGTGCCTGCCTTGTGTGCTATATTTGGAAATGAGATTTCTGCTCCAGGGCCTCATCCTTTGTAAAGCACTTAAGTGAATGCTTAAATGCTCATCTGCTCTGAGCCAGGAATGCTGATTTGTGTCGATTCTTGGTGGTACAAAGAGAAGCAGTATTCAACCGGGGTCATGCCATGTTTCAGCTGCAAGAATCTCAGGACACAAAAGGGTCTGGGGGAGGAGATGGGATTGTTTACAATTCATGTCACCCTCTCTGCCATCAGCTGGACACTCAGTGATGAAGAGCCGCTCTCATGGGCAATACTGACTCCAAGGAAGTTGCCAACATGGCCTGGGGACACAGGGATTTAGCTCAGCATAGTGATTAATATAAAACTGCTCCTCATCTTCCTCACAGATGTTGAGAGGAGGCTGCAGGTGAGTTGCCTGTCCTTCAGGTCACAGGTCACAGGTCACAGTCCTTAGCACAAGACTGCACAAAACTATGAAGAATGAAGGTGTAAAGTAGGGGAAGCAAAGAAATACTGCATTTTGATTGAAAAAGAAGACATGAAGAGCTTCAGTGCCCAAATTGACTTTACACATTGGCACAAATGTTACTCACTTGCTTGGACATTACTAACACTCAGAATACAGGTTTCCTTGTCCCAGAGGCACAGCATCTTTCTTCTGGGCAAAACAGATCAGAAAGAGGTTTCTCTGCATTTGCAACAGTCCATTTTTTTCACCAAATATCTTGTTTACCAGTGTTTTTCCAAGTACAGTGCTTCATATTGGTCTGTCTCTATGTTTCCTTCTATCTGTGGAATGGACTGTGATGTCTTTGAGAACAAAATGTCTCCTAGTTTTTTTCTATCAATGGGTTTAGGAAATTCCAGTTCTTCTTCATAAGTATTGTCTGGCCTTGCTTAGGGATGGTCAGCTTTGAGGACAAAAGGTAAATTCTTTCTCTGTTATTTCTCTTTCTTCTTTGTGATAAGACAGAAATTATTTATATGCCAGACATCACTTCATATGACTGAGCTTATGAGCCATTCTTTTCGTAGAAGCTGTAAGAAAATGCATGGTTCCCATGCAAAGTATTAAAGCCTCAAAAGATAATCTTGACTTTCATCATTGACGCCATAGCTGGCAGTGCATGGATTTCCTGTGTTGAGGGAGTTATTATTAACATCAAACAATTGTGGTCATTAATTTATTCATTAATTGATGTGGGAGACTTGGGTCTATTCATGTTATACTCCATCTTTAATAAGAAAGACTGTCTGATGTCTAGCGTGCCCTAATGAACTGGGAAACATTGAAATACCACTAAGCTTGTGAGCTGGTACCAATCACTTGACATCTCTGTCTCCATTACCTCAGGGGAACACACTCTTACAAAGAAAAATCTGGGACACTTTTGTGACAGTAGTAAAAAAAGCTGATATTAACATTTGGAAAAGCGCATGCTAGTTTTTGCCAGTGGCAGCTTCAGACTCATCATCAGCCCATGAACATTTCTGAGTGCAGGATTTTTACCATCAGTGACTTATAATACTGAGAATTTGTCAGGAAATAGGAAAGTCACTAATTCACCATAAGTAAAAGGAAACTATTTCTTGTATTTAAATTAAATTTTCCATGATCCTGAAAATGGTTTTGCTGTTGATATGTGTAAAACAAAGCTGTTCTGGTTCAGCTTGAAGTCGTATTTTTTTCCAAGTCACCTCACATGAAAACTCAGAGTAATATCAGTCTACATTTCCTGGGCTGTGATTGTTACTGTCTGCAGATTTCTTTGAGGGCCTGAGGTAGAAGGCACCATGTGGCTGTGACGCACTGTTGTAAAGCTGTGATTCTGACAGCAGAATGCTAATCTGAAATGTGACTCTGGAATTACTGCTGCTGCTGCTGCTCCTTCCTTCCTCTTTTTTCCCCATTGCCCAAGCTTTTGGTTCCACTGAGGTAGAAAATAACCTAAAATGCTTCTGAACTTGTATTTTCCAAGGGATCTCCTAGTGTATCAGGCTGGCCAGCATCAAATGGGTAGAAATAGAAATCTGTCCCTTGTATGGAACAGCACAGTGAGGACTTATTTTCTTATTCTTCAAATAACTGTAATGATATGTACTCTGTTTTCTGTTGTTAAATTTTTTGACTCAACTTGGAACACTGAGTGCCATTCAGTTGCTGACCTTAGCCCAAAAGGAAGCTTTTACACATGAAGCTATTCATTTATGTCTGTGTTTTGCCACAAAGCTAATCTCTAGTAAACCCAGTCTAGAGGCTATGGTCTGCAAAACCTCTCTCCTGGTAATGACATTTGGAAAATCTGTTTGCTTTTTTTTTCTCTTTAATTGCAGGTACCTGCATTCACCGTGGACTGCTGAATGTCAGCCAGCCCTATGTGGTAAAGCTGAACTGGAGAGGATTTTCCTACAAATATGGCTCCTGGGGTAGAGATTACTCTCCCTCTAATCCAGAGAATGAAGTCTATTGGGTTGCACCATTGAACACAGATGGGAGATACTTGGAATACTACAGAATTTATAATTCCTTTGATAATTTGCTGCTGTTTAAACCCACGTATGAAAGTAGAATAACCTATGGGGAAGGAGGTGGTGCTGCTCTTTATAATAACTATTTGTACTATCATGCTTATGGTTCAAGATATATGGTGAAGCATGATATAAAAAGAAACACACAGGTTTTGAGGAAAGAGCTTCCAGGTGCTGCTATTGGTAACCGTTTCTCCTATGCAGGTGTAGCATGGCAAGACATAGATTTTGCCGTGGATGAAAGTGGGTTATGGGTAATATATTCAACAGAAAATAATGTAGGCAACATTGTGATTAGCAAACTCAATGAGACCACACTTGATGTGCTAAATACTTGGCAGACAAGACAGTACAAGCCATCTGTTTCCAATGCTTTCATGTTATGTGGTGTTCTTTATGCCACAAGGCCATTGAACACTAAGAAAGAGGAGATCTTCTACATGTATGACACGAATACTGGCCAAGAAGATAGAATTAGTGTCATTATGGATAAAAAGTTAGATACAATCCAGAGTATTAATTATAACCCCACAGATCAGAGACTGCATGTTTACAATGATGGTTACCTTGTAAGCTATGATGTGACCTTTCAGCCTTAGTACCCTAGTGATATATGCATGTGATAAAACTGGCAGCAGCTAAAATGAGAGACCCATTATGCCTTTAAACGTGCTATTGCCAGTTTAGAATTCATCTGGTCTGATGTACTGTGTCTTTGGGTGTCATATAGTTACTTATACTCTTTAAAGGGATTGCCTGCTCTGTTTGTTGCTAATATTGCTGGCAGCGTTTGGCAGTACTGGGTTCTTTAGGTTTTGATTGGTGTTTATGGATGCTCGGTGCTTTACAATTGTCCTGCCTCTGAGGGTTGCTTTTGTGTATAGATTTAGTGCATCTTGTTTGCAGAAATAGCTGGGCACAGCCTGTCTATTGACCAAGAAGCTAGTTACCCACTGGTTTGCATTTGTCAGAGTAACACAGGCAAGGCACTCAGAAACTGAGAATGAATTTCCACTTATCTTCATCAGAGTGAAATAAGGCCCCTTCTGTCCCACTCTGCTTTATCTAATAATTTCTTGTGTCTAAACCTGGTCTTACGAATGTCTTACTACAATTCAGTCATGTACTCCATTTTCCTGACAGTACAAAGCAAGAGACACTCTTTTCCTTTCCTTTATGCTCTTATAAGTTGATGCAAATCCTTCTATTGACTTTATTGGCCACAAGCAGCTCTTGGTATATATAATGCATTGCCATAACAGACATGTTATTAGATGTGCCTCTTTTCAACATTTTTGCCATTCTGTAATTAGATTCCTGAGAGCCTTGTTAGTCTAGGGTCCAATTTGTTCTATGGGTAATTCTATCTTATAGCAAAGTAAGAGAAAACAGGAGTCTGGTCAAACTAATTGAATATTATGATGTGGTTTTGTTGTTTGTTTTTTTTTTTAATGGGTATTGTGTGATAGTTTCTGAGTATGTGCATTGTAACAATGTCTTATTTTCATAATTTCAGAAATTCAGAGCTCTGACTAAGAAAGCAGTTCATGTGGTTCATTTTGTGCTTTTACATATGCATCTGTGTCTGTGCCCTCTGATAATCACAATCAACACATATACAACTGATTGTTTTTGTTTTAATAAAAAAAATATTTCAAAGAATCTCAGTTGTTCTGTAGAGGCATTTAAAGCTGCTTGGTAACTTCTGTGATGCAACAGTAAGCCAGGGTACCAAATGTTTGAAATAGAATCACTGCACTCAACTTGGACTCTGTATGCTTAGGTAGGAACAACACAATGGTGTGAATCTGTATGTCAACAAGTACAAAAGGGGGGCTTTATTTCCCTGCACAGAAATATGGTGGTTAGGGTAACACTTCTCTGCCAAGCTGAGATGTTACTCAAGATATTGAAGATATCAGATGAACTGATGATATGTTTTGAATCCAGGTGCTGCCACTTACCAGGTATCAGTATCTGTTTCTTGTAAACCTGTGAAATGAATTTGAAAGCCATGGAGGTGTTGGTGCACTAATCAGATCAGGCAGTACAGGCAGGACTGCTGTGTGAATAATCTGTAACAGCACAAATAAGGATTTGGCTGAGAAAGGAAGAAGAAAATAGTGCAAAAAAATATTTTTTCCCTCTTTATCTCTGTGTGTCATGGAAGGTGAGCAGCTCTCCACTTATTATCAAGAAATGCCATCAGTGTGGGCCTTGAGGCTCCTCAGCTCATCACTGCTTAGGGAGGGAGTTGATGTTAGCATGTAAGTGACTTATTCTGGTGAATTGACAGTGGTACTCAAATCCTTCCTTCAATGTCCTTAATATTTCAATGCCTTTAAGCTGAAGAAAGGTTCATTTAGATTAGATATTAGGAAGAAATTCTTCATTGTGAGGGTAGTGAGACTGGAACGGGTTGCCCAGGTAAGTTGTAGATGCTCTATCTATGGAAATGTTCAGGGCTAGGTCAGATGGGGCTCTGAGCAACCTGGTCTAGTGGAAGGTGTCCTGCCATGGAAAGGAGGTTGGAACTAGAAGATCTTTCAGGTCCTTTCCAGCTCAAACCATTCTGTGATTCTATGATTCTGTGATGCTTGGGAACAGTTTTCTCCCCTTTGGAAACCTCTGTCAGCCTGGAATGGAGGCTTCCACTTGAGGTTGGGATGCTGTGACTGCCCGCCATGTTCATTTACAGTGTGATCCAGACCCTGTATGACTTGGCACCAGGTTCTGGATGGATGTCACTGAGGTGGGAAGATTGTGACAGTAGCCATCTCTTCAGGTTACCACTCAGTGTCACCGCAGAGAAGATAAACCACAACTGGGTTGGACGTCAGTAGCTCAGCACCAGAATGAAAGCAGAAACATCCCTGAACTTTCAAAACCTTAAAATATGTTGTGTAGAGGGGCTGGGTCAGGATGTTTTGGTGCTGACAAGGCTGAGCTTGTCCTTTGATTTTTGTCCTGAGCTAATATTTCTCAGGCAGTAGGTCCCAGAGTGCAGCTGGGACTCCCAGCGGGTCTGTTAGGGCAGGCCTGGCAGCCAGGGCCGATCCCACTGCCCTGGCCAGGATCAGGGCAGCCCTGGGGCACCAGGGCAGCCTCAGCCCCAGGTGTTGGGCACCTCTGCGGGCAACAGGCTGAGGCTGGGCTATGACATTGGGCCCATCGGTGGGCCAGGTTCCATGGGGCCCATGGCTGGGCAGGGCAGGGCTGCGGGGAGCTGGAGATTGGCCCTGCTGTGCCATCACTGGTTAGGGGCTGATGGCCCTGGGGGCTGACATGGGGTCCTGGGCAGGGGTGGGGGGAACCCCAGTGGGTGGGCACCTGGGGCAGCGAGGCACATGAGTGCCCCTGGGGCACTGGCAGCTGGCAGTGCTTATGTTAATGTTATAAGAGGTTTTGCAGAGTTGTAGAATGACCACTGTCCTTTTAAAAAACAGAAAAAATAAAGGCAAAAAATGACTTTATTTCAGGTCTTGGACTATTGATTTGGCATCCCCCATGGAGGTTTTGGGGTCTATAAACAATATTGAACATAAATAGTGCCTGCCACAGAGCCTGGAGGAGAGGACATCTGTCTGCATGGTGACATAGGGAACTGCAGTACAGGGGCTTAGATGCAATTTCGCTGATGAGTGGTTTTCACACTACCTAACTCAGGTCACCTAAGGTGGGAAACTCGGCTCTGATCCATGCATTGATGGCATGTGGGGAGAGAGGGATCTTCTGCAAAGGAGCACTTCAAGAAGAGGGAGTAATACATCTTTTCACTTCTTCCCTTAGACCTGTCCTTTGAGGCCTTTGTTGAAGGTGGTTCAGTAGAGTTGGCTATTAAAAGTAAAGCTCGTTCTTAAGCTGTCCATGGCACACAACCTTGGGTAGACTTCATTAGATATCCCTGTTGCATCCTCTCCTGTCGCTGGTGCTACCTCTGCTTTATTTGGGGGATGTTTCCTCCTCTTCTTCCACCTTGGATGTGGAGAAGACCTCATCCCCATGCTTCCCAGTAAGGACTCTTACTGGTTTGGTGGCTCTACACCATTTCTTGAGAAGGTGTTTGCCTGCACTGACATAAGTTTCTCTCTGACCCTTTTCACCCAGACTTTCCTAACACCCGCTGACCTTGTTCTCCCCGGTCTATTCAAAGTGCAGTGACATATTCATCCTCTTTTGCATTTTGCAGTCCTCCTTGGTCTCACTGTTTTTTTAACAAGTTACGTACAAGCTCTCAGTTCTTTGATCCATGACTTTCACATCCTTCCCTCTCAGCAACCTAAGCCTCCTTGCTTTGCTACCTAGGCAATGCCAACCTCCTTTATCCTTCTGTTCCCTTGTTACATGCTCTTCCATTTATTCCAATTTTTTCTGGGATGTCCCTCCCTGGACTCCTCCAAATTTCTCACTAATTTATCTGTGAATATCCTGATAAATTGCTAACTGGATACAGTTAACTTTTTGCCTTCAGTAGGAGATTGGTATTTATATGCATCGAGTATTCAATTAGCTGGCACGTCAGTGCATAAAGCTGGCACATATAAACTGCCTTATTATTCATTCCCGTATGTTACTCCCTCACCCCCTGTTACAATCACTTGTTATATCTTGTCTTAAACAGAGATAGTATGTTACTCAGGCAAAATACCTGTCTTTAAGTTTGGGTAGTACAGCACCTAGCATAATGGGTTGATACCTTCTTCCTCTTTCCCTGGTACTTCTGAGCAACAAACAATAAGGAGCAACAAGAGCTGACTAGGGATTGTTGCATGCATCTGTGTTTTTGTCTAAATTTTCATGCATGCTGTGATGTGTGCTGCATATAAATTGGCTTTGAAAAGTAGACAAACAATATGCTTCCAGACAACAGTGTAAACATTCTGTTGGAAACTGTTTCAGTAGCTATACGCACATAATGTAGCTACAATGCACCCCTAAATTTGTACCATGTGGGGTAGGATCACTTTTTCTCCTGTAAATATTTGATTTCTTTCCTTTCTTTCTTTGTGTTTTTGTGATGCTCAACATTTGCTCCCTGAAAGCCACAGACCAATGGCACAAGTGTGTGCCATGTGCAGAGTCTGCAGCCACAACCTGTTTTATACTGCCAGAAAACTTGAGATTTAGCAGAAATTGGAGTTCTCTTAATAGGACAAAATAATAGGACAAGAGCTTTGTTGGTGAATTGGGTTTGGAGAGATGAGAATTAAGGAATTGCAACATTATGGTTTGCAAAAGTAAGTATGTGTGAGGGTGAATATGTGTGTCTTCCCCTCTGCTTTCTGGGTTGCTGCCAGCTTGCAAGCTGTTAGCTATGTATGGGGAACCAAAGGAAATGAGGGAAGATGCATGGGCAACTGTTCTTTCAGGTCTTCAGGGAATGGCTCCTGCCACTGGCCTACATTCTCCAGGCCAGTTTGGCTGTACTTGGCCATGGGCCACATATGAAGGCAAATCGGGCTTTAAACCATTGCCTTTCATCAGCAATGAGGGTGGAAAATGGTGGTCGAGTTCCCAGCTCAGCAGCTCCCAAACTTCTTTAACTTCTGCCTGCTTTGTATGATTCCTGTGGAGTAAATGAACACAGCCATATGTCACATACATCTTTCTGCCTTTGGTACATGAATCATGCTGGAGAGAGAAGGAGGTGGACAATACTGCTATACAGCTGGTGGATCCACCAATGGCAGGAAGTGTCACTGAAAGAAGACGTGAGAGAGCACTGCTTTTGGCCACAGCTGTCTAGAAGAGGGGCAGAATCCTAGATATAGGTCTCAGGAGGTGTCTTTGTCCACTCCTCTGCTTGAAGGCAGGAACACGTATTTCTAAGCTGCCTCTGACAGCTGTTTGTGTAATCTGTTCTTTAAAATCTCTAACGATGGAGATTTCACAGTCTCCCTAGTCACCTCTTTTGGCACTTAACTACCCTCACAACTAGGACATTTTTCATAAATCTTCTCTGTTGAAAATTAAGTGGATTTGAGAAGATAAGCATGACTATGTTGCTGAGACCAAAGGCTCAGCTGACCCTGCATCCTCTACATAGCAGTGGCCAATAGCAGAGGCTTCATAGAAATGTATAGGAGCAGGACAAGGATGCAGTGATAATCCTGCTACTGGACTTCTGTGGCTTGTTTTTTGGGAATGTTTTATTGGTCTGTCTACAACAGGTTCAAAGCACAGTTAACTCTCATCTGTCTAAGAACCATTTATGTAGTGGAAAATGCATTTCATGTAGCTACAATGGCTCTTTTCTAGATAAAGAAAGTCTCAATTTCCACCCCTTCCTTCGAGGTCAAGTTTTATAAACCTTATAATATTTGTGTTGATCTCTCCTTTCAGTTGACCTATGACTCTTTTCCTCATCATTGAGAAGGATGGACTGGTTACCTCTAAATCTCATGTGTAACACTTTGAATTGGCACCACCTTTTCTATTGCTGATGAGTTTAGGCTCCATCTGGTTTGAAAGGAAGCACTAAGGTGCCATAAAGAGAAGAAACAAGAAGAGGGCTAATACCCTAGCCCAAACAACCTCCCTGAACACAGAGAGTCCCCCGGCCTGCCTCCTGCATCTGATGTTCGTGAATGGTGTGTATGAGATACACAGAAGCTGCCTAACAAATAGGAACCAGCCTTAGGACTTCTTCCTCAGAGAAGCACAGACAAACTGGGCAGTTGTTACCCCTTAGGACCCAGGGATACTGCATTCCTTCCTGCATGGTAATACAGTTTTCAGAGGAGGAATGGAGAATTTGCACCCATACCGCAGCTCCTGTATTATTCCTGCTGGTGCTGTAATGAGAGTTGAGGGATATATGGATTTGTATGGGGTTTGGCTCTGACTCCTAGTGTTGCAGTGCAATCTTACTGGGAGATTTCAGTCTTTGGCATTTCTTTCTGGCTGCCTCAGTGTGTTGGTTGTTCTGCATCCTCTTAGAAGCTCAGGTCTCTCACAGTATTGCATGGGGAACTGAGGATATGTCTGTGCCCTGCAGTGCAACTCCTTACAGTGACACTTGAGTCATTAAGCTGCAATGATGTAAAGCTGCCAGTGTGTCTTGGACCAAGGACAGAACCCTCTTTGCTGTCTTTCATTTGGCAGTATAGACAGCTTCTTGAAGTTGAAAACCAGGATAGCTGTTTTAGCAGATGCTAACATGAACACTTGGCTAGCAGGCTATGCTAGTGTGGCTAACTGGCTTCCAGAGTGTGAGCACTCCACCACAGAAATAACTCGGATTGTTTAGAAATACCTGGCAAGCAATGTGGCATGGGTACATCGACAGGCAATTTCCTCAGTGCCAGACATTCTGCAACTGGGCGTGGGAATGCCTTTTGTGCCTTTACCTAGTGAGCCATAGCTTTGTTAACCTACTGGGTTCTTGGCTAATTTTACATGCATCTGTGTGACTCAATTAATTAGCTCCTGATCTGTAATCAGGGTGGGCCAAAGAATACTCTAGAAAAATTGAGTGGACAGAGTGGACTTGATGATCTCAGAGGTCTTTTCCAACCTGGCTGATTCTGTGATTCTATGATTCTATGACTGAGGTGATGGAAGATTGCTGCCATTGCCTGTGTGAAGGAAGATCATTGTTAGAAAGATTGACAAAAAGGGCTCAGGTTCTTGATGTTTATGTGGGAAGCACATGCACAAACTGCTTGAATCATTAGCATCTGTATTATGAACAGACCCCAGAGCATTAACCTGTTCAGTTACTTACCTATGCTGGAAATACTGTTTATGTTGGCAAAGCTGAGGTACAAATCCTTCTTATGCATAATGCAGGACATTTAATACATTTGACAGGAATGCAATTTGAAACTTTTTAAATGGAAACATTGTCTGCTAAATTGTTTTATTGTGATGAAAAATACCCCCAAGTAACAGTGACGTTAAAGATGCTGGGTCTTTGGAACTCTGGAAAGTTTGGAGTGATAAAATGCACCTTTATTTAACATTTGCTGAATCTACATTTTGGTGTGTTTTAAAGCAGGAAGAGATTAGTTTGGCCTTTTTAATGGGAATAATAATAGTTAGCTCTTCGTAGAGTGGCTTTTATCTGTGGGCCAAAGTCTTTCACTAGCAGTTATTTAACATGGAAAACCCAATGCGAAGAAGGGGAAGATATAATAATACTCATATTAATGCAAAATTCCATGACTTTATAAATGGGGAAGAAGAAAAATTCAGCTGGAAGTTGTGAAAGATCTCTTTATCTGCAAAGCATTCCTTTTATAGATTCTCTCCCCTCAAGAAATCTGCAGCTTTGTAGAAGGGGGGACAGTCATGGTTCTGTAGGTCAAATGAAAGGTGTGCACCTGGGCTTTTGTCTGCTGATGACTGAGGTCTTTTCCTTTCGACCAATCTGGCTCCCTACAAAACTTTGGGATGCAGTCTATGCAGCTTCTCACTATGCCCTGCCATGCAGTACAGGAACCAGGATGGGGAATGGTACTGTTTCTGGCATCACCAGCTCCTGCAGGGATTTCTTAGTGCAAGTCTTTGGGAACTGGATTATGTTTTGGAAGCGATTCTTTGATGTCTTCTTATTGAGGGCCCGGGGGCTTTAACTGTGTGTCTGTTCTCTGCTGGAGATGGGAAGTATTTTCTCTTTTCCCTAGCTCAGAATAATTCCTGCTTTTCCCTTTGTATTGGCAATAAGAGAAGTGGCCCAGAGAGATTCAGATGTGCATCTGCAGGCACAGAATCAGGCTCAAGAAGGATGGCAATTTTTTTTCTTATTCTGATCTTCTGGAGTGATGTCCAGAATCTTGGGTGATGGACATTGCATAAGAGCCTCAAGATCAATAAGCTTCAAAGAATAATCTCTTGATTTTTAGTTTTATCCAGTGTTCTCTTCATGTTTCCAAATGGAGAAATATGAGCCAGTAACTTCTTTCTGTTGCAAAGCAACCTTCCCAAAAGCATTTTAATATAGTGAGATTTATAAATAAAGGACTTTTAAAGTGCACTTATCCATGTCCTGGGAATGTAGGTGGATTCATAAGCAGGTCACAGAAATACAATTTTGCAACCCTCCGAAAAATAAATGTCACTATTGCAAGGGAAATAGGGCCAAGTCCAAGTGATACAGGCTGACATACTGGTGAGAAATCCCAATTCTTTCACAGCTAATTCTTGGAGAAATCTAGTTGGAGAGCAGAGACAGGGAGTCAGGAAACACCACGTGGAGGATCAGCAGTCCAGCATGGTTCCACACCCTAGGTTATTTGAGTGTAGATTTTAGTGCATAGCTTCAGCTTACAGCATCGGGATTTCTATGACTGACAGGCAGATCATGGACATACTTTTTTTGCAGCTTGGGAAACAGAGTTCCATATGAAATGCACCTGTAAAACATGAGGAAGAAGGTTTTCCACAGCCAGCCTATAGAGAAGTTTTGGACAGGGTGTCCTAAGTGATGTATCCAAGATAGTTTGAAGGTGATACTAACATGATAAAAGTGAAAGCTGTAGGTAGAGGTTTGTTACTGAAACAAAAAGAAGGGGGTTGAGTGGTTTGGCACTGAAAGAATTTGGGGGTGAACAAAGAACGAGGACAGACCACAAGGTTTCTTGGCTTACAGCTTTCAAGAGAAATAAAGCTTAACCAAACTTTTTTGGCAGTTCAGTACTTTATTAAGTAAGCTTTTACATACTTTTCCTTTAAATAAAGAGTGTGTGACTACAGCTTGTTCACAACATTCACAATGTACTTTTGGCCAAGAATTATTTTGTACCCACAAATCAAACAAGTTTGCTTCATACAGTGAAAAATGCTTTGTTAAATGAACAATGCACTAGACAGGATTTAGCAATAGTACCTGTGGAACATTCCCAGGAGTTAATTCTTGATGTATCTCAGTAAAGAAGTATTTAGTAGACTGCAACAGGGTGAAAAGCATCTTACGTTAGTCCACATTGTAAAAAACCTTCTACTTCGGGGAACAAAATACAAGATAGATGTTACCATAGGTACTAGTTGCTGTATTGACAGGGTCTCAGTTTTACTGCTGAAATAGGGCACTCTAAAGAGCACCACTTAGTTTTAGACATTTCAGACATGATCAGCAGAAAAGTGGTTAATGTGCTGAGAGCTGGAAAAGAGATTATGGTTAAATGGAGCAAAAATTGCCATTTTGTACCTGACTCTTCACAATCCTGCCTTCGTTTGCAGCTGTATTGTGTCATCAAACCATGAGCAATCCATGGGGTTTCAGCTGCATGACTCCCATTAATTTTAATCAGAGTCAGGAGAATAAACTGCTGAGCAGAGCACTCTGAAAATGTACCCCTCCATTCTTAACAATTATATTACTCTGCTTTGTGTGGTGGGGAATCTTTAGGAGGGAGAACTGAATGCTCCATCACTTCAATACCTGCTCTTTGTGCATAACAAAATCATCACCATTTGCAGCCTGCTCCCTACTACAGTTGACTACTGATTTCACTACAGAAATGACCAAATGATTGACTTCAGCATTTCTCTACATGAAACAGATACAAATCTTTCAGGGAAATATCATCTGTGTCCTGTGCATGTGTGTGAGTTTTTATGGAATGGAAAGGCTGTTTGTGAATATTCAGTGTCGTCCTTTAATTAAAATTGTTGCCAGGATACTGTCAAGTTATACAGGATAACTGCAGCTATGACTGTTCTAGTGTTAAAGAGATGACCAAATACCAGCAGCCAGAACCAGTGCTGTGTGTTTAAGGCTAGAGCAGAGATCCGGGTACAAGTTGATACATCCCCACTGCCATATTTCCATGAACTATAGCAGGCATGCAAACCCCAGAGTGGTCCATGCAAACAGCCTTGCAGCAGTCAGAGCCTGTGTGATGCTGAAAATCCTCATCCCTCCTTAGTGTCACTGACTGAGAGATACGGCTGCTCAGAACCACAGATAGTCAGTGAGCACGTAGAGCTGGCATCCAGCCCTCTCACTGTATATGTGCTTCCTGGCTTTTATACCCAGGCTCAATTGTTCTCAGTAAATAACTGCCCTCGTTTACAAATCTGCATTCTGAATAATTTCTTCAGCATTCAAACATGCCCCAACCTTTTACACGATCCTCAAAGTGCAGATAAAACCTCAGAGATTTCCTGTGGGAACTTTAAAAAAACAATAACCACAAACTCCTCTGAAGGACAGATAAATATGTGGTGAAAGTTTCATTAGCAACAAACTCTAGCCCTTTTAGTTGCACTAGCAGCCATATTTTTTGTTCAGTGGGACAGTCTTTGCACAGATGTCAAGTTTTGCTACTTGAGGAATGTGAAAATGGGAACAGAGTTTTCAAAGCATTCGGATCAGTAGGCATAATCAGGTCTTACGACTACCCTTCCTTATCCAGATAAACAGAAATTCTTTACAATTATTTCTGAAGTGTACCATGTTCCCATTTATTCAGACATGCAGTGCTTATAGTGGGAACCATTGAAAAGCGTTGTCCTGCATTATCTGAGGGATTTTGAAGGAAATGAAGCAAATCTGCTTTACAATACATTGTTCCTGCAAGGAAGGATCTCACAGAATCTAATCTTTTTTCATTCATTTTTTAGTGTAGCCTGCACAACAGAGGCAGCTCTTCAGCATCATTT
The DNA here is from genome assembly GCF_001604755.1 of Lepidothrix coronata. NCBI lineage: Eukaryota > Metazoa > Chordata > Aves > Passeriformes > Pipridae > Lepidothrix > Lepidothrix coronata. Next base: position 1,484,217 of record NW_016690323.1, on the reverse strand, counting down.
GTATGATAATAGCATTGTTTTGTCCCAAATATGGTGCACATCTTAAGGACCTCCATAGTCACATCAGGAGGATTGTTCAGTCCAGACAAGGGGGAGGCAATTGTGGAGGGAACATGTCCAAACACAGTGAAGTGAATTTCAAATATTACCATTAAATCATTACATTAGCTTTTTCATCTGCCACCAAAGAGCCTTTTGAGCAAGAGGAATGCTTGGCTTCCCATGGAATATCTGCCAGACCAGAATACACTGAGCTTTTCCAAGAGACTTAGTCTCCCGAACGTCACCTGTCTGCCTAATCCTGGACTGCAATAGAGCCTTTAGGCAGTCAATAAATACTTAGCCTCAAAACAGAGGTCCTTTTCAGTGTGCATGGGTAATTAAAGATAAACTTCTGGGAATTTTGAGGTGAAATAGGAAGTCACTTAGACCTCAATGTAGTTTAGGTCTAGAGTTGTCTGAGGTGCTGTTCCTGGCTGCCACAACTATTCCAGAGAGGTCGGTGCTTCCTCTCTGATAGCCATGATATCCCAGGGTGTCTTGCATGGTCCTAAATACCCATGTGAGAGCAATCACAAGCTAATTTATTAATGATTTTAAGCATCTATAGGACTATGAGGGCTGAAAAGTCTGCAGAATGGATTGGTGTTTGAGATGTAGGTGTCATATAGGGAGATTGGTTCCTTTTGTTCTTTCTCTGTGGATTATGCAGGGAGCCCAGGGAAACTGGCCTCCTAATTTAGGCACTTCATTGGGATGCCTAAAGCTGGCAACATGAATACCCCAAGTGCCAGTTAGAACAGTGCCTGGGCTTCCACAAGTGAAACTAAGGGCTGTCTATGACTGTATAATGAGTACTTTTATTTTAACAGAGCAAATGATTTGGATCTATGCTTTAATTATAAGACTGAACCCACTTTTCCTTTTTGCAAAATGTTAGTGAATAGCTCATGAAGTGCTTATTGTGACTGGTTGTGTAATATTCATGGTCCTCTCAGTGTGATGAGTTTGCTGTGAATATTTGAAGTTCACACTTGTTATTATATTGCAAAGCTGTATGAATCAGATGGAAAGAAATTTATTTTATGCATCATTTTATTTATCAATCTAAAACATGTATTGCTTCAAGCCAGTTGAATAGGCACTATCCATAGAAAGAGTTAGACACTGCCCAACTGTTTCACCTTCTCCTTAAGGAAAAATATGAAATAATCAAAATAGATAGGCCAGATAACAGTCTGGAATGTTGTTGCATGATAAGTGGATTAGATTAAGCAGATGAGATTTAATTCTCTGGCCCACCCTGCCATTTTTAGGGCCATTTGGAGTGCTTTAGGGTATACTGCCTTGCCTGTATCTGGTCTAGTGAGATGCATTTCCCATAGCCCCTTTGTTATAGGTACCTCTTCTAGGGCATCTGAAACAGCCCTAGATGCTTCCATTGTGTTGCGACTGAATCCCTGAACAAGTGTCCCTCAGTTGCCTTGGTCCAAGAAATTAGAGATTTCCTTACTGATCAGATGTATATGTTTACTCTAGGTTGTGTTCAGTACCTTTCTAGTTTCTGTTGGTTCTATTCCCTTTACCTCTTGGATGAGACACACCTCACATGCAGAGATCTGCATCCCGGACATCTACATGTAAGTATCTGAGTTCTACTATTCCATTTGGGGGGAATTAAGTTGAATGAGATGAATGTGACCCAAAGGTTTTATTCTAATGACAATAAAAACAAGTAATAGCATTTACAGTTTGAAGGTTGAGACAAAAAACTGTGAGAAGAAACAACTAGCTCAACTCACATCAAACTGTAGCATGTTTCCTTCTTGGGGGTGAGAGAGAGGACCCCAAAATAATCTGATTTGCTTCATACTTGGCATAACTAAAATGTGTAGTTAACTAAACCACTCATTCCCTATGCAGTTGAATCCTCTTATTTTTAAATGAGGTCAATTTTGATATGAAAAGCCATTTTGAAATAAAAAATGCAAAAGATTCCTTTTGAAAATGTTGAAATGAAATGTGCCATTTTGGAAGTTTCATTCCTGTTTTTTCAAATGAAATGTCAAATAAATGCAAATCAAATTTACACAGTTTCTATCATGTGAAAACAACATAGTTTATCAAATTTATTATTCACCTATATTTTTAGGATAGCTCCATGTTTGATGTGTGAGCAGGCAACTTATAAAACTAGCACAGTGTGAATTCAGTTGTAAGAAGAAGATGACAACTCATTTTCTGTGACTCTCTACATTGCAAAAGAATGACTGAAAATTCAGCTCCCATGGTATTTGTGTTAAAAAGGTTGACTACATAATGATTTTTACTGAATAGACTATGAATGGAAAATAACTTTGACTTCTAAAGAAATAATTTTGGACTGTGTTTTTGCTTGAATTGAAAACCAAAAGAAACTGAACTCAGCATATAAGATGAAGATAAGGTCTAGTTCTCCTACTTTTTGTATTAAACTTTAGTTTACATTTTAAGCTGCTGTTTAAATGATCCTGCCATAGTAATTACTGAAGTATTTATATGGCTGTTCTCTGTGTAGATATTTGGCAATGGTAATTGTTTTTGAAAAAACTCTAAAAAGTTATGTAGTCCATCTATATTTGGTCACTTGAGTTGGACACATAACTGCTCTACTTAAGTCTTCACTTTTCCATATTTGCTGTGTAGGGACCAAAACAATTTAGGAGGGCTGCCTCATCATAAGCCTAATATTTAAAGCTTAACATAGGGGCCAAGATCATTGAGTTGGATTGTGTTCGAATTGTCCAGTGATATTGTTCCCAGACCACTGCTGAGAGTTAGGGATAGAAGGACTATAGACACCTATAGGAGGAAAAGAAACTGAAATGAAAGGTTTCTGCTGATATGCACACCACTTTTCAAGTGTGGCCTAAAACTTCAGCAGGCAGAGACCTGTGCAGCAATTAGGTTCTTACTTTTGGCAGTGATTTCCTAAATTATGGCACCATAAGGCTCAGGTTTTGTGTTTTTCCTTTGAAAGAAGCCCAGCAGCCAAATAGGTCAGACTTTCTGGGCAGTGGCTCTGCAGATCTGGAGACTCAAATGGAGTGAATCCACACCTCCTGCTCAGGGAGCTGGTCTCACTGCATGTACAGAGAGTAACTCTGATGCACATGCTCCCATTACCCATGGCCTCCAGCATCCTTAAGACAACACTGATTTCTGGAGTGAGTTTCCTATATGACTTTGGACAAGTCACGCTTTAGTTTCCTCATCTGTAGTCTGGGAATTATATTGCTGGAATAAATGGAGGCTAAAATCACTGATGTTTGTAATTTGTGTTGATATTCTCTGAGGGGAGGCAGGCACAATAGAAGTGCAAATAAATTGTTGTGGCTGTTTAGTATTTCAGTAAATGGAAAAACTCTTCAAAACAGAGTTTACAGCAAGTACAATACAGTGGAAAATTACATGTGCAGAGCTAAGAAAGACAACTGAAGGATGTGAGGAAGCAATTTCATTTCAGTCATTCTAGTAATCAATGAGATGTGTGCATTTATTTGCCAGTGTATATTATAATATTAGCAATGAGTCTCTCAAGAAGATCAGTATTGGATTTCGGCAGGTAAGGCAAATCTGAAACAGGTCCAAATTTGGTCACAGAAGTCCAAGCTGGTTTCCACTTCCTTTTTCATGCTGTTATTTTTAGTTAGGAAGTGGAGCTACATATTTCTCTGGGAAGGGACTGCTGAGCAGGCTCCTGACTTTAAGATGGACCCACGCTTTCCTCATGAGTCTGACTGCAGTGGGATCAGGCATTTGACAGCTTGGGCAATAGGGGATGGCTGGTTTGGTGCTGGCTAAACACAGTGTGGACATGCTGAGCTGAGACCACCTATATGTGTGTGGGTGAAGGGCAGATGGATCATGGAGCTTGCCATGACCGTCTCAGGTCCACCCACCTTGGGGAGATAAACTTGGGCTTTGTAGACACTGGAGGGGTGAGCATAACTCTGCTGAGTGGGAACAGGGAGGCAGCTCTTGCTTGGGCCCTGACATTGAAAGTCATTCCCACTTGGTGAGGAGGGACTGGACTGGTGACAATACAAGAGGCAGGTTCTGAGTTACTGAGTTACTCACATTTGTTGTAATCATCATTATTCATCTCCTTAAAAGAATATATATTCCTAACAGGGATGAGCAGGGTGTCTGTAAGTGTAGTTTGAATACGAAAGCCTCCATGTACATATCAGAGACTGTGACTGTGGAAATGGCCATTTGACAGCTTATGGGAAACAAACTATTTTTCAGCCTGGCTCTTAGAATAGTGGTTATCCTCACGTCAACGTTGACCCTGTAATGCTTTGCATTGGTGATCACAACAGCAAACACATCAGGGCAGAATGAGTGTGTATTACTCCCATGGGTATGTTTCCTTAAATTCTGCATTGACACATACCATGAACTGAAGTCCTTGTCATGCTCCTACTAATGCTGCATCATTTCTGTCCCTGAGCAAGTCTCCTAAATTCCCAGACTGTTATTCTCACACTTCTAATAAGCAGTTAATTCCCTTATAGAGAGAGATTGCACAGAACCAGACCTCAGATGTAGACTATTCTCCATTCTGGGAGGTAGACAGAGTGTAAGTAAACATAAACTTAGAGCTTGCAACTGGGTCTATATATCTAGCAAAATCCCCTTCCTCAGTTCAAATATTCCTGATCTTTGATCTGCTAGGAGTATTATTTAGAAGTAATAACTGAAAACTGAAGTCTCTCCTATATAAGACACCTTAAAAGAAAATATTCTGATGTGGGGTAGGTTATACCAGCTCTAGAGCGGTGGGAGGATGATGGTACAAGCAGGCCGTGATATGCACTAATTTTTAATACCTATGTATCACACAAATGCAGGAGAGAGAGAAACCCTAGGTGAAGAAAAGATGTGAAAAGGTAAAGAAGGAAAAGAATGAAGTGAATACTAAAACTCTAAAGGCTCATACCTGGAAGCAATATGAAATTGTAGAGGATGTTAGCTGTGCTGAAGAATGAGGACAGGAGTAATCTAAGCTATGATAATACAATATTACTCTATTTAAATAATCTCTTTAATTCTTTTTGATTTGTGGGATCTTTTTCTTGGAAACTGGGGTCCTTTTGACACTAAAGGAGTGTTAGCCCTCCTTAAAAAGCTGACCCTGCCACAAAAGGGACTGTTAAGAAAAATTGAAAACAGCCCTTTAACAATGGATGCTTCAGTTATAGTGTGCAAGTGTTGGAAAAGCATGTCTCAGGACTTCCAGAGAGCTGCTGCATAGAGCTGAAAAGCGATTAAGGCTGGCAAATCACTGTATAGTTTTGCACTGCCAGTCTTGAGACTGCCTCAGTAATGGTGTGACTTACTCAATTCAATATAGCCCTGAAAAGGGACCTCTTGAGCTCAGAAATGCTGTTGTGTAGACCACTCATTTGCCTTGAGGGGATTGTCACAACATTTCCATGGCAATTGCTCTTGCAAGCTGAGAAACGTTCAGGAGGCTGCCATAATATAGATGCTGGATAGTATGTACTGACTTGTGTGTGTATATATGTGTGAGAGAGAATGACTGTCTAATGGAAGATCTATCTATCTGACCTATCAATGTAGCTGAACAGGCTAAGGTGTTTCTCTCAGTACTGTAAAGATCTGTTTTTAGACCAATGTCTAAGCTTCAAGTGAATACATTTACAGAAACTAGGACTGTTTTGTGAATTATTTGTCAGCAGAAAAAGAGATCTAAATGCATGAGATAATGTATGCATAATGTGTAATTTGACTATTTTATAAGCAATTATGCTTCTGAAACCATCCATGTAAGCTTAATGCAGGCAAAATTGAGCTCTTGGTACCACCCCTAAAGTCCTTTTCCTTTCCTCTGCCATTGGGCACTGTATAACATTTTTGGCTCACCTGGATCCTTTCTCCAAATCCCAATATACAGGTCACGTTAAAATTTTTCTCTTTCTTCCTATACAATAATAGTGGTCCTTTCTCCCCATCCCTGACACTAATTATTTCCCATCTGGGCCCTCATCACCTCTCATTTCACAAGCCATCATTGTGTATAGCCACTTTGGAAGGTTTCTGAAAACTTGGGGTAAAATAGGTGCTGGATTGGAATTTTGGGCCAAATTTTCAGCAGAACCTTAGCCATGGTTTCAGTCTGCAGCTGTGCACATCAAATATCAGCATTTCTGGAATGTTGTAGGATTTGGCCCACCAACTGACCTTAACTGGAATCACCGACAGCTTGTGGCTGCAGAGAGGTGAGGCAACACGGACTTTGCTACATCCTGCCAACCAGGTCCTTGGAGAAGGCTCTTGCAGCACTGCAAAAGCAATCTGGTCTAGTTTGTGGCTGCAGCTTAGCTAAAAAGGCAGGGAAAAGAATGAAGTCTTACCTGGTAGTGCTTTCTGTTTCTATGGTGCTTTTCATTGTGCATACAATATACCTTTTGCTGCTGTTGCCATGGGCAGAGGCTATTGTCACCTGGCTGTGGTTTGTGGCACATCAAATGCCTTTTCTTTTGTTCTGATGACCTGCTGTATGTTTGGCAAGATAAAAAGAGCTGGGGTGTTTAGCTGTCTTTGAGAAACTGCTTTACTATTATTTCCTTAGCTCTGCCCTTGGTGCTCCTTTCCACTTCACCACGCACAAGTGTTACTTACCATGGTCCATCTGGCCAACTTCAGAATGTCTTAACTGTGAAAGTGTGTGAAAAACCCTGAATTCTATCAGCGTTTTCCTTTCTGGTGATAGAGGGTGCTGAGAAGAGAAATAAACAGGCAAAGAGCTGTGCCAGCTGGGAAAGGAATGAGTTGACATGTTTTACATGTCAGCAGGACATAGGACAAGGAGCCACAGGCTTCAGATACAGCAAGAGAGCAGTATGATCAAAATTTAGAAAAGTTTTCTAACTGGAAAGACAGTCAAACGTCTAAGAGACTGACTAGGGATGTTAAAGCATCTTTAAGACTGGACAAATATATGTGGCAAATAACACAACCTTGGTTGTTCATGCTGTGGTGCTGGGTCTAGTCTGAGCTGCCTCCTGTCATACCAGAGGTCCTGTTCTGGTCCTGTTTGTGAGTCCATCTCCTGTCAGGTAGCTCAGTCATAAGCTTTTTCTTTTTCTGACTTACATCGATGAGTCAAAATTCTGGAATTAGACTTGATACCGATCTCCAGCTTAATTCCTGAATTTTGCTATTTGCCACTTACTGTCTTGTTATATATGTTCACAAGACATCTTGCTTTGCTTTTTTCATCAGTTTATACCTCTCAAGGATCTAAACAGTAGCAGTCTGACTAGTTAGGATGCTTTTTACAGTGACCTACCTTGGTGTTCTGTATTTCCAACCTTGAATTTTTCCCAATTGGCTTTATATACAGTTTCCCAAGGCTTTGTAGGCTATTTCAAAATTGACCTAAGCAATCAGATGTGTCATGTAGAGCTCAGATTGTTAACAGCACATTGGCAGTTGAAAGGTATTTCATCTCTCCTTGATGACTGTAAAGAAAATTCTTCAGAAAAGGTGTCCTGAAGCATTTGTAAAACTCTTTAGGAAAGCAGTGTGTTCCTATAATTTACCCAGTCACTGTCAGATGACCTGCTATCCCATATCAGGGAGCAGAATAGAATTTCTGTTTTCTCTGTTGACATTTGCAGAAATTCATCAAAGGCAGTTCATTTTTGCATCTGTTTTCTTTCCTGTGACCAGAAGAAAACCTTCTCATATTGAATATCACAGTCTGGATTTACATGGTGTTTCAGGGTGTATTGACTTTTCACTGTGACTTCCAAAACACCTTCTGAGTCGATGTCTGATTTATTTTCTGTTAGTGGCCCAGACACAGTCCTCCCGGTTGAACCCTGAACCTCACTGTAACGTACAACGTATATTAATTTAAAATGTCTTTTTATCTTTCCGATTGAAACATGCAGCCCAACAATTCTGTTTCTCAACAGTTTTCCTGGGATTTGTTTTTATATTGTTTTTATAGTCTTTATGGGGTCCTCAGTCATGGTGACCACTAAAGAACAATTCCTCTACAGCTTTGAAAAGCATGCCCATCTTTTGCATATGTGTGTGTCTGTGTATGAATGCATATATATAGTTATTTCTTTCTGGAATAAAGACAGTATAAGGAACAAAAATGTTACATGACAAGCTCTCAATTGTCAGTAAAGAACGCAGAATACAAAATCAAATTAAAACCTTGTATGCTAGAAGATAGCATTAGGAACAATTTGACACTTATTGAACAACAGATGGTGATTAAAAACATAAAACCTTGATTGTCTTGCTAAAAGCCAAACCTCATAGTTCTTTCCAAAGAATGTCTAACATTTCAAGTAAAACACTCAAGGCATCAGGGAACTCATAGGAAGATCAATCTAAAAGGGAGTTTTATATATGTTCTTATCAGAAGTGCAGTTAAAATCTCCCCTTTAAAAGTATCACATTTTTAGCTTGATAGTTTTCTGGAAATAAATCTCCTCCAGGAGAAGATCCAGATAGTAAACACTTGAGAGAGAAAGCATGTGTGTTAAACTGTATTACAGGAAGGGGGAAGTGAATGCTTTCTTTCCCTTCTACCCTATTCTTTCAATGCAGCCCAGCTTTCCTTATAAAAGGATGCTGTGTACAGTCCTGTCCTTCAGAGTAGGAATCCATGGCAGTGGGGAGGTGCCCTTGTCAATCATACTGGAGTGAAAGGGGGGGCAAAGAGAAACCCCAAAGTTATTTGGTAGCCTGTTTTGTCCTCTTTCTCTTGCACCATGCAAGTAGGAGCTGTTCTCCATGGGGTGCCTGTGAGACACCTAATAAAGGTGTTTAACTAGTAGCTTTGCATCACAGATCCCAGAGGTCTGTATCCTGCCTGTGAAGGAATATATGAAAGATAATAAGCAGTCTATTGTCAGCAGATTTATATTCACTTCTTTGTGGAAAAAGGGTGGATGCACATTGTACCAGGCAGTGGTCTTGGGCAAGTGGTCCCATTTTACCTCCAACCAGTGCATCTTGCCTGCCTGATGGCATTCAAAGGTTGTCTACTCTGAATGCATTATCTGGCTGAGTCTGTTGGTGGACACAGATTGAGACATGCTGAATTTATATTTGTAGGATGAGTTATGAATAATTTTGCTTCAACTCTTGTGCTAAAAAATTTATCACATCTTTGTGTGCAATCACTGCTGTGTCCTTAGGAGTGATATACTGATAATTAGCAATAATTGATAGCTATATTCAATTTAAGTTTCATTGCTCTGACTGTGTATCCTTCTCTCCATGTGTAGTTGTCATGTCATCTGTTGATGGATGAGTTTTGTTTTATTTTTTGTATCTAAAGCCACTCTGCACCCTTCAGACTGGTTTGCTGTCATGTTCTTCTTTGCTCAGACCATACTGCTTCTCTGCATCAACCATATCCTTTTTTCCTTCAGCATTTTCACCTTTCCTGTCTTGGCCTTTCTCCTGCCTTCTCTATGTTTCATTGACTGTGCATAACAAATTTTCAGTCATCATTCACACATATTTGCTCTGCCAAGCCTGCTTCCCAGATTGCATTTGCTGTGTCTAGAACAATAACCAACAGCATGATCCTACAGACTTGATGATACCAGATATTTCGTGATAGAAGTATCCTCTAAATGTCTTTGGAAGTCAATGACTATAAAACTCAAAGTATAGAGACAGACTGTAGGGTCTTCAAAAAGGATGGAGATTCATGTGTTGAGACAAGGAGACAAAAGCATTGCAGTAAGTAGTTCATCCTACCTTGGGACACGCATCATGGTAAGATGGCTGAATCTCTCTCTGAGGCAATTATAGCTTTCTACTAACTATCATGGTTGGCTAGATGACTGTCTCAAAGTTATGGGAAGTAGACTATGGCCATGAACTGGAGCATGAGATATTGGATTTTTCAAGTCCTTGTGACAGCATCACTGTGTTTCATCAAAATATTTACTTTCTTGGTTAACAGTATTCAGAGTTTGATATTTTGGCCAGAAGTTTGAGGTTTATTTTCATAACATTGTAGGCATTTTAAGTCAATATCCAATTCCAAATTACAATGTAACTTTGAGAATAAGAAAGGTCAATACAAATATGTGGTACTTTAACACCAGAAAAGGACTCCAGTGAAAAACCTGAATAAGTCATTAGAAGTATCCTGGCCTTGATCTCAAGGGTGTGAAAGATGTCAGAAAACCATTACTTTTAGTTAAGGAAATTGCAACCTGTACCTACTTATTAGTGATACAGAAAGCAAGAAACAAACAGTGAAATTTGGAGGGGGAATACTGAGGACTATGAGGAGAGAAAGGTGAGCTGGAAGTATTGGTGAATAGATCATCTGAAGAATCTGGACACTAAATGCTAGAGCTGTGGGTCTGCTTCACAAGGTGCAGGATGGCTAGTGAAAAGCATCAAAGGAAGAGAGAGAGATTACATGGAGAAAGACAGAGAAGATTTTCTTGCAATGCTTCATGGGAAATTGAGGACCCTGTTTTAGGAGCTGTTCAAATCTCAAGCCCTGAGCAATCTGAGCTAGGTCAACCCTGGTTTCGTCAGGGTGTCAGAGGAGATTATTTCAGAGGCGCCTTCCAACCTCAGCTGCTCTATTATTTTATGCCTTTTTTCTCAATTTCAATCATAGAAACATGGTATTATTTTCTTTAATTTGTCCACCAATAAGTGGCATAAATTGTCTAGATTGCTATTGAGTGAACAAAGGCCTCCTGCTATTATCAGCCAAAATATCATACTGAAGACATAGACTGAGGAAATCCTCTTCTTTACTGTAGGGCTAACATTATTGCATCAGTAGAAAATAGTAAAAGAGTATTGAAAAAAAGGAAAGCACTTTATTTTGCTGATGTTAGCATTAGGTAATGACAATATCAGCAGTAAGGACCTATTAAGCTACTTCAAAATTAGTATCTGATCTGCTTTAAAAACACACTCATTATCAGTTAATTCATTAAGGGTATTTGTTGAGGTTTAAAACATATGAAACAAAAATACCTCATTTGCAAGTAATTAATACAGAATTACTTAAGCAATACAGTTCCACAAATGAAATACTTATATTTGAATTTCTTTTAATCCACTTGAAAGAGATACTTAGACCTTTAATCATCAGCTAAATTAGATATGTTTTGTTAATTACCTATCAATCAATATTCCAGTTCAGCATTTACATTGTTTAAGAGAAAGGCACACAGTTGAGATAGGAGGGTTTTTTTCATTAAAAATTCTTCTTTATTTATTTTCTTTGTGCAGCTGCCATTGAGGGTATTAGCCAATTCAATTGTTCAATAATTCAAGGGAGAATTACAGTATTTATTTATTTATTTCTTGCTGGATTGTAAGTAAAGCTCCCAGGACATTTTGGTCATGTATTCCTATGCAGTGAAAACTTAATGAGTAATGTAGTTTTATTTAAAAATATTATCACAAAGACAACATTGCATTTAATTTTTTATTTTAATCCTGAATTGACTGGATTTTTCTGGCAATTGCGTGGATCTAGTGATTTTGAAGAGACAGCTCCCTGTTCTAGGAAACCACTTTCTTGTGTTAGAGTGGTACACTGTGTCCTCAGTTTGTGTAAGGTGCAGGCAGCACCTGCAAAGGTCAGACTTCATCATTCACTAGTCTTTTGGCATATTGTGGAGGAGAACTGGGAAGACAACATTCTTCAGGAAGGTGAAACCACCAGGAGAAATTTCTTGGTCTGTGGTTTAAGCTCCAGCACTCAGTAGAAGTTCTGCTGTGTTTCCTTGTTCAGAAGCAAAAATGGATCTTCAGATAAAAAGTGTGCCAGAATGTTTCTTTAAAAATTATTTCAAATGATTCTCACCTAAGTTTAAAATATTTCCCAGTCTAAAGCCAGGGATGAGAATTATGTTAATGTCTGACTTGAAAAACACTGAAAAGCCAGTGTTAATAACGAAATGCTGACACAAGTTTATCTACAGCCCTTCTAGCAGAGCAGTTATAATATGAAAAAGTAAGGTTCAATAAGATGCAAGGCAGAAATAGCAAATTATATTAGATGTGACATATTAGCCATAAGGTCTTTTCTAAACTACACTGAAAAAATTAGGACAAGGGTATGGTGGTATACTTCTCCCCAAAGCATGAGAAAGGCCTAACCCCCAGAGCATTTCCTCTGAACTTGCATTCTATTTCTAGCATGTGTTTTATTAACTTTTATTTTTGTTTTGCAGGCTAGACACACAGCACCAACCTTAATGTCAAATTAGATAATGAAAAGCAATAGTCATCTTAACAAAAATCATTCAAATAACTGTCATGTTGCATTATAGTTTTTGCTGCTAGCAAAAGCCTTAATTAAGTCTGCAGAATGGTTTCTTTTCTCATCTTCTGATTTCAGATGTTCTGAACTTCCTAGGCAATTTTTCTGTTAGAGCTACATCTCTATGTTCTTATAGAAATCATCCTATGCACAGAATAGAGCAATATCTAAAAAATAAATAAATAAATATAGGAGGGGAGAATTTCACACGGAGTTGTGCCGTTTTTCAAGTTGTATGAAAAAAGTGAAAACTGGAACTTAGAGTGTTGCCAGATTTCATCTGGGATGATGATGAATGCAAGCCTAATGACTGCTGCTGATATATAGCGATTATCAAATCAGAACAACAGCAAATGACACATTAGTATGATAATCTGGAAATATGCTATCACACTGATCCTGTCCTACTCATGCTGCAGTGAGGTTACCCAGACTAGGAGTAATCTCTGGCTGGTGCAGAACCAAGCTTATCCCAAGATAAATTTTCCTAAAGGAAAGAGCACTGGTGGATCATTGCTGCTTTGAGCAATCTCTGACTGAATCAGTAATTCCCAACAGGGAATCTAATTATGCCAGGGGCTGAAATGATGAGTAAAGGCACCGGAAAGTGCAAGGAAAATTATGCCTCACTCGGGTGCTGAATCAAGCAGAGCACAGCTAGATCTGGAGGAATGGGTCTAATGAATGAATGCATAACAAATTGCAATTAATACCACCGAAGGAGTTACTGGTGTGATAGACACTATCTACTGTAAATGCATTAATATGCATTGGAATTAGTAAGTTGAATGTGGTTCTACTGCTTATGAACTTTCAACAATTCTCCTTAGCCTTAAGAGCAAACTCTTCCTCATGGGCTGTGCTTTGCTTTCTATTATGAAGTGAATCTCAGCAATCATGATCAATTCATGATTCTTCTAGGTTGAAACTAAACTGGAAGAAATGACTGAGGAGATCACCTACGGTGCACAAGCTGCAGACAGATTCTTAGCCCATAGAACCAGATTAGAACTATTTCTCAGTGAAATACTCAGAAATATGCTTATTGGGATGCCAGAACCTCTGTACCAATCTCTGACGTCTGTAGATCTACTTTTAGTGGTCCAAACAGCTTGCTAAAGCCTTTGGAGAGATCCTCAGGCCCTGAACACAAACTTTGGCCATGAGGAAAACATGGCCTCTTCTCTCTGGCGCTTATGCAATGCAGGTAGAAAATGTTTCTGAATCAGAATATTCCATTGTCACATGTTCCTATTTACACAATGTCCTGTAGAAATGACAATGATTACATAAGGTAATAAGTTGCAGTGAGCCAGGCTCCAGTTTTTTTTCACTCAATCTCCAGATTTTTTCCCTGACTTTGTTAATGCCTGAATTGAGCTGGATCTATTGCTTGTTGCACTAGTGAAACCAGCAGAAGTATTGCTGTCTTAAGGCTTGACTGCGAAGCCAAGTATTGCACATTTCTTCAGGCTGGTATGAGAGTATGATATTCTAAGATGATTTTAATATTGGCCTAAATTCCCCTTCTGCAAAACTGAAACAGTAAAACTACGTTTGCCCTGTACTTTGCCCCTCTACCTCAGTGGTAAGAGCTCTGTAACATAAAAACATAAAATTATCAGGCCAGTCCATCCTTTTAGGATCATGTTCATGAGGGGAAATAGTGTCCTCCTGGGAGTACATTCAGAGTTTGACAGATTGCCTGGCTATCTTAGGCCACCAAGAGGAAAAACAACTTGAAATGTAGAAACTTTCCATGGAAAATGAAAACCTGGTCAAATGGAGAAGGAAACCAAACTTCCTTCCTTCTTTCCTCCTTCCTTCCTTCCTTCCTCCTTCCTTCCTTCCTTCCTTCCTTCCTTCCTTTCCTTTCCTTTCCTTCCTTTCCTTCCTTTCCTTCCTTCCCCTCCTGAATCAAACCCAAAATGATTCCCTTTACATAGGGAATTCCCTTTATAGCTTTCTCTGCCAACCTCTGCAATAAAAGACTCAGTCACTTATCACTACATACATGTAATAAGTGCCTTGACCACCTCCATATTTTACAGTGCTGTTTAAAAACATTTGTTTCTGGAATGCAGGCACTGATTTCTAACCTGGAAATGAGAAAGTAGTAGAAAGTGTATGAGGAAGATTTACACAGTGAATTGAAGGAAAAACTTTGTTAAGCAGGGTTTTGGTGGTTTTTTTTTTGTTGTTGTTGTTTTGATTTTCAGTTTAGTTTGTTTATAGGTCCTGGAAAATCCATCAGATTAAAATACATCAGAAAATCCCTAGGAACAGACTGAAAGTGAACAAGAATTTAATCTTTCTTCATCACTGTCAACTGCACTTCTTTCCTCCTGATAAATATAAGTAGATGCTGTTTCTGCTTCTTTATTGATGTTGGTGATCTCAATCCAATAGTGCAGAAGAAAGTGGAAGATTAAGATGGATTGTAAAGCAGGATTGCAAGATTATTGCAATAAAATGGAAAAAAACCTGTCAGTCACATATTGCCTTAAGATGAAATTTTACAACGCTTTTTTGGTTAAGAAAGGTTAAAACTCTTCCAAGAATATCTTTCTTACTGATAGACTTTCCCTGGAGAAGACCTTGTAGTCATTTTAGTCCTTAGTGACCTGACTATAAATCTGATATCAAAAGTGCAAAAATAAACTGACTTGCTTAAGGAAATTCAGCTGTCGAAATTATAATTGCTGTGAGTTCCACAAAAGTGGAAATTAGAGTCTATGTAAAAATCAGAGTCCATCATGTTTTCTGGGCTAAAACCAGCATTTCAATAATACTGAATTAACTAGATGATGAGAGCTATTGAATAACAGGTTCCATGTGTTAACCAAGGAAATCAGATGGGATGAGGTGAATGGTAACTTAAGCCAGTATCCCAAAGAGAGGACAAAGGTTATTTGGGTTAATCATAATCGGTCCTGAGATTTTAGCAAGGCCCAAAAAGTGTCTGGAGCCTGCTCCTCAAAAATTTCAGTTTTAAAATGGTGAAAGTGAAAGCAGCATACAAAGAGCCTGGGGTCATACTAGCATTCAGATTGTCACCTGAGGAGAGAGCACTGCAGCAGAGAATTTTGCGCAGGGAAAATCTGTTATCTGGTGAAGGCATGAAGTTGCCTTTACAGGGACATGGAATCTGGAAACGTGTTGTGTGCACAGGTAAATCTCATCATCGCAGGAGAACTTGAGCAGAGCCCTTTCCCGTTATAAGGATGCTAGCACTGAAGACTTACAATAACATCAGACTCGTCCCTGTTTTTTCACACAGCCTCTGCTTGGATGATTTGTATTGTGAAAAGGACTGGGCAGAGTATCACTCCCATTCCAGTACCCTTTGACACTGAGCTGAAAATATTTAAGCTTGCAGGGAGATTGGTGAAAGACTCTTTTGAATATGTTTCCATCTAAATCATTAGGCACATGGGTAGCGAGGGGAAGAAGCCCTGACAACATTGCATAGCATATATTTTAACATTTCTAACTACAGAGAAAAAAATGACCACAGAAAAAGTCGTGCAAGGGTATTTCCAGAATGCTTGAGCTCCCTATTTACATCCCTCTATTTGCATGTGAAAGGCCTATATTTGCAGATGTCAAGATTTCATCAAGGGTCAGACTGAGCCAAAACCCTGAGATTCAGATATTTCAGAAGGCTTGTGAAGGCTTGTTTTCATGGCTCTGGTTTATGTCATTTTGGAGATAAGAAAGTGAGATGATTCAGTGCAGAAATAAATTCCTCCAGGACTGGTGCATGCTTTGGTTTTGGTCACTTCTTTCGGATGGCATTGTCTGATTGTCTTGGCAGTGAAGGCTTCATACTTACACATTTTGCTCTCATTTGAAGTGGAGCTTACTGTAGTCTTGATTAAGATACTTCAGTTTGCCAGAGAGATATTCTGCACAACTGCTCTGGGGCACTTTTCAGCATGATCAGACATGTCCAGGACTGGCATATAAGCTGAAAAATCATGCCAGGAGAGCAAGGAAAAGAATGAGGAGGATGTTCTTGGTGTCATGGTGGCTACTGCACTGCAGAACTCAGCTTACATTGGCTCACTCGAGGCAGGGCAAATTTCTCTGTTGGTAAAGTCCTTTCTGAGCAACTGGGAATTTCATGACTTGTGGACTCCCATCAGTGGGCAGTCGTGATCCCACTCCCTGTGCGGCCATACCTACTATCAACTCTCCACTATACTAGCATCTTTGCATCCTCAGCAACTGGCTGCAACAGGGTGGAGTGTCAGAGCTACCGCAACACTGCATTTCCTTATCCATTACTGAGACTGCTAGAATTTTTCCTCATTCCTGTGACAGTAAAATTTGATTTTGTATACACTGCTGTGAATCCTTGATCTTACCCTGAGGACTGTTCTTCCAGATCTCAGAATGAGGCTATTATTACATTACCATTCAGAGTGGGCTTGCCAACATAATTATTCCTATTAGAAGTGCCTGCATCATTGCAATTTCAGAGTATTGAATTTGCATTACACAAAACTATTGGTCAAGATCTTAGCTGATGTAACCCTCCTAATTTTGCTGAAAGCATTCTAGTAGGTATGGATCTGGCTCTATGCATGTACATGTCTGTATATGTAGATCCAACAGAGAAATGTTATGGTATTCATGACATCCTTAGGAAAAACTCTGCTTTATATTCAGTTTGATGCTTCTATAATAAAGACCACACTGGAGAACAAGTTTGATTTTTCAGAAGAACTATGGAAATTGGTCCGTTTTGCCCTTAAGTAGAATTAAACTTTGAATTATGTACTGTAAGTCTTCAAACAAAACACTGTAATTACCTTTATATTCACTTTTCTGTTGAGAGACTTTGTGTCAGAGACTACATATGCAGACTGGGAAGGAAAATAATGATCAGATTTAAGTGAAACAAAATGGCAATTTCTCAGCTGGAGGTTAGAAAAAAGTGATTCCACATATGCAGAATTTAGCAAGAAGTCCTTGATGATGTCTGGAATAACATTACATGCAGCACAAAATAATAATGACAAGAGAAAACAAAAAAACCCCAATCCCTGCTTTAAACTTAGTTCATTCCATGCATGTACATTTTTCATTGTGGTATTATTTTGTTCTACACAAAGTGTATTTTAAAGAGGACTTAGATTTTTAACTGCATTGAGGTTGTGCATTATACTCTTTGTCCTTTGCAAAAGTGAGCATGTCTGCCAGAAGCACATAATTTAATAAAGAAAATATCATTATAACTAGATTTTAGTGATAGCATAATCAGGAAACACAGGCAAGGGGTCAGCCAACCAAATAGGTTTTACCAGGTATTTGAGAACTGTGGGCTGCTGTTATTTTCAACTGCACCATAATTTTATTTTATTGTGGGGAATAAATCAAAGTTTTAAAAGGAAGCTTTTTTCCCCCCATATCTAAAAGCTACAGATGTTGGCATGAGAATTGCTTGTTGTTGAAACTAGCTTGTAAGCATATTTAGCCCTAGAGAAAATGATAAGTCTGATAGCTCAGGGGTCAAAAAAACACCTTTATGAAAATTATGCTCCATTTGGCATCAGTGCAGCTTCTTCTATGCAATCCTGTCGTTGCTCCTTCATTCTCCTTTATATTATTTTCTTGTTATTGTGTCCTTTAGGGTACAGGCTTTACAGGCTGTTCAGTCTGTGAATAGGTTTAGTCCTTTGCTTCCGCGGAGACTGCTGAGAAGGGTGTCACTTGTGAAGGCAGTTTTGTGAAGAGGCAACTCACTAATAAGACCCATACTCAGACAGCCAGCCTGTTCCATGCAGGCCTCTTAGCAGCTATCAGAAGCTAATTGTAATGCTTATTACAGACAGCTTAGCAGGGATGTGAAAATGGCAGGCAGAGCTTTGCTATTATCTACACCAGCTCTCAGCCCTCTTACTCAGCAGCTCTGCTCTCTGGGTCTATTCAGGAACAGAGATGCTGCTTTTCTAAAAGGAGGGGAAAAAGAAAAAAAGGTTCCAAACTAGTATAACTTGGCAGTTCTGAAAAACTGGGAAGGCTGATGGAGGCTCTTCAGGTTGCATTTTCATCTTGTGCCCTTTTTTTGATAGAAAGCTGTTTGCAGGACCACTAAGCACATTGTACTTTCTTCACAGGCAGCATGTGAACATGACATAGGTGTTTCTGAGGAAAATAGAGATGTACAGATGTGTCTAAGATCCTTTATTAGTGGTGATAATAAAGAAAACGAAGAACCAGAAAACCACAGCTTGACTTAAGTATCCCCTTTTAAGCTTTCGAGTGTCATATTTTATCATTTGCAACATCTCCTTCCCACTTCCTCCCACCTCTTTCAGTTTTTCCTGTGAAAACTAAGCAAGTATGGTATGGAAATCAGGGACACAACGCGTGTTAAACTCAACATGCCATATCCTTAAACTCCCTGTCAGAGTAAAAATACAGTTAGAGGCTTTGCATTCTGTTATTCCTCATGCAAACTGCTACTGCAGACAAGCACTTTGCCTGTGGTAAATGCTCTTGTTCAGAGCAGATGTTTCCCTTAATTAGCATTTATTCAACTATTTAGCAAGTACATTCTATTAAAATATTTTAATTTATGCAGAAATTATGTTATTAAATTTACAAATTCTTTTTATAAGACACATCCTGTAGTTTCAAGCTAATAATTTTCGATCAGCAACAGTTACTATGGACCAGAGAGTATTCCTCTAAAAGAAATTTTTTTCAACAGTGAGCTATTTGCTCCTTTCATGTGTTCCTCATAGTATGATGATTACATTTCTTATATTTTCCCCATAAAGATACTTAACATTTAAGACACTTGACAGGTTTTTGGAAACATAGGGCTACAGATTTTTGAAAGTTCTGCACATATGTAATAACCCTTTTGTTCTTATTCTATTAACTTCCCTTCTTTCAAAGCCACGGACAGACAAGACAGTCTTTTTCTCCTTGTCTTTCCATCTGTTCAGAACATTTTCACACACTCTGACAATGCCATTCTGCCCCAGTGTTCCTTTCTCCCTGAATATTGACTTAAATGGACAGTATAGCTTAAGAAGTCCACATATAGGTCAGCAGTATTTCTGAAAACATTTTCACCTATCAATTAAAATCAGCTGTAGCAAAGGCTAACCCAGATTTTTTGCTGTTGATAGTGAAATGCTGATTTTTTTCGCATCTCAGTTGTGTCAGGAATCCAGCTCAGGTTAGTAGTGACCGACAGTTGCTACCATCTGCTGGCTGCTCGCGGTCCTCCGCGAAACAACGGGGCACCTCGGTGCCTTCCTGCCGCGGAGGGTGCCTTTTGCCTCGCTGGCAGTCTGACCGAGAGCCTGTTGAGGTTGGCAGTTGACCAGAGGGATAGCACGTTCCCAAGTCCTCTTAGCAGGTCTTTTACGCCAGTAAAATTTAATTTTTTTAGTCTCTTGCTATATAACGTAATGCTCATTGTTTACTTGAGATGGCTGCGGTGTTAAGGCGTGTGCCAGCTAATCGCTGCTGAACCGCGATTTGATTTGAAGCAGTCCTTATCTACCTTGGATGCTGCTGAACCGCGATTTGATTCGAAGCAGTCCTTATCTACCTTGGATATCAACGTTCAGGGCCCCATCAGTTAACCCGTGTTTATCTGTACATTTGTAAAGGCCTTTCTCAGTGCTGGCAAACCTTCAGAGCTGTGGGGCTAAAAAAAAAATAGTATTTTGTATCAAGGTTAGTCCTGAAAGGCACTAAGTTAACTCTGAAGATCCTAAAGGGCTGAGGCAGTAAGGCAGATAATGTCTTTCTGTAAATAATAGATATATTCACTTAATAATGAACAAAGAGTAAAAAGGTTTGCTGCCACAACACTGTCTGCTTCAGGTTTTTCAGAAGATTCAACACAATTTAATTTTTTTTTTTAGTTCCTTTGTAGTAATATGCACAGGTTAGCTACTTTAAGAAAAAGTTGGTCTAATCTGGAGAGATGCATATTTATTCTTCACGCTTATGATTTTGGGGATAAACATGGTAATTAACAATAACAACACAAATGAATTACTACACTAATTCAAACTCTTTCTTCTTTTTTTCTTTCCTTGGTCTCCTGGCTCTCTTAACACCAGAGTTTAACACAATTTGGCTTTTCCTTTCACATCTCCTAGGCATAGCCTTCCTGTTCTCTAAAGGGGAACCACTTTGACTAGTTGCCAAGTCCTTGTCAGCTACTGTTGAAAGAAAGGTTTTTAAAGTAGAATAGCAAGTGCCAGTACACTGGAAGTTTATTTGCAGAACGTAATAGATTATAGATCTAACATCACCTAAAGGGAACGCACAGAGGCAGCAGTGACAGAATGACAGTAGAGTTTGAGGAAGCCAGAATTCAACATAGCAATGAAACATTTAATGTTCCTGAAAGCAGTGAACTCTGGCAAGAAGAAAATTAACCTCAGACTTCTTGTAAATTTAGGTCACAAGCAAGAACAACAAGAAACTTATAAATAACTGGAGTGTTACTGTTGGTTTGATGTTATGAATGACATTGCTCTATGTATACCTGGCTATGGGCAGTTTGTTAATAATACAAGAATTCTAGTGCAGCTCTCCTACCCCTACTGATAATATTCATCACCATAATGGAAGAATTTATCTCTTCTTGACAAAAAAATATTAGGTGGAATTCTCTGGCTTCTCCTCTGGTGGAGATCAACCAAAATATTTGACATATTTTTATTTGATCTGAATCTCAATGGAATCTATGAAAAGTAAGCAGCCTAATATCTTCCCTGATTAGTCTGTTCCATCTCTCCAAGATTAAATGCACACATGCAGGTCATGGTGGGAACTGTTATAGAGTTCAGGTATTCATAGCCCATGCAGTGACTTTCAATTTATGCAGCGTGATAGTAAAATAAGAAGAGGAAGGGAAACAATGTCCTGATAGTTTGGCCATAAACTGAATCTTTTGTTTAAACAGTAAATATGGAAAACTATAGTGAACCGGTGTTTTAAAGTCCAGCAATTATGGGATGCTTTGCTTTCTTCATTACTCTCAACTGTGTGGTCAGCTGAGGTAAGTGATGTGGTCACCACATAGGTGGTCAGCACTGTGCAATTGCTAGAATCATCTTAATTGCTAGTTCTGTATAGAGCTATTTAAGTAACTGGGACTTCAGTGTCTCAATTCATACCACTTTGATAGACCTGGTCATTATCATCCTGTTTTTCCCTTTACAGGGACTCTACAGTCTATCTGTCCAAGTTTGCTGAGTGGTGTAGCAAACCAGAATTTCTCCTGCCATTCTGAACTAAGGTTTGCAGACTTACTGTCTAATGGTGGACAATTTTGATCCTGCAACTGCTCTGACTGCATCTGTCTGATCAGTAAGATGGGATTTGGCTCCAGGTAGAGATGCTTAAATGTAGGTGTCTAAATGACGGTATTTACTATAATCTTACTAAAGCCCTATTGAGGGTTTTCAGCATTACTGAGTCACTTTCTAGGCACTGCTGGATGTACTGACTGGCAACAGAATTCAGATGCCCACACATGGACTCACTGATGTTTTAGATTCCCTGAGATACCCTCCCTGGTTTTCACTTGCTGCTATGGGAAGTTATTTCTTGTTGTAGGTCCTCTGTCATATTCATCGTCTTCACAGAAGTGTTTTCCACATTATAGGACGTCTTAAATGTAACTCCATGTGTATGTGTGTGCAACTCTTGAGTTAAGATCTTCTCTGATTACATTGGGAATTATACAGGCCGTAGGTAAACATCTGAGCTACCTAAACACTAAAGTCTCCTGCCTTTAGAGATGCCTTAGGGTGCTCCACCTGACTGTCCTAAATACTGTAAGCTGCCTGAAATGGCACTGTACAGTTTTATTTAGTCAGCTGAATCCTGCTCCTGAATTTAGATGTCTTAGTCTCAGATTGAATCTCATCCCAAGGGAGTGATGGCACCTGAAACACAGGGTTTTTTTCTGTATTAGGTACATGAATGTACCCCTGACATATGCAGAGATATAACAGATATGCCACAGTATTCGTAGACCTGAGTGGTGTTGGAGTGGCAGCTGGAGAGATACCCTTGATGCCTTGTGGAGAATAAGGACAGTGCTGCACTGTTGAGTACATCCCTTATAGCTTCCAAACAGGTTGGATAAGATGTACATCCTGCCCATGACCCAGGCAGAGCCAGGGTGGATGGAGCCTCATGAAACTCTACCAACGTAGACTATGTAGGTCTGCATGTGTGCGTGTTTACAGGTGTTTTATCTGGGTCACCTGCTTCTCTTCAAAGGGAATATTTTGATGCTTAGACTCTGGGAGGTCAGATGTGTTTCATTGGCTTCAGAAATTAAGCTGGTCCACCAGGTTAGGCTGTGAGCCATCAGGGATGTCAGCACTGCTAATGGAAGTGTTGCTTTGTTTTTTTATTGCTTTGAAGAATTTCATTTTTCCTGAGCCTAGCTGACTAGGTTGAACAAATTAGGCAAGATGGAAATGGTTATGGAAGTATTGGGAGAGCTAGATAATGTTGGTGCCTAAATTGTCTGTTGGAGTAATTTTCTTCCTATTTACTATGTGGTCATCAGTTAAAAGCCATACTTGATCTGTCACTCTGTGTCCATTTCCAAATAACACTGGTAGCTCATCGTGTCTTTTGAAATCTGTTTGGACAGAGGACTGAAACATTTTTTTTCTTGACAAGGAGCTTGTCACACTTACTCATGTCTTTGTCGTTCCAAGCAAGATTTCTGCAACATGTTCTGCTTTAAAGGGATTGCTAGAAATAGAAGTGAGGTGTGCTGGAAGTGAGGTGGTCACTAAACACCATTGCAGTATTGCTCTCCCTGCATTTTAGTATCTTTTCCAGTTTGCTGGTGAAACTCAGAGAATTATGATTAAAGCCTCATGGGTACAGCAGCTTGAGAAAAAAGTCTTTTTCTTGTGAAAAATCCTGATGGAACAGAAAGTTTTAGCCAAGAACATATTTACTTGTGAGGAGGAAAATTAAAGTTTTTGGGTTTGTTTTCCTGACAGAAACTGTGGGTTTGATTATGTGTCAGTGTGTGTGTCTGTGTGTCTGTGTGTGTGTGTAAGACAGGGATATTTTCCCATAGAAACAGCTTTTGTCCAGTGGAGACATCCTGTCTGTGTACAAATGCTATGTCAGCTTGATAATGGGAATTTGCTGTGCATACAAGTGTTCAGCTAAAAAATACATTTTGGGGACATAGTTTTGTCCTCTGATATGCTTTGCTTCAACTATTAGAATTAAATCCATAGTCGGTAATAGGAAAAATTCCTACACCTGGCATATGAATAACAACAAAATTATATCAAACTTGAATGACTGCCAGTAAAGGCAAAGTGTCACTGGGCAAAGCAATTTTTCAATTCTGCACTTCAGAAAGATGTAACCAAGTGATGGATTATTCAGTAGGAAGTGGTTTTAATCTGATGAAATTTAGGGGGAAATTTCCCAACAAAGTTGAAGTCAGAAGGACTGACAGACATAAAAAAAGGTTTGAAGGGATAGAGAAGTGGGGAGAAATACTTCATAGCGAAGGTGCCAAGGAAGAAGTTGTTTGGCTGTGGGAGTGGAGGTGTGATTCTGAGAAACTCTGAGAGAGAAGAGCAATTCTGAGCAGATATGAAGGTGAACAGTTAAAGATTAGAACTGTTTGGGAAGGAAAATACTTAGAGAGATAGGTTTTCTTTTGCCTGTAACTGACACACCCTTTTACTTCAGAAAATCATGTTGATGGGAAATTTTCAGCTAGCTCTGCCTGGTTAAGACAATGGAACATTGGCACTTTCTGTGCCTGTTATTGTGCCCAGTCTTCTACCACTTTAGGCAATGATTCCGGCTCAGAAATATGTGAACTGTTTTCAACCATACATCTTAATTGAGAATGATGCATCTGGAATAATTTTTACTGGGATATCTCTGGCAGAAATTACATTCCCTATGACACACATATTATCTTCCCAGTTCAGGGTACTATGCAAAAGATGCCTGTATATAGTATTCATTCTTTAAAGTACTGCTCTGAAAGTTGTCACTCTCCATAAACTATTTTGTATGCTCCTCCACTGCAGCAATATTACATTCAGCTAGCATGGTACCGAGTGTCAAATTAAAACATACAAATAAGCAAAATAATTATCCTTGGTTATTATAAAATTCTGCCTTTAGTTCTCCACCGGGAAAAAAAAAAGATTCTCAGAGTTCTTTACAGAGTAAAAAAAGATCCATATATTTTATTAGAAAACATTTTCCACTTTCAAAACATTAAAAAAATAAACACCTGCATTAAAGGTTTATAGCGAATGACAGTCCTTAAAAGAAGAATATATCTGGAGGTTTTTATGACTTCATAAAACTACCTAAGTTACACATGCTGAAAGTGCTGCACATTAGATACTCTTGTCTTGGAATGTAATTGCCTTAAAGGTATAAAGGAGGCTGAGGCTAATAATTCCCCCAGCGCGACTATTCTCCATTTCTGTTCCACAGAGGAAGATAGAAGGATGTGGTATCATCAAAGAAGCATGTGTTCGGAAAAGGAAGAGCTAATCCTTAAAATAGTTGTGCTCTGCATCTCAACTAAGGAATGAAAACCTTGCAAAAGGATTTCCTGAAATCCTACATACACTATATCCCTTAACCTACTAAATTCTGTAATTGTTGCACTAAGATAAAAGATGCTTCTAAAGTAATCCATACTGGGTGGCCCTAGGTAACAAACTATTCATTAATATCCCAGAGCTGTGCCATGGAGCGATAGTGATGGAAATTTGGCAAACCAACTCTACTTCTGTCAGATGAGCCACTTCACTCAAGGCTGGATGACAGATAGATATAGAGATCATAGTACAAGGGAAATCTGAAGAGATGGCTCATGATTAGGATGGTGACTGAGAGAGATGACAAGAAAAAGAGAAGAAGGTAGTGAGCACTTTTGCATCCAGACAGTTTGACAAACATAAATAAGTCTGAACCCTTTCTATTTTACAATCCATATTGCCAATATAGCTTGGCTGCAAAATTCTGTTAATTTAGATTATTAACATTTGGCACTGGTTTTGATCTTGTGCAAATAATTTTGGGTTGTGGACTGATTTCAAAGAATCTCTGCAGTCTGTTTTACATGGACTGATATGATTTTCCATACATAAATGGGAAAAGTGTTAGATAGAACAGAAATAACTTGCTTAAATGGAATGAGTAGAAAACCTAGGTGATAACTGGTATTTATTTTTGTGACTAGTTAAAATCTTTGGAAAATATGATCTTAGTTGTCCTAAAACTAGTCATAAATTTGGGTCGACAGTGTAAATCTGGCAGAATAATGTGGGAGGTTTAATTCAGGAAACAACTTTTACTCAGCAGTATACGGTGGTGCAGCATTTGCTTGGGTTCTGAGCGGTTTGGGACTGACTATTTCAGCTGTACTGAAGCAATTTTCATTTTTCCTGCTCCACCCAGGGAAGGCCCCTCCTGTTAAGCTACTCAGGTGTAGGTAGTTCTCATTTGCTGTGGATAATGTCTCATTTGAGACACTCATCTCACTTGTCTCAAGTGCTGCAACTGTCAGGACACAGGACGATTCCTTGCAGTTTGGGGGAAAGCCATGCAGGAGACACTGACAACATGGCATTTGAGTTGTTCAATGAACATAAACAATCTTGGATCTTTTGCCTATGACAAATCAGTCAGAAGGTGGCCTTGAGCTTGGGTGTTCTGCTGATTAGATAGTCCTGACCAGTAGGGTTTTGGGGAGGCATGTGCTGTTGAGTGTCCTTCCCAGAGCTGTTCCACTTTATGAAGCTGGTGAAGATGGTACCCTGCTAGGAACATATGGAGAAATGCTGTAAGGGGTGCTCTCAACCCCAGGCTGGCCCAGGCTGTGGGTCTGAGAGTTGTGGGTTCAAAGACCATGAAGAAGGGCAGGCTTAAATCCAGGACTGCAAAATCCTGGGCCCCATTCTGCTAACAGGTAAGAGGCAAAATAACGTCACCAGTAAGTTTTGTGAACTTGTCTCTCCCTGTTCAAGGGGGAGTGGGTGTTTGCTCATTTTTGGTGTCCAAAACATTCTTATTCTCTGTTAAGTGGAATATTTTAACAGTGGAATATAATGATATGCGCTGAAAAAAAATAATAATAATTAAAATTTTTTATTCTTCTTGAGATGAAGAGATGAAAGAAATTCCAAAGTGTCTGAAATGAGGCTTTTTTTTTTTTTTTTTTTATTTGTTGTCAGACCTGAGAAATCAATTAGTCATACTGTCTTCTTGTGAGGGCTGCCCCAACTCTGAGCAGCACAGGGACATAGATGAGCAGTCCCAGTGAAGGAAAGTCATGGGCATCCTAGTACACACAACTGCTGTGAAAATCCCACTATGTCTGAGGTCAGTGGCATTGCTGCACTTCCTTTGTGAAGCATTTTTTTCATGTTTGTAGTGCACTCTTGTTGCTTGGACCCATGCTGAGTCTGAGTTTTACTGAGAGAAAATAGTTCAGAGGATCTAAATATTACATAAAATAACATGCCGGAGCACAAAGAGTTTATAAAAGTCTTGGTGTCAGTGCACAGACAGGGCTGCTCAGCAGGGGAAAGGAGCAGAGGTGGCAGTGAGGCAGGCAGCGGTAGCCTCCTCCCCTTCAAGCTATGATGCTCCAGCAAGGCCAGCAGAGCAGCAACAGGGACTGAAGATTGTCCAAGAGCCTGGTGGCCTCCAGACATGTCCTCATGTCCACCAACCAAAGCAGGTATGAGGTCAAGCCAATCTGCTCAGGGCAGCTCAGGGCCACTTGTGCACTCAGGGATCTGAGGCTCGTAGCAGATCTGCACCATGGCAGACCAAGGATGAAAATAATTATAAATGAAATTAGTGAGAGAAAATATTTAAACATAAATGAGAAAACACTTAAACATAAATTCTCATATATGAGAATTGCAATTTTTTAATGAATGCTTCTGTGGGTGTTCCCCTCCTTCCCCTAAAATTAAGATGTTCTGCCAGCTAGAAAGAGAAGGCATCAATATATTTTCTAGATATTATAAAAATGAATGAGAAATAGAGAAGTTCATAGACACATATATAAATTAGCAGAGGAAACAGACAGATAAATGACAAGCTAAGTTAAGGATGTTTGTGAAAGATCTAGATGTACAGCAGCAAATAAATAAAAATAGTAACTACTAATCATGATTCAGAAACGAAATGGTATTCGGAAAGTCTGGGTGATATATTAGTGTCAGAGAGTGAAAGACTATGGCTTAAACAGGAGAAGCCAGGTGTTATTAGAAATGAAGTGTTTGGTTCTCATTTTGTACTCCACAATCCCCAGGTGGACACACATTCTCCCCTCTTTGTGTGTGAGGGAGGCAAAATGCTTTGGGCTGGAATCCAAACCCACTCATGATCTGACTGAGCGACTGAACACTGAGCAGAGAGAGGTGAATGAACCCCTGCCCTTCCCCATGCTCCTGCAGCAGAACCACAAATTTCGGGGGATTACCCAGTGCTCACTTTGTAGTGCATTGAGCTGGAATCCCTGCAGCTGTAAAAATCTTATTCTTAAACTGGGGAAAAATACCTCAAACCCACAATCAAAAGATGTAATATGTCTGCCAGCTTTCTACATAATAATATAGTAGTTAGAGCACTCACTTGGGAGAAAGGGATTTTTTTTCAGAGCTTTCAGTAGCATGACAGAATTCACATCTTCCATCATTCTGGAGAGTGTAACCTGAGCTGCTGATTATGATGAATTGCCTCCAGTAATATTTGTGAATTCACAGTCAGTGAATAAACACTATTTAAACACACCCTGTGTGAAAATGAAGGATGTAGTCCTGAGAGCAGTCCTGAGAGCAGACTGAGAGCTCAGTCTGAACACAGGTGAGCTACCTCCCAGCTGGCTTACCAGCTTCATATCTCATTTTCTTCCTCTTCCTCTCTTCAACTTCCCATTAAGGTTTCACAGAATCACAGAATATGCTGAGTTGGAAGGGACCCACAAGGATTATAACCCACTCTTAGCCCTGCACAGGACCATCCCCAAGAGTCACACCATGCGCCTGAGAGTATTGTCCAAACACTTATTGAACTCTGTCAGGCTTGGTGCTGTGACCAGTTCCAGCGCCCAACCGCCCTCTGGGTGAGGAACCTTTTTCTAATATCCAGCCTAAACCTCCTCTGACACGACTTCAGGCCATTCCCTTGGGGTCTGTCATTGGTCACCAGAGAGATCAGTGTCTGCCCCTCCATTTCCCCTCATGAAGAAGTTGTAGACTGCAATGAGGTCTCCCCTCAGTCTCTTCTTCTCGAGGCTTCCCCTCAAGGCCCTTTACCGTCTTTGTTGCTCTCCTTTGGACACTCTCTAATAGCTTAATATCTTTCTTATAATCCAGTGACCAAAACTGCACACAATATTCAAGGTGAGGCCATCCCAGTGTACAGCAGAGCAGGGCAATCCCCTCCCTCAACCAGCTGGCGATGCTTTGCCTGATGCCCCCAGGACATGGTTGGCCCTCCTGGCTATCAGGGTACTGTTGACTCATATTCGACTTGCCATTGACCAGGACCCCCACGTCCCTTTCCATGGCACTGCTTTCCAGCATCTTATTCCCCAGTTAGTCTGTACATCTGGGGTTGCTCCAACCCAGATGCAGAATCCGACACTTACCCTTGTTGAACTTCACATGATTGGTGATTGCCCAGTCCTCTAATTTGTTTAGGTCTCTCTGCAGGGTCTCCCTGCCTTCAACGGAGTCAACAGCTCCTCCCAGTTTTGTATCATCTGCAAACTTGCTTAGTATCCCTTCCAGTCCTGCATCCAAGTCATTTACTAAGATGTTGAAGAGCACAGGGCCCAAGATGGAGTCCTGTGGAATCCCACTAGTGACAGGATGCCAATCTGATGTCACCCCATTCACTATCACCCTCTGTGCTTGACCCGTGAGCCAATTGCTCACCCACCACATGATGCGTTCATTTTGTCCAGCAGGATCCTGTGAGAGAGAGTATAGAAAGCTTTACTGAAATCCAAAAACATTACATCTGGTGGTCTAGTGGTTAGGGTGCAGGACTCTCACCGCTGCGACCCGGGTTCAATTCCCGGCCCCCCGGGCAGATGGAGCTCATCAGCCCTGTGTGGCAATCCATCTAAGAGAAGGTCACTCTAAACAAACCTACGTCCTGGGGACCTCACTGCCACTGTCCAAGCTTGCTCGGCCCCGGCAGATGAACCTCAGGATTAAAGGGTGGGCTCAGTTCAGCGCACGCTGTGTCTCACCTAAAAAATCCACTGCGCAGGCTCGAAGGGTTAATGACCTTTCCCAAATCTTCGCTCGCGAAGACTGGCCATTATACATCAACAGGCCTCCCTTGATCAAATAGGTGTGTTACCTTGTCATAGAAGGCAACCAGGTTTGATAAGCAGGACTTTCCTTTCCTGAAGCTGTGGTGGCTGTGTCTGATGACTGTGCTGTGTTTTTCAATACCTCACAGAATAATCTTCTCCATAACTTTAGCAGGCACTCAAGTGAGACTAACAAGCCTGCAGTTTCCGAGGTTCTTCTTCTTGCCCTTCTTGAAAATCGGAACAATGTTCGCCAACTTCCAGTCAGCTGGGACTTCTCTGGATTCCCAAGACTACTCAAAAATAATTGAGAGAGGTTTTGCACTGACATCAGCCAGCTCTTTGAAGATTCTGGGATGAATCCCATCAGGCCTTATAGACTTGAAGGGATCCAGTTGGAGCAGCAGATCCTGGACAATTTCAGGGTCAACTGGAAGTTGATCTTTCAGTCACGGTCCTCCAGCTCAGGGCACTGAGACCCCTTTGGCCCATCATCCACGTTGAACACAGAGGCAAGTAAAGTTTTAAACAACTCTGCCTTGTATCTGTCCCTGTTTGTGAGGTGACCATCCTCATCCTGTAACATGCTGATGATATGTCTATACTGCCTGTTGCCATTAATATATTTGAAAACACTCTTTTTATTGTCCCCACATTTCTGGCATCTTCAACTCCAGCTGAGCTTTGGTTGCATTTTCTCCTTACATTGGCAAGCAGCATCTCTGAATTCTTCCCATGTCCCTTGACCTTGCTTCCACTGGGCATACACCTTCCTGTTTTGCCTTATTTCCAAGAGAAGATCCCTTCTCAGACAAGCCAGCCTTCTGCTTCACCTACTTGACTTCCAACATTTAGGAATTGCCTGCTCCTGTGCCCTTAGGAGATGATGTTTGAAAAGTGACCAGCACTGATGGACCACAGCACCTGCAAAAACATTTTTCCAGGGGACCTTACTACTAATTTCCTGAACAGCCCAAAGTCTGCTCCTCAAGTCTAGAGTTCGGGTTTTGCTGGCACTTTTCCTCCTGTCAACAGAGATTTCAAACTTAATCCCTTCATGGTCGCTGTGGCCAAGACAGCCCCCAATCTCCACTTCGCTCATGAGATCCACTCTGTCAGCAAGCAGCAGATCAAGGAGGCCATCTTTCTGAGGCAGCTCCCTTAGGATCTGTTCCATAAAGCTGTCATCCAGGTTTTTTAGGAATCTTCTGGCCTAGGTTGTACCAGCTGTGGGATGCTACCGATTAATTTCTGGCAAGTTGAAGTACCCCATAAGGACAAGGGCAATTTACTTGGAAGTGTCCCTTAGTTCCTCAAAGAATAGTTTGTTTGCACCGTTGTCCTGTCTAGGAGGTCTATCAGATTCCCACAATGACATCCACAGTATTTGTTTGCCCTTGATTCTCACTCAGAGGCTCTCAACTGTGCCATTGCCAACTGTGAGCTCCATACATTCTAATCCTTCTATTACATACAGTGCCACCCCTTTGCCTCTTCCACCCTGCCTATCCCTCCTGAAAAGCCTGTTAACTGTCCACCAGGTTTCACTTATGCCAGTGATGTCAAATCTCTGGGACTTGGACAAAGCTTTGAGTTCCTTTTGGTTGCTCTTTATGCTGTGTGCATTGATGTAGAAACATTTCAGGTGTGGTACATTGTAGCTGACACACCCTGAGGCAGATTGAGGCATCCCATTAGTGCTGGTTTCCTCAAGTTTTTGCACACCATCCCATCGCTCATCACTGGCAAGCTTGGTTTTGTCCCTTTCCCCTTTCAAGCTAGTTTAAAGCTCTATCAAGGAACCCAAATAGCTAGCTGTGCTAGAACTCTTTTTCCCCTCTGAGGCAGGTACACCCCATCACGTGCTCCAGGAGTCAACCCTTTCCTTGCTCTCCATCCCTGTAACAGCGTGGGTCTCACTAGAGGTATGAGGGTGGTGTGAACAGGTTACCAGCCTCAGAGAAGAAGGGGAAACAAATCCTCACAGTTGCTTTTGTTGTGGCTGCCCATGTAGCAAGTGAAGGTCTTTTTTCCCTCTCTGCCCACAGACTGGCCTCCTACTCAGTGTTGCTGAGTGAAGGCCTGGCTGCCTTATAGTGATGGCAGCAGGGCTGCAGGAAGTTGCGAAGACCTCTGCAGCTGGGCAGGGAACTGCTGTGGCTACTAGTGATAAAAAGAGGCCATGGAAAGAGGGATGGTCCCCAGGAGCTGGATGCAGTTGTCATCTAATTCCAGGCACTTGGTACATATAAATGGCCAACAGCCAATTTTGGTTATTATTCTGATTACAGTTTTCATGTAGATAATCTATATGTGCTTAAGGCATGATTTATACTGAGCCTGTAATGAAATACTTTCTGGTTTTCCAGTAACTAGGAATGGGGTGGGGGGAGGATTAGTGTGAGGGATTTAGAACAACCTCAAGATTCTCGGTATGACCACAGATGGGGAGAAAGAAAGATAAATTAGAACTACTATTTGCTGCATTGCTTCTCCTATCATCTGCCTTTTTTTTTTTCTTGTGCTGGCTCCAGCTGGCTCTCTTGTGCTTCAGACATTCAGGGACCCCATGACAACTGAGGCTTTTTAGAGAAAAACCTGCTCCAAGCTCTGTGTTTCCTGCAGACACTGTAAGGACTCTGGCACAGCTTGACTTAGTGTTGGAAGGGTAAGGCAAGTTCCTTTTTCAGGCCACAGAGCACTTAAGAAGCATAGCCTGTCTGCTCTTAGTGAAGCAGCACGCAGCAGATCCCACAGCACACATCCAAAGACTCAGGCATGACTCACCTTCCCATACAGATAATTACTTCATTATACATTGTGTCATGTGTTATAATGATCCTCTTTCATGCCTCTAT
Source organism: Lepidothrix coronata (assembly GCF_001604755.1). NCBI lineage: Eukaryota > Metazoa > Chordata > Aves > Passeriformes > Pipridae > Lepidothrix > Lepidothrix coronata. The sequence continues at coordinate 1,451,654 of NW_016690323.1, read as the reverse complement.
TGTGTAATCTGTTTGTTCCTTTAACCCTGTGCTCAGCATGTACTTGAATGCCAATCATTACCAGCACCATGTGTTTAGTTCAAATATTTTAGTTCAAAATCAAAATTTTAGCTCTATATTTGGTTGTTTTCTGGTCCCTCTGCATTATTTGTACAGTACCACATACGTTTTGTGGAACTCTCTGATGAAACTCAGATGCGCTGCTTGTTAGGCTATTGTGGAGCTACTAAACAGTACCAATTCTCAGGTGCCCTTTGGTGACAAAGTTACAATTATTGGACTTCCAGGTTTGTATAAATGAAGACTTTACCCTTCAATGATGCTGGCCCATGGCCTGCTAAGAGAATCTGGGCCAGTGAATGAAAAATAGGGCAAGGTGGCAATAGATTTTTTAATGACTGTAATCTTCAATAAAGGTTTTATAAATTGACTAGTGCTTCCTGAGCACAGAGTGTTATAATGAATATAACCAAATATTTATGGGAGACAAGTAATTAGATATGAGTGAATAAAAGACCCTATTAAACCATCTGGACAGTTCAAAGAATTGGTAATTTTCAGATAAAACATTGAAGGGTTAAAGACAGCAGTTAAAATCTGACCCTTGTTAATGATGATTAGACATTACTATCTCTTGATCGTGTTTATGGCTAATTTTGGAGAAGAGATTTTCAGATTCTTGTAATCCTTCCAATAGGTCCCCAGCAGGAAGATGAAATTTTAGGTTTGTCTCCATCAGTGTTCACTTAAATTTAAATTGGGATGTGTTAGATGTGGGAAAGCTTGTGTTTCTATGCCAAATTATATGTGTATTCTGTTGATTAAAAGTGAAGCTGAGATTCCAAAATGGATGCTTTCAAGGGAAAAGTGGAAAATCCCAGGGAAAAAAAGTCTGAAATCTACAAAAATGTTTTACATGGAACATAGGCAGTCATGGAAGGTTGAAAAAAGAACAGAGCACTAACTGAAACCTGCTTATAAGAAATCTTTGTCAGCAAAAGAAAATCACTTGAAATATTTCAATCCTCAGCAATTAAGAAACCAAGCTGTCCTAGTTAGAACAGCTGGGACCAGTTCATCACTGTATGGGTGTAACCCAAAACTGTGTATTCTATAGCCTTCCATGCCATTTCCCAGAAAGTGTTATCAATAGACTATTTACACTCTCTGCCCAGAGCAGCCTGACTCCTCAGGCTATAAACTGGGGTGTTAAGAGGCCTGCGAGATAGGAGGGTGCCCCCTGTCCTCATACCCATTGTGGAACTCTCCGCCCTGAGGGAAGTACTGGGCATTCCTGCCTGAACTGGAGAATATATAATCTTGGAGTCTTGGAACCTTTTTTAACCACTTGTGGGATCCAGAGGAAGACTCTCAACCAGACTGCAATCATCACTCTTGACCGGACTGCAATCGCCACTCTTGACCAGACTGCAACAGCACTCTCACCAACAGGTTTTCCCCTCTCCTTTTACTTTGGACTCAGGTGGCCCAACGAACACCACTCTGTTCGTGCCCCAGGGTGCTGGGTTATACATTTGGGTTTTGTTGGTTAAACCCAATTGTTTGTCTGTATAATCGTACTTATCGTATTATTTTATTAAATTGTTATTCTGATTTATAATTTCTCTTTTGAGTTGGGTTCATTTCCCCTGCCGGTTTACCTTTAAACCACCACACAAGCTCTCAAGCAAGTAAGAAACTGTGAAGGAGGCATTACACAAATAAGTTTTATATGAATTAGAAAGAAGTTACATTAAAGTGGGTGGAGATTGACACTCACTTTGCTAAAACTGGTGTTTACCACTCTCATAGCTGAGAATAAATTTCAAAGGCAAAGACAGCTGCATTCAGCTATATCCAGTCTAACAAGTTGCTAATGTATCTCCCAGCTAAAAAGCTGCTTATGTGACCAGTACCATGCTTAAGCAGGAAGTTACCTTAGTCAAGAGATTCTAAATGCTATTCTCTCCTCCTTTTCAAACTGCTACTGATTCAGCAAGGTTGTGATTAAGCATAAGAGGAAATAAGCAGTGAGATGCTGGAGCCTACTTTGGTTCCTTGCTTAATGAAAAGAGTTATGGATTTCAACCTCAAGCTTCTGTCCACACTTAGAGGTTATTTAACACATCAAGTGCTTGCTTGTTAAATAAGTCATGGAGAAAGAGATGAGTCAAGATGCATTTGGGCAACACTCTCAGCCACTCTTGGGAATGGTTCTGTGCAGACCCAGGAGCTGGACTTGATGATCCTTGTGAGTCCCTTCCAGTGTGGCATATTCTGTGATTTTGTGAGTGCTGAGCTGCTTGGAGCAGACTGCCTTTGTGCCATGTGCAGTAGTGTAACACCATGAACGCCAAATGCTAGGAAATGTGGGGCTAAAGAAGGATTTGCCTATTTTAGGTTCCTTATGGACTAGGTTAGGCTTAGGTCCTTCATTGGTACTTAGTTTAGACTTATCTTACCATATAAGGCTTATATGCTGGGCATTGGTAGGTATCATGAAGACAACTGGATACTCAAGACGAGTCCGAAGAAGCAGAAGGTTTGTTGAGGAAGTTCCTGAGCAAGCCACGGAGAGTTGCCTGCAGCTAGAAGAAAGCCAGCTTTTCACTCCTTCACATAGGAGTAAGCCGCCTTCTGAAGTTAAGTGTGTTATCCACAGTAGTCTTTTGTTGGAAAGGCGAGTAGCAGTCTGATATGTGATACTTAACCCTCTGAAGGCCTAGGGACAGTTTCTGCCTGATTGGGAAGATCCTCAACCCAAGTTTCCCACCCCTCTGATGAATGCTATAACCAGGAGTCTGCAGGTACCAGCAGGTTAGTGTCTCCTTTTGAAGCTATTTTGTATGATACAGGCTATTGAAGTATTCATTGGAGCAGAGACTGTGTTGGAGCAGGTCTCCCAGGTGAGTCTTCCAACCACCAAACTACAGCATTTCTCTCCCTCTCTCTCCAGCCTAATGAATATTTATGGTATGATAGTGATGACAGCCATAGAAAAGCCCATGAGAAAATTAATTCTGTCTTCATAGCAGGGTTTGAATAGTGTGCCGTAAATAAAGCATGGGGCCACACTGAATGTGGAGGATAAAAGAAAATGTTGAAGAGCTTATTCATTAAATGAGCACCATCAAGCACGAGTACTGGACTGTGTGGAAAAAATAGTATGTCATCAAGTAATTAAAGAGTGTGGCAGAATGCATATGCATAAGAGAATGAATTAATGTTTTCAGGAAATCTTAATTTTGGCATTTACTAGCACTGGAGTGCTTGACTTTGCAATCTGAGCAATATTCATTTAGTGTATCTTTTTGTGTAGATAAGCTTGACATAAAAAGGAAGTGAGGGAGCCTTACAAAGCCTTAAAAAATATACTTCTTTTTCCTTCAGCCCAATCGCCTCTGAATGAGAAATTATAGTAGCTGGCTGAGAATCATAATCAAGCAGTGAAAACTTAGTGTACTTGATAATTATTACCATTGCATTTCCTCTGTAGGAATAATTTTCCTCATTTTCATTCCAAGCATTCTCTACCTCATCATTTTGCAGAGTAACACGCAATAAATGTTACCAGAAGGAGGTTTTTCCAAAAAACCTCTACTGTTACAGATGAAGATAAAGAGGGTAGCAGCAGAGGCATTATAAAGGGTGAGGTTTTGAAGAGATAACTAGAATAGATGGCTAAATAATAAAAAGTAATGAAGGTAGAATATTTTGCCTGCTGTTTTGCTGATGAATTTACCCACAAGCAGATAAGAATATTTTAAAAACATATTTGTTATTCAAAATCATTTGTCAAGGGTCAAATTCTTTCCTGATTACTCATATTGAAGCAAGAAAAACCTGCCTGTGGAACAAGCTGCTTCTGTGTGTGAATAGATGTGAAGAAATCTGTTCCCAATTAATTTATGGAAATAATCCTCCATTTCATAAGCGACTCTCTGTGTGTGTTTATTATTCAGAATGTGAATGGTTTTGACTGATCTTATAAGTAATGTTGCATGTTACAATGTGTCACAACACACTGAACTCGGTTTCTAGTAAAAATGTTTGGCTATCTTCGGTTTTAAGATAAGTTCTCTGATTGTTTTCTGATATTCATAGATAGTTGTCTTTCTCAACAGTTCTCCCCCTTCCCCTGGAAACGTTTTCCTTAAAACAGTGGGAGAAAGTAAATACAATAGGGACTGAAGTGAATTCATTTTGCCATCTACAAGAACATGTGTGATTTTTATTTGGGAAGGGGGCAGTATTGGCCTAGTGCTAATGATAAATGACTGATGAAAGGATTATTTTTAGTAACACATGAGAATAGTCAGACAAGAAAACACACACATGATATTTCTAAATTCTCAAATGCTTATATAGTGAAAAGATAATGGACATATAAAAATGGTGTCTTGTACATAGATAAAGAAAACATTATGTTTTATAAAACACTTCTTATATTTATTTGTCAGAAGCTTTTTATATTTTGGTAGCTTGCTTTGATAGTTTCAGTCTAGGCCTTCCTGGAGACCAGCTTGTAACCAGGAAAGTAGCCTACGTTCCCAGTATTCCATACGATTTTTACGTAAGCCAGGGGATAAATAATAAGAAGAGAGAAGGCTCTGCCCTTCTTCTCGTCCAGTTGGACTTGAAGACAACAGGTTCCCTGCAGCCGGCTTTGCTCGTGTGGGAGTGAGGCCTGGTCAGGCCTGCTGTGGCCTGTTGTTTTTCTTTCCGATCCAGGAATCCGTCTGGTGGCGTGGTGGGATCCTGTTTTCTCAAGGAAAGTATTGAGATTTCGTTTTGCTAGTTCTTTATTGATTGTTCCCGGGTTTCGATGGTGCATATCTGTTTTGGTTTTCTTTTTGTACCTTTTCCTTTCCCTTTGGGGGGTGTTTGGGGTTCCTTTTTTATATGTACATAGTATTTTAACTGTATATAACTGTGATATATGTAAAAAAATATATATTTTGATATAATTCAATTGGTTTCATTTTTTTTTCAGTTTCAATAGTTTTTCCTTTGTCCAAAGGGGAAGGGAGGGGGGTGGTTTTCACTATAGTTTCGAGGACTTGATGGGGAGCCAGGTCCAAACTTTAACACTTGCCAAAGAGTCGTCATGGCACAATATCTCTCTTAGTCTGTAATACACTTTTGTTTCTGCTTCAGCAAAAGTAGTTTTAAATGTGACATTTGGGTGAATTGAGATGAACAACCAAATATCATTAAGAATTTTTGCATTCCTGCAGGAGTTCTGAGAGTCTTCAGAGCCTTTTTGAAGTGGAAAAACAATAGAGGTTAAAACTGGGTACTTTTTTCCTCTCACTCACACTGCAATGACTAACTCTGGAAGAGCAGAGATGTGCTCACAGCCTGCCTGAAGCATCAAGCCTACAAAGAACCCATAGAAGTATTTTGTTTACTAGCTGAGCTGAGTGCTAAGTTTCTCCTTATTTCTTCCTAGACTGATTTTATAATGGGGGTTTCTACTCAGTCACAACTAGAAGGGAGTTGTTGAAACTAGTTTGTACAGCTACAGATGAATTTGGGTTTGGCAGTTATGCTGCTACATGAGGACCTTTTCCTCATTGTCCTAGTTACAGGAGCCAGGACCAGTTTATCATTATGTGGGTATAACCAAAACTGTATATTCTACACCCTCTGTGTCATTTCTGATGGACTGTTAATAAATGGATCGTTTGCAGCAGCTGCCCAGGGCACACCTGACACCTCAGGCTACAAGCTGGGGTTAAAGAACCTGGGAGGCAGGGGAATGTTTCTTTGTCTTCACACCACTGACTCAGCTGAGATAACTCTCCTCCAGGGAGGCATTGCACCTTCCCACCCAGCCTGAGGGGTCATCTCTGCTAATGGGCCATACTGGACTGGCATTACAGGCAGCTGCAATGACCTAGACCATCAAAGATTCCAAAAATATCCCATGACTCACAGAGTTAAATCACCTGTTGTGAAACTCCTTGCCCTGGGGGTGGTACTGGGCATTCCTGCCTGAACCTGAGCATATATAATCTTTGGGTTTTGGGATTTCTAGTACCACTCATCGGATTGAGAGGAGGACCAGAACTCCAACAGGATTGTGACTACCACTCTCGACAAGACTGTGATTGTTACTTCAACAGAACTGCGGCCATTTTCCTTCCCTTTTACTCTGCACCCACTGGGGCCACATGGTGCTCAGCACAGGGGCTAACAAACGCTGTTCTGTTCTTGTCCCAGGGTGCTGGGTTATCCATCTGTCTTTGGGGGTTAAAACCAGTTTTCTCTGTATCATTGTATTTATTTTACTCCTTTTAGTAAATTGTAACTCTGATTTGTAATCTCTCGAGTTGGGTTCATTTCTCCTGCCAGTTTACTTTTAAACCAGTCCACTCATTGAAGAGTAGAATGAGTTTTTAATAATTTTGGAATTTCAAGCCAAATTATGCTACATGCTTGGATTTACCGCTAGCAGGGTAAAAGGCAGACCTTTAATACCAGACTATCAGGGCAGACTCAGAGTGTGGACTTAAGATGCTTTTGACCTGTATATCAGGATAGCAACAGTGGCAATCCTGCTAACTGCATCTACAGGAGGCTATTGAAGGTTCTTCACACCACTGTGCACTGCACTTAGGAACCAATACGTGTTATTAAAACACAATGTAGTTACATTTACCCTCTAAAATGTCATATCCTAAGCATCTTTCAGTGATTTATTTGCCCCAATTGCATCTTTTCAATGGAAAGTTATTTCTCTCTCTACATATAATAGCTGACGTGTTAAGCTTATCATGGCTGAAGTGGAAGACTGGCCATCTGGAAGTGGTCTTTTCTTCAGTTTTGGATCCAGATGGTTTAATCTAGAATATTCTCTGAGTTAAATTGGTGTCTGTTGTGTTTTAACTGGGAATACAGATGTAGTTTTTTCATGTAAGGGGGTCATTTATGACTTCGCCCACCTTGCTGTATAAAGATAGCCAGAGGTCAATCCACAGCCCAAGATTTGTGTGAGCCTGGTGAGGGCTCACACATGACGTGAGGGTTAGCCCCTCTCTATGAGATTTGGTTTTGAAATACCCCAGATTGAGCCAGGTTCTCTTGAAAAGCCAGGGTCCTCCACTCATTCTTGCTTCCTGATCCTCTAGTGCCAGTGGTACGGATGTGCCTATTTTAGGACCTAAAAGGTAAAACTCAGTGTACACTGTATATTCACTCCTATGGATTCTGCTTGCTGAGTCAGGCAGGAAGTTTTGAATGTTGCCTCCTCTCCTTTGCATCCCTGCTTTAAATAACAAGGGCCTTAAAGAAATGGACCTGTTGTTTTTTTGTCCAGGAGGAGTACAGACTGGCACTTGAGTACTGAGTCATGAATATGCTGAATAAATTAATGAACTGAAGTGTGAAATGAAGAATATTCATTATTGTAAAGACTGGCTCCAGCAGAAACTGAAACTTATCTTTATTCAGAGAGTATCTGGTATAAAAGCTAAAGAAATTCAATTTTCTCCTACAATAATGGCAGCCATAATAGAGGGAGAATACCTTTGATGTAAGAAGATATTGCAGAACCAGGTAGTGGCTGAGGTTGGAAAGGACCTCTAGAGGTTATAAGGTCCAACCTCCTGCTCAAGCAGGACCACCCAGAGCTGGTTGCCCAGGACAATGTCCAGACAGTTTTGAATACCTCCATGGAGGGGGTCTCCACAACCTCCCTGGGTGACCTGTGCCAGTACTCAGTTACAATCACAGTGAAAAACTGTTTCCTGATGTTTGGGAGGACCCTCCTATATTTCAGTTTGTGCACATTGCCTCTTGTTCTGTCACTGGGCATCACTGAAAAGAACCTGGCTCCATCCTTTAGGCACCTGGCACCCTCCCTTTAGGTATTCATATTGCTTTATAAGATCCCCCTGTACCTACTCTTCTCCAGGCTAAACAGTCTCAACTCTCTCACCCTCTCCTTATATGTGAGGTGCTCCAGATCCTTAATGATCCCTGTGGCCCATTGTTAGACTCTCCTCACCACTATGTCCATGTCTCTCTTATAGTGGAGACTGCAGAGTTGGACACAGTACAGGTAAGGACTCCCCAGTGCTGGATAGAGAACAAGGACCAGCTCCCTCCACCTGGTGACAATATTTTATGTAATGCAGTGCAGAATACCATTGGCCTTCTTTGCAACCAGGGCACATTGCTGGCTCGTTTTTTTTTGCCTTTTATGCAAATCTGCTTTCCAGCTAAGTGGCCCCCAGGACATGTTCATGCCTGGGATTGTTCCCCCCCAAATGAAAGATTCTGCACTTCTTGTTGAACTTCATGAGGTTCCTGTCAGCCCATTTCTCCAGCTTGTTGAAGTTCCTCTATGACCCTCTGGCATATCAGCCACTCCTCCTGGTATAGTGTCATCAGGAAACTTGCTGAGAGCACACCCTGCCCCATCATCTTGATCATACATGAAGATGTTGAACAGGATCAGAGCCAGCGCTGACACCAGTGGCACCATCATCAGTTAATACCTGGACTGTCTAGACTTTGTGCCAGTGATCACCACTTTCTGGTCCCAACCATTCAACCATTTTTCAACTCACCCCTGCTCATCCAGACTATACTTCATCAGCTTCTCTATGAGGATCTTATGGGAAACACTGTTAAAAAGTCTTACAGAAGTTAGGTAGACAACATCCACTGCACTTCCCTCCTCTACCAGGCCAGGCATTTCATCATAGAAGCCTATCAGGTTGGTCAAACATGACTTCCTTTTGGTGGATCCATGCTCACTAGTCCTGATGGTTTTCTTATCCTTACTGTGCCTGGATGTGGCTTCTAAGATTATTGGCTCCATCACCTACCTTCCCAGGGATCAAGGTGACTGGTCTATAGGTCCCTGGATCCTCCCTCTCACTCTTCTTGAAGATAGGAATGATGTTTACTTTCCTTCCCTCCTCAGGTACCTCTGCTCATTACCATGATTGTTCAAAGGTAATTGAGAGTGATGACATCGGGCAGATCCTTCAAAACTTGTAGGCACATCCCATCAGGACCCATGGACTTATGTTTGTCCAATTTGTTCAGGTATTTTCTAACCTGACCCTCTTCCACTAAGGGTATGTTTTTCTTGTTCCATTCTTTCCCTTGGTATCTGGGATTCCTGTCAGCTGGTCTGACTAGTAAAAATTGAAGCAAAGAAGGCATTCACTACTTCATCTTCTTCCATGTCCTGTGTCACTAGGGTCCCTCCCCCATTCATCAGTGAGCCCACATTTGCTCTGGTATTTCTCCTAATTAATGTACTTATATAAGTCTTTCTTGCTGCCTTTGACATTCCTGGCCGGATTCAATTACACTTGGTCTTTGGCTTTCCTAACTGCATCTCTGCATGCTCAGGGAGGGCCGTGCATTCCTCCCAGGTTACTTGTCCCTGGTTCTACCCTGTGTATACTTGATTTTTCCCTGGTGATCCATGCAGGACTTGTTGGGAATGGATTGCTCTTGATATTGGAGGAGGCAATCCTTGACTATCAATCAGCTTTCTTTTCCCTTCAGGGCCTTGTCCCACAGGAGTCTTTTAAGCAGATCCCTGAATATTCTTTGCTAGTAACCACACAGGAGCTAATCTTTCTTCTAAATCATGTCAATTATACCAAATGTGAAGATTTTCAAAGATGCAAACCTGACTTTGGTAGGGCAAAAGTGGAGTGTTTTGTGCTGGTTGCTGAACAGCCCTTCACCACTGTGGTTCCCAGCTTCCCTTATTCTAAAAACTGATGTCCCAGAAGTAAATATTTCTCTAAGACAGACTGATTTGCTGCATCTGCACCTATAAATGGGACAGGGAGGTGATCATCCTTTGGCCCCGCAAATATAACTGTTCCCGTCCGTGCAGCTAAAATTATCACCAAATTCAGGCTGTCTGTGCCCAGGTACCTGTTGTGAATGGCCTCAGAGTGGTGCTAATTTCATAACAATGCTGTGAAAGGAAAGCTGTTCTGAGCCAAAAGTGTGCCAGAGAAACTGCTTGCAAATTAATATACTTGGGCCTGTGCCCTGCTTCGCTTTCTTTTGCTGATACTGATGTATCCATGTAGTTGGAGCAGTTGCTTTCCCCAGGGAAGAGTTTCATATGATTTGCTGCTACATGAATTTGTCTTTTTTGCTTCTGGCTTCCCAAAAGTACCTAGAACTCACAGCATGGCATAGCACTTTGCCAGCTGAGACAGCCATCATTTGAAACCTTGGTGTTCCACTGCCCCCAAGTCTGTAAAAGCTGGAAGCTGGTCTGGGAATGGAGATTTATGATATATTTCAACAGAACAAGAACAACTGTACTTAATTTTTAATTTATAAAAGAATTTACTGTTTGCTCAGGAAGGGATTTGAAGCCTTTTGTGTGCTATTTTTTAAAAAATTTATTTTATTTTATATAAAGGCAAGCCAAGCTGTTGTTCTTAAGCACAGTAGTTTTACAAGCAAGCTCTCACAGGAATGAAGTGTTACTCCCCAATGTTTAAGCATTATTCTGTATAATTATGGATATTTTCTTCCTTCCAAAAATATTTTTTTTGAGAAGCTGACATTTCAAAGGCTTTCAATTCTGTGTGTCACTATCAAATAATCTTTTTTGTACTTGGCTGTTTATTATTGGATTGCAACAACGATAAAGCTCTAGGGGTTTTGTCTCCTTTGGTATGTTAATTATCTATTTTCCCTTTGATCTTTTTCTTACTGAAAAGAGTGAAAAGCTATCTCGGTAGGGAATCTTACTGATGTACATTCATCCCCTCATCTCCATAATCTGAGGATCAGAGGGAGACAACAAATTTCACTGCTGAGTGAGGTTGCTATAGGCCTTAGTTATAATGCACTCAGTTTCTAAATAATCCCACCACCGCTTATATTTGGAATATTGAAGAGGAACCTCTGAGAAAAAGAAACCCAAAAATAATTAATTTTAAACTGTGAACTACCTTCATTAATTTAACTTTTTATTGAAGTTTTAAGCTCATGCATATGCCACAAGCTCGCTCTTTCTTGCATGCCTCTACACATTTTTTCCTTTTTTTCTCCTTCTTTTTTACTGTTGACTTTTGATACATTTTCAGTTCTCACAGAAATAAAATATAGGCTAGGCACAGAGTAACTACTGAGTCAACTTTTAAAGTATTAAATGTTAGAATACTTTCCTATGAAAATGATGAAAGTCCTGTAACTTTGGACCATTGGAAAGGATTGGGCAGAATTGTGGAGTGGTGGGGAAAAACATTATAAATATATATAAACACACTATATGTATGTATTTCTATCTCTCAGTCCTTCCTCAAAGGCTGACATCCATTTCTTGAAAAACCTGAAGGAAAAGCACTTCAGCAAGAGGCAAAGGCAGACAGATCTGCTTCATGGGGCAGTTCAGCAGTGGCAGAAATGTAGGCAAGATTATGTACTGGAGACTTTCCAAACAGTTTCTCTGAGGCAGTTTATCCATTTCCACAGGAGATGGACAATGCACGAGGCAACCTTGCTGTTGAGATTCTTGTGTTGTGCAGTGTGGGATATGATCAAATCTTGATGTTCACAGTAGAGACATCTATATTTGAACTGGTCATGTAGTCTGCCTTGGCAGTCAGGGAAGGGAAGCTGGCACTTACAGAGCAAGAATGATGCTATTTCAAAGAAAATGTTTCATACAGCTCAGGTGAACTGTGCCCTAATAGTATCCATTTCTCTCCAGTGCCCAGTTCATATCTGTATCAAATTGATACTGGTGTTTTCTGAAATGGGATGATACAAATCCTCCCTCTTCCATCCTCCCTCTTCCATGTTACCTTGCATGTGGAAGGGTGAAGAGGACCTAGTGCAGTGTACCTAAGATGCTCTTGCCAGTGTACACTATTGCTGCTGTTGCAGCTTGCCATAGCAATGTCTCAGCTGTGTGCATGCATGGGAGGAGGTGCCAGGCTGTTCATGTAATACAGGTGCATCACCTGCTGATGGATGTATTAGTGTTCTCGTGTTGTGAACCCTGGGGTTGGAAATCATCCCATTAACTTGCAGCAAGTTCAATTTGGTCATTAAAATAATGGTGGCTAATTCAGTCTGAGGTGCCTGAAGAAATCTCAAAGAGCCATATGAGGCTCTTATGAAAGGTACATCACTAATGAGAGGTACAAATTCCTCTGGAGCAGCTGGAGGTTCTGTGGCATCTTCTATGGCATTTAGACAGCTCGTTATCACTCTGAGAGTGGTATTTAATGACACATTGAGACACTGAAATTTATGTGTTTGCATGAAAACGAGGTGTCTAGTGGATGAAGATCTAGTCAATGCAGTAGAGTCTAGAGCCAATAGTCTCAGTTTAAAAGAAACACTGCATGTGACCAGCTGACTACAGATGTCTAATATGCTTCTACATTCTGGACCTGAATTCCATTGCTGCTATGTAAAAGTCCAATTCAATGGACCTACATTATTGTGGCACCTACTGTGATTTGAGATACTCCCATTTGGCTACTGTCTCCTATTCTAGGAGGACATAGATCCTTTGTCATATCTACATGTCTACCCCATGTAGATACTACAGTCCATCTAGGGCACCTGAAATGGCACTAGATGCCTGTAATGTGCAATTGACTTCAGCATTAGATGTCTGCTTTTTTGTGAGCTCAGAAGTTCCCCTGAAAATACTCTTTCTCTCCACTGACTACAAAAGAAACTTAGTTCAGATATTAAGACATCTGTGGTAGATCCCTAGACGTGGTCAAGTGAACTCCATTTCTGGTTTTCTGGGCACATGCATCTCAAAGACACCTGTGATTCCTACTTTTCCCAAGGTGGTAGTACATTGTTTGTTTCTCTAAAGCACCTGCATGATATAGTCTCTGCACTGGTGTTTCTGACACAGAATCAAAAATGAGTGAAAATCATGCTGATGTGGTTCTGGAGTGATTTCAATTCTTATGCCTTCCTACATGCTCTAAAACCACAGGATGCGGCTTGTGACCAATGCAAGTTGGTGCTAAGATACAAAGAGTCAGGGATATAATTTTTTTTTGGTCATAGTGAGATCTGTGGTGTTAATTTTCTAAATGTGCTTCTTGCACAACAACATCTCTGCTCAAGCTTTCCCCCACTATCTCTAAGACTTAACATTTTAAAATGGTGTCGGTCAACCAAAGGTAATGAAAAAAAGCAGACAGGAGGATTTAGATCCTACTATAGTCTTATGCAATAAAAATCTTGTTCCCACGAGGATCATCTGTTCTGAGTAAGGCTCAGGTGGGATCCCCAATGGTCTGTGTAATTACAGGAGAAAGGATTCTTGTTTTCTGCTCTGAGTTATGCAACCAAGTCTAAGCTAGCCACATGACCTTCCTTTCACTGAAATTGAAGAGAGAAATTGAAGTCTTCAGAGGAGTTTTGCATTTAAGACTGCTCTAATAAATCACTCTCTGGATGTGTTCATTTTGGTCTACTGCCTATAAAAGACATTTATAAAGTCAATGAAATAAAATGACCTATATGGACCTGAAACCAGTGGAAGATTTGCTCCTGGTCTTCAAGATTAAATCTTTTGTCAGCCTTTATATGAATACATTAAATTGTATGTACAAACCCACTATTTTTATGCCTTTTACTGTTATGCTACTTTTGAAATATTCAAACAGTGACCTTCATATGAAAGTCGTCAAAGTTTTAAGGAAAATGTGATAAAAGTCTGCTTGGCAATCACATCTATACTTAAGCCATGGTGACTGTCAAAATATGTACTGAGTTAACGCTAACTGAATCAGGTATGGTACAAACCCCCTGGGCACAGTGGGTGGGTTTCTATTTGTCCTGGCTGACTATCTCTTCAAATACACATTCTGCTTCTTTATTTCTGACCTCTTAGCTCAAAGGTTTGGCTGTTGTTCCCTCTCTACTTGTTTTCTTTTCCTGTCTTGCTTTTTCCCTGTTTTTCTTCTTTGCTTGTCATTTGGTTTTCAGTCAGTTTCTCAATTCTGCAAGTTGTGGATCATCTACAGGAGATGCTCAGTGTTCCTTGATCTATGTGGCTTTTCTTTTTACTGCCATATATGCAGTGAGGTTTATCAGTGCTCTGTCCTGAGACCTGACCCGTGTAACATGTTTACAGTGACCTAGAGGAGGTGAGGGACTCTTCAAGCCTGCAGATGATGCCAGACTGGAAGTCACCTGTTGATATACTCAAGGGCAGGACTGCCAGACAGAAAGACCAAGACAGGATAAAGGAATGGGCTGACAGGAACCTTATATAAGGACTTACCTTGAATATTGTGTGCGGTTTTTGGACACTGCAATACAAAAAAGACATTAAGCTATTAGAGAGTGTCCAAAGGAGGGCAACGAAGATGGTGAAGGGCCTTGAGGGGAAGCCATATGAGGAGCCTCTGAGGTCACTTGGTCTGTTCAGCCTGGAGAGGAGGACACTGGGGAGATCTCATTGCAGTCTACAACTTCCTCGTGAGAGGAAGCGGAGGGGCAGGCACAGATCTCTTCTCTGTGGTGACCAGTGATAGGACCCAAGGCAAGGGCCTGAAGTTGTGTCAGAGAAGGTTTAGCTTGGATGTTAGAAAAAGGTTCTTCACCCAGAGGGTGGTTGTGCACTGGAACAGGCTCCTCAGGGAAGTGATCACAGCACCAAGCCTCACAGAGTTCAAGAAGTGTTTGGATGATACTCTCAGGCACATGGTGTGACTCTTGGATATGGTCCTGTGTAGGGCCAGGAGTTGGACTTGATGATCCTTGTTGGTCCCTTCCAACTCAGCATATTCTGTAATCTGTGATTATAAAATGAGGACTTGAGAGACAGCACACTGCACACAAGCCCTGCAGCACACAAGGGCAAAAGCCTCCTCAACTGTATGAACAGGAGTGCAGCCAGTAAGCAAACTGAGGGAAGTGATCATCTTCCCCTGCTCAGCACTCACTAGACCACATCCAGATACAACAACCTTCTGTATTTTCAGATTTCATACTACATTTCACAACTTCTCCTTGCTCTTTCATCTGCCTGGGAATAACATCTAAATCAGCCTGTCATCACAGAGGGCTGAAGCACAGGCAAGAGGCAGTGGCATAATGGTTGCAGTAGAAGCATGTATTTTTATTATCAGCATCCTAGAAACCATTAAGAAATTGCAGCATTACTTCTCGATATACTAAAGCCGTCATTATATCTTTATCTGCTTTGAGGAAAAATAATTTGTTCACCTTGGGGCACTGTTGAAGAAATATGGGGAAAGAGATATTCCTGAGGAATCACATGGTGGGAGGAGAGAGTAAGAAGATACAGGGCATATAGGATTTGCAAGAAAGGTGTAGTTATAAGTGGTAGGATAGTTGTGGGGAAATAGTTTGACAGTTACAATAGGCAGGGGAAAAGATCTGGTTTATTTACTCCTGTGGTTTATATAAACAATGATGTACAGCTATTAAATTTTAACTCCATTGTACATCTTGAAGACAAGTTGCAGGATTATCCAGATTCTCATGTTACTGCTAGAGACAGGAGGCGTATAGTCTCAGTGTTCTTCTCACCTTAGCCAGCAAGTATCTGTCCATGTAAATACTAAAATATGAATTTTTTCTGCTGTTCAAGGTCAGCATCTTAGCAAGAATGCTTATTCTTGAGTATGGCATGCCAAACAAGACCAAACATATCCACAGTTTATTGATTGCTGTTGCTTCTACATCCCTCTAGAATCAGGAGTTGCAAGTTGTGGGTGGTGGTGGAAAGAAATTTATGAGGGAGGTGTAGGCTTTTTATGTGACAAAATATTTTGGTATGGCTGTGCTGGACTTACTCTGTGTGGTATTTGGGATGCTGCTGCAAAACTGTCTGGTGAAAGTTAACAGTGGATTTTGTAATCAGGAAAAACTGTCCCAAACTCATACATGCAATGCTCAGTGCTCATCTGACAAGCTGCAACTAGTCTTCTGATCAACACTCTGTTGTCAGAGCATCATGGAGAAGCTGTCCCTGTATGTTGTTCTTCGAGTTCTTGACAGCACAGACTTCTCACAAAGTGCACTGCTGAAAGCTTATCTTGATCCTTGCTTTCTTACCTTCTGCTGTCTACTTATCATTGTTAAACAGATATATCCATCCCACTTCCCTGCGGAGTCATAGCCTCTCAGTTTTATGTGGGCTTGGAAGGAAAAAGGGCTTGTGTTGTTTCTGAGATCCCCCAAGATTTGGAGACATTCATTAGGAATTTCTCCTCCTCACATTGACGTTGTGTAGGAGATAGATGCATTATTTTAGTGATGACTTTGAATTGGGTGGCATTCTGTTTTGAAGCATACTGTGGAACAAGGGGTGGGTGGGGTCACAGCTGAAACTTTCTGCTAAATTCATCAGGATCAGCTAAATAGACAAAGATCACAGATAGAAAGATGATAAAATGATAGAATGTTTGACTGCAAGGGTCCTCAAAAGATTGCTTATTGCCACTATCTGCAGTAAGGCAGGGTCAGGTGTACCTAAACCTTTGGTGACAGAGCATTGTCTACTCAACTGTTACAAACCCTCCATTGCTCAGCCATTATATACCCTAGATTTCACAACTGCCCCTTGCAGCAAACTCTGATGTGCAACTGCTCTCTCATTTGCAATGCCTTCTTAAATGTAAAATTAAATAATGTTTGCCACAAATTAAAAGTCTTTCTTTTTATGGTGAACAAGGAGAACAGTTAATCACTATAATGAGCAGTAGAAAGACTGGACCACTGGAACAGGACAGTCTGCCTCCAGAGGTTTTGATTATGTAGGGCTTGCCGGCACCTTTCTCACCTTCCTTGCTTGAAAGACAACACTGTGCAAATCACAGATCTCTGCTGCCTGTCTTCATGGCTGACAAAAAGCATTGACAAAGGAGAGAGAGTCTTCCCAGGATTAAAGTGAGCCCAAACCAATCTTTTTTTTGAGAGTCAGAAATGGCAATGTTGTAAAATCAAATGTCTGGCATTGCAGACAGTGTCCAGAGCATGGTCATGTGGGAGACTGGATACTGGAGCTAGCTATAGCTGTCATATTCACAGAGATGCCCTGTACCTGGTCCAGTGTCATCATGTAAACTGAGCTGGTGGGGTTGAGAAAGGCATCTTTGAACCTTTGTATGAAGGTGGTAATGCAGACACCTCTCCCAGCTGCTGCCTGTCTGCTCCACTCACACCAAATGCCCTTCCGTTTGCTCTGAGTCAAACGGGCAGGAGGAAGCCAAATGCTGCATAAGCTTCATGAGGTTGCTAATTATGATGGCTGCCTGGAGTTGATGTGGTAAATAGAAATACCACAGCAGAGTCCAAATGGACATGCTGGTGTTTGCTTTTACCCTGAAGAAGCAAAGTGAACGCAGGAGTTTGATAACACCTGATCCCAGCCCTCAGAGCATAGCTGGCATATGGTACTCTGTGTGATGAGGGACATGTTAGATGGACCATTTGGACAAAGAAAGTGACCCAAACTCTCCCACAGACCACACTTAGGAGGCTTGGGATCTCTATATAGATAAATAACACAGCAGAACAGCTGTGTATCACATAGCTGCCAGTAACCTTGTATTTCCAGTCTGTTGCAAAAGATACTTATTCTAGAAAAGTGCTAAGTACATTTGTGTAAATACAGATAGTGATCCTGTTTGCATTTAACATACACATTTAATGAACAATAACAATTGCAAGGTTGGTATTTAGGAATAAATAGAGTTATTATTAAATTTATTCATGTAATTTCAGTTCTGACCCTTTGCATACATCTGATACTTACAGCTGTATTTATCCTAGTTGCAGTCATTATTGACATCTGAGAAAAATTTAACATTTTCTGTTGCAGTGGAAGATTGCATCCTTAAAATGCTAGAAGTTCACAGGAGGAATTTTACAGTTGGCATTTTCTAAATTTACACAGTCATTTCTTCTTATACAGGCTTATTTTCTACTCATTTGTTTGTGTGTGTCTGTGAGATACATATGCACTTTATTCTATATATATTCATGTCCACACCCACTATTTTTTATTTCTTTCCATTATTTAAAAAAACATATTAAAGACTATAATTCATTTTTAGTATATCTGTGTTACAGTGCAGGAAAATCAATTAGCTTTAGCTATCCCAGTTTCTTTTCCGTAAAACTGGGATTTACAATTCTTTGCAGTCCTCCCGTGGAAAAGGCATGTTGACCAGCACCTGGATGTTGTTATTATTGCTATGTACTCCCTTTTATCTGTTGAAGGGGTTAATAGTTTTTTTTACCCATACAAGTTTGAGCTGCGATGATGGAAGCCAGCTTAGGCATAGAAGTTTATTGCCTCATGTATGGTACTGTGTATGTGTGACTATACTACATGAAGGCCCCATGCGGCCTCCAGTATTTGACCTCCACTGGTAAGCTTCCATGGAAAACAGAAGCAGAAAACAGACAGAGTAGGGCACTAGCATCTGATATGCCACATGGCACTACAAGGCACAGCATCATCCCTGGGACAGTAGTTAGCTGAGATGGGGACTTTGGGCATGAGCACAGAGCTGTAGCCCCTCTCATGGTGCTGCAGTACCCAGCTGATATTGCCCAGGGGTGTCTGTACTGCGGCAGATGTAAATTGCTGTTCTGAAACAGCAAACAGCAAAGCTGTAGCATGCATTCTGCACTGCTTTCTTAATGAAATGGAGCTGTCTGCATGATTGGCTCTGTCATTGCAGCCTGCTTGTTCTGTGGTCAGTGCATGGAAACCATTTAATGTAGGTCACAATATGCTAAATGCAAATAAAGCAAAATCTGGAGTGACTGCACTCTAATGTGTCCATGCTTACACGCTGTCTTAAGTCATGGCTCAGAGACTGTTTATTTGCAAAAATAATTTCCTCTCTGAGCATCTGCAAGGAAAACAGCTTCTGTTCAGTGCTATAGGACACATTAAAATGACAACCTCTCTTCCCTTTTGGGTTTTGCAGACTCCATTTTTTGGAGCCCCACTGTGAAGTACATCTCGTTTTTTTTTTTTTTTTATTACCCCTTTCGGCATCCCCTCTCTGACTATCAAAAAAAACCCCTTTTGTGAGTGTCTTGCTGAAGTCTTTTTTTTTTAATATATTTTTTGTGTGCCCGATGATGAGCATTTTGAAAAGAAACATAGAATCTGAATGCATGAGCAAATCTCTTTGGGCACCTACTTCTTGAAAGAGAGGAAGACAGAGAAGTGGATAAATAGCAGAGGCAGTGCTGGAAACAGGTCTTTTCACATCAACCTCATCTAGGCTGAGTCTTGAAGTTCAGGTAGAGCAAACATAATTCCTAACTCTACTGCTATCTTGGTATTCAGTTCTAGCTCTGCACTGCCATTGCAGCAGTGCCCCAATCTTTAAATAAGGAATGCTATTACCTACTTCCCTATGCAATATATTTAGACTTCTGTGACAAATAACCATAACTAAAATAAAAGTGTTATTATAAAATCCTATCAATCATAATAAATAAAAGTGCTGCAAACAGTTGAAAGAGAATTTAAAAAGTGCTGCAAATATCTTATTTGTAAATTGACCAGGACACTGCTGGTAGCAAATTTTCTGTACAGTGTTTTGTAGGGTTTTTAAATGATCTTAAGTAGTCAGGGCGTTTGCTCAGAGTGTGTTGTGCAAGTTGGAATAAATGGCGGAATGATTTGGGCTTTTAAAACTAGGCTGAATAAAATGCTACAAGATATCCTGCATGGGTGGGCTCACTCTGACAGGCAGATGCATTCAGGAACATAACGTGTCTTGTATGGCTCTGATTTATATGACTCTGTGAAGGTGCCTAAGGGCTGGTTTACACACAAGCTCGTACTGTTTTAATTAAACCTGTTTTTAGTCTAGGATTTCAGTTCAGAATAAAAGTTACTGTCATCAAGACAGCTAAAAAATGTCAAGCTCTGCTTTATGCATCCCACTGTAGGTGTCTAAGTGAAGTGGTACAGCTCCGCAGGTACTGTACATATGGAAAACAGGTAAGCACTTCAAGAGCTAATGTCCTGAATTCCTTCAGGAAAGGGTTTAATTCTTTCCACTGACTCCAGGGCATGAGGAGATGAAGTCCATAGTTTAGAAAACTTGAATGAGAGATCCAGAGAAGATGATGTAGTATCTCCTCTCATTTGTGCAATTGTTTTTCCCTGTCTCTGATAGTTCTTTCAGCATTTATACCCAAATTGCCATTGCTGGGTGCAAATCAGAACTAGAAATGCAAATATTCTGGAAAAGATATGAAGAATAGCCTGGATAAAAAATGAGGTCTAATAATAACTCACTAAAAATATTTGTAGAGAAATTCAAGAAAAAGTGAGGAAAAGAAATAAAACAAAAATGAAAAGGTACAGATGAAGACTTTAGGAATATGTGGCTGGAGGTTCTTTTAATGGAATATAGAGGGGTTTATGACCATATTTGTTGTCTGAGTCTTGAGTTTTAAGAGAAGTCAAAGGGAGTAAGACAGGCAATTTAATGGGGCTTTGGCACTAGTTTTCTTTCAGAAAATCTTGCCTTAGATACCTAAGTGATAAAGTCTATTCTATTCATGTACATATATATTAATGTATATATGCATATAAGCCACATGTGTGTATGCATGAAGAGATATACTTATATATATCACATGCATACAAATATAAAATGTATATTTAGTAGATTCATGTGCACAGTAATTGGGTACACATATGCAGACATACCTCCCTCCCCTTTACATAAGTACAATCCTAAATCAATGAGAGTTTCTTAAAAAAGAATTAAATAATAGTTAGACACCACTTGCCACTTGAACTTTAAGCACTGATCTCTTAACAGAGGGATTCAACGGTCCCTCAGTCAGACCCTCAGACTCTGGGGAGTTTGACCCGCTGCCCATTCAAACTCCTCTGAGTTTGTTTAGCTCTCTTAGAAGCTGCAGGCTCCCCTGTTTTCCTCAGTGGTCTAAGTTCTGCTTGCACAGACGCCCAAAGGCTCTGGATCTCGGTCTATCTAGGGTTTGGAAATGAAGTTCCATCCCTCTGTCAGGTCTGGCAGTCATGATCTGAGCCACCCAGCTAGCAGGATGGTCTTTGCACAAAATACAGAGCTCAGAGAGGTAGAAATAACCTTGAGACTGGAGCACTAACCTCAGACTTGGATTCAATCTTCTGTTTCAGAGACTCACATCTAGGTTGCCTCAATAGAAAAAAACCAGTAGCAAGCACTCCTGGAGAGTTTTTTCTGCTCCTGAACTGAGACCACAGCAGCATCCACATACAGGAGTGCTTGTGGTCAAGGCCAAACTCCATGTGCTGCACTCTTATTGTTTAGCGCCAAGCCCCTCTGCGCTGGTCTTCAGGCTCTTCTGGACTCATTGTAGGCCTAGTATTTCAAGTATCTAAAATCAAGAACTGGAGATAGCTGGTGCTATCTAAAACAGCAGTGCAGGACTGAACTTCATGCAGTTTCACCTGTGTCACTGCTGAGGTCTTACCTGGGAAGGCTAAGAGTAGGAAGAAACAAATTTAGCAGCAAACAAGTTGTTTCGCTCCAAAGGAGAATCCCAAGCTAAGCTGTAAGTAAACACATAGGGTGTTGGAGAGAAATGAAGAGGTAAATCTGTTGGCATTTATATAATAAAGAGCTAAATCTGTTGGCATGCATCATAGCATTTGTGTCTAAGAGCTACAGTACTAGGAAGAGAACAGCAAGAGTGTCTAAGTTTTCAGCTGAACGGGTAGGTCTCTTGATTGTGAGGATTCAGTTACAGATCATTTACAGTTCCTCCTCCTCATGAATAATGTTCATTATCACTCGTGGACAAAAAAAAAAAGGTGGAAAATATTTACAGGGGTGATCAGTGGTAGTCAAAATTTGGTCCCACTATTTTGTAGAAGGAGTCTGCAGTCTGGGGAGGAACTGACTTGGAAAAAGGGCATAGATAAAAGTGAATTCTGTGGAAAAAGTAAATATACAATAATTATTTAGTGTAATATCCAGTGAAGTTGCCTGGGAAACTTATAATAAACAAATTCGGTATCTTCACATCATTAAATTATGGAATGCATTGTCCATAATTGATATCTCATTGATACCGGGAGAGCCCAGAGTTAAACACTAATGGGCAGGGGGCAGATTTGTGGGGGAAATCTTTCTTGCAGCTTATTCAAGCTGTAATAGAATGTCTATTAAACATAAGGATCTGATATAACCTGTGGCTGAGGCGGATCCTAAGCTGCTGACAGAGGGAAACAGAGGTTTGTTATTGATGTGCTTTTTCTTTCTTTCCTAATGTCTTCCTCAATGCCTCTGCTATTGGTTGCTGTCAGAAACAAGAACTAGGTTAAACATGCCTTTGGTCTAAGTCAGTGACTCTCTTCTTATGTTCTTGTAAAGAAATCACAGATAATCCTGTGCATTGTTACTTTTAAAGCTGGAAAGGGAATAGTTCACATATTTTTCCTGTTGCCTCGATAGCTCAGCATACTGCCGCCATGCATGAAGTGTGCCAATAATCCCATTTAACTCTCCTTATTCCACAGAGGATTCAAATTCAAGAGAACAGCTCCAGGCACTTAAAATATCATATAGGAAGGCCAAATAAAGGACAGTGATCACAGAAAACCCTTTCCAAGCCTCTTGGGCTTGATTGAAAAGTTCCTGCCTATGTCCCAGAATGTCACTGGTATTTTAGAGCAAACTCCCTTGGTGCCTACTTCTCATGATGGAGGTCCAACAGTTATAATTGCTGGTTTACATTAAATGATGGGACACAGGCAGTTTAAGTCTCAGTGCCACAAGCAGAAGTCTGTTCCTATTTCTTCCCCCTCCTATCATGGGCACGTGGACACATGACTTCCCTGTGCAAGCACAGGCACTTCTGTGGCTACACAGTCAGCTCGATCAGCAAGATGATAACCATATGGCTACCTGCATACTACTGAGCAGAAATGTGGGGCACAGGCTGAAATCAGTATTTTAAGAGCAGTGAGACTTTATATTGGTTTAGACCATGTGTGGAAGCATGTACATCCTCTCTGGTACGATCTAATTACTAAGTTTGCTTGGTCCATGATGAAGTTGTTTGGATAACACTGACCTCAGTTAAGAACTTGTGAAATTTATTGTATAAATGATCATTAACTCCACCAAATGTGGAGCATTTGGTCAGGAAGTAGAAGACCAAGGATTTAAATTAATGTCCACATTGTTCAGATTAAAACAGGGGATTGTACTGCTGAGAAGGATATCCTTGCTATAATTCAGACATACCCTTAAGATGATCCCCTACATCCTTCCTCTTTAAAGCAGGAGTGAAAAATTTACAGGGTCAGAAGAGGTGGGACAGAGTATATTTGCAGCTTAGACCTTAGATGCCTCATCAGGGGAAGGAAAAGCCTCTTTCTTTTTCTTGGATGATTTTTTCCCTTCAGTGCTTATGTCAGGTAGGATGTGCACACAACATCCTGTAACTGCATCCAAATACACAGTTGTCCTTACTCCCAGGTACAGAATTGGGCTCTTCTGCTGTTCTTCCAATGAGGGCCATGAATTCCGATGCCTGGCTGTACAAAAATTCAGCTTGAACAGATGTGGAGGCATCTTTCCACCCAGGTAAGCCTACAGATGGTCATTCATGCACCCTCCAGTACTTCTGGGAGGTATAAATTTAAAACCTGTTAGTCTGAGGAAGACACTGAACTCAGGTTTATTATTTCCTGGATAAGATGTTATGCAGAAGAGAGCTGCTGTGGAGGTCTATTCCTCAAGGGAAATCCAAAAGCTTAAGCTAGTACCAGGTCTCTGAATTGCATGTTGACAGCTGTGTCTGATACAAGTGCTCAAGCCTTAGCAAGGGACAATGTTTCAGATGCACCCTCCCCTTCGTCTTTGCTGAGGCAGGCTGCGGTGTAGGAACCAAATCACCTAGTTTTACTCAAAGAGAACCTCAGCACCTGATGCATTTGAGTGGAGTGAGGCACCCTGGTGAGTGCCGCAGTCTCGCCTTGCACTGCAAAACTGCCTGAGCCGAATATGCACAGAGGCGGTCTGCCAGCGCCAGCTGGATGCTCACACAGGAGGAGGGGAAAACTTTTAATTAACCAGATTCCAGTTACTGTAACACAAATCCAGATTGTAGTTGGGGCTTCAGAGTGTTCCCTTGAGTGCTGAAGGCTACGGCCTGCTTAGGAAAGCCCGATGATGGTCACTCACATAAAGAGAAGACATTGACTGTGTTACTACAATGGGGCAAGCCTTCCCATTAATTGAATGGGCCTGTGATTAAGCTTCCAAAGAAATTTACTTGCATGTAAGGCTACTCATTTGCCCAGAAAATAGGAATAAAGGCAAAGAAGCTTGAAAAGAGTACTGTATTTTTATGTTAGGAATAAAGCCAAATTCAGCAGTGTAGTGATGATATTCCTGTAACTCACTTAGAAGAATTAAAAAAGGATGTCTATTTTGTGAATATTTATATTTTTTCTTAAATAATGATAATTAAAATAGCAAGAAAAGAGGTGGTTGGAGGACATCATATACCTCCTCCTACTCCTTGGATGAAATTCACAAGCTTCAAATACTATCATCAAAGATAAAAGGCTTGTTGTGTTGGCAACTTTACAGTTGCTTTTCAAGCCTGTCAGTCATGCTATGGCATCAGCCATTGTTCTTCTGGAGACCTCCTTCTTCTCTGACTTGATGGGAAAAAATCTGTCATCTTTTAAATTATATTCCCTTCCCAAAATTAAAAGGAGGGCAAGAATTGGCAGATCCCTCTTTAGGAAAGAGAAGACATCTATTATTTATATACCTCTTTTAACCTCGCCGCTGTTAAATCTGATTGCAGAAAAACCCAAGCTGCCATTCACTATAAAAAAAATAAGTAACATTGAAACCTTTGTTTTGTATTGAATTAAAATATTGGAAATGCAAAGCTCTACCTTGATGTTGGGATCAAGGGAGATGCATTTGTGTTGTTGCGGCAGTCATAAGACAGAACCCATTCTTTTCAAAGTAATTGGCTGCCTGCTGTCAGAAGTCCTGAGGAAAGTTTGGCATGTTTGTTCAGAGCTGCATTGTCTTGCTGTATTTATTTAGAATAGGATGCTGCCTATAGCTGGACCTGTTCAATCAGCAGTGACCGTCTACCTAGTGAGTTCTGAGCATGTTCACGTGCACTTGCTTGTACTGTGCAACGTATTTTTTTGGTTTTGCTCCTTTAAACTGCTTTGGTTGGAAAAACTCCTCTGCAAACATGGAGCAAACTGAATTAGAAAAGATTTCCACTTCAATCTTTACAACAGAGACTTCTGAAAACCTTGTTTAGAAGTGTTTTGGAGAAAAGATGTGGCCTCAAAGCAGCTCAAAAGCTTCGTCCCAGTCTAGAAGCTCAGAAATAATTCTTGCACACCATCTGACAGGGAAAAGTATCAGACTCAGACAGTGGAAAGAAAACGAGATATTGACCAAATGTTTACCACTTAAGTATCTCTCAATGGATATTCACCCCATTCTCATCTTGAGAGCTCAGATTACCCAGTGAACCGCTTTGCCCCAGTATGAAATGTGCATCTATCCAAGATGTAACTTTCAAGCACAGCTAGTGATAGCTGAACAAAACCCACCAAAAACCAGAGCAAGCCAGTTGGATAGTTTCAGTAAAGCTTCATATAATGAACAATACAGACTAAAGCTGAAGTTTTTCATGAAATCACAAAGCAATTATAATCAAAAGGAGCTTGAAAAGATGTGATATGAAATACTAGCATTCCCCTGGGATAAAATAGTCCTGCAGGGCCCTTCCTGTCTCATGAGTCTGTCCTGAACTGAAGGAGGAAAATAGGACATATCAGCTGATACAACAGATAAAGAAATTATAAATTCTTAGTATTATGGACCAACCTGCCTCCTGCTATAAATGTGTTTCTCATATTGAAGAGGGATATTCTTCCCTCATCTCCACATTGAATTACTGTGGATTTTTGAAATTTAGCCTGAAAGGAAAATGAAAACCAAAGGCTATGTCTGAAATTATTAGCATCCTACTAGTATCCAGTATTTCATAGTGAGACAAGGAAAATACCAGCATTACTATTTTTTTGTACATACACAGTTAACTTTTTTTTTTCTTTCATATTATGAAAAGAGTTTCTGAATTTTGAGTTCTAGAAAGTCAGGAAAAATATATTTATCTAACTTCCGCATATGACAAAGTTTCCCTCATCAATCAGCTACTCTATACCTTTTTCTAATGTCAGATACCTAAAAATAAAAAGTGTAACTCCGGGCTTGTAATCTAGATACTACTTCTGTTTAATGGACACAAGTAGATATCTCCAAAATATGACACATTTCAGACTATGCTAAATAACATGGCTGGGTGAGTCATTCCCTGTCATGCCCATTCCAGTACAGCTGCTTTCTAGGAACTGGATAGAGACCATTAGGCACTGAAGGCTGCCCAGCAGACATAATAATTCTGGTTCCAAATTCACGTCACCACTATGAACCTGGTCAAAATCCAATTAGTGACCTGCTATAGAGGTGAAAGCCTGAATAGCCCATTGGTAATTCCCTGAAAAATTTGGTCTCCCAAAGCAATTTTGTTTAGCTTGAAGCCTGTTCGTCCAAACTACTGATTTATATTTTAGCCGAGTACAAACAGGATTTTGATCATTAAATGTAATAACAGCATTTGTTCTTACAGGGTAAAATCAGCTCAATCCATATCCAGTAAAGTAGCCTGAGTAATTGAAATAGAAACACACCACTCCATCCCTTCAGGCATGTAACAATAATAGCTAATAGTAAAAGATGATGTATCTCAGCCCTTAGAGACACTGGAGTAATTTGTAGGCCAACAAAAAGATCTTCTGTAGCAGCTATTCAAAGAGGGCAAGGTGTTTTCTTTCTATTTGTATCTCTTGATTTATGCTTTGGATAGTATTACTAATCTCTGTGCTAGGGGTAGCTTTGAACAAGATATCTGTAACTAGAAAAATTACACACACATGCTCACAGGTTCTCACTTGTGCCCATACTCAGTCACATACTTTTCTTCCCTATTTTTGTGATAATAATTTGAACTCATAGAACAGAACATGCCAGAGCAAGGAATGTTTTTTTTTAAATGCCTGAATGCCAAGGTATCACATCACTTTTTCACTTTTGCCATAGTAAATGTATCAGAGCAAATGTGCTTGTGCTCAAAAATTTTAAAAAAATCACAAGTCTGGTAACTGCTGCTCCCATGGTGAAAGTAATGGAACCAATGTATTAAGAGAAATTAATCACTAGCTATCTAGATGGTAACAGCCCCCTCTCTATAAGAATAAGCTTTGTTGGACACAGCTTGCCTGTTTCCAGCACTGATTGACATGGACTCTTTGGGTGATTATTCCGTTTGTGCTTCAGTATGTTTCCAAAGAGTACTGTGTATTCACAGAAGAGAGGTAGATGACCCTGAAGGTTTCAGGGGCAGAACAGTTCCAGCAAACCAAGTTGCCTGCTCCCAGGAAAGCAGCTTTCTTCCTCAAGAGGGCTTAACTGGCATCTACATCTCTCCAGAGAATGTAGAAACTTCCTATAGAAAAATTGCTTCACCCGGAAATTTAAATGTGGGTACAAGTGAGGCATCCAAGTCAACTGGATTAGATCACTCCCTTTTTTAAAATCAAAATACTAGGTGGGTTCTTGACTTGCTCTAGACCCTTGACTGTTGCAGCCTGGAGAACAAATGATCTGACTCACAGCAAAGGAGGAACAGAGGGAACCTTTATTAATGGGGGACGGGGACTTATATAGGGTTTTGAGGGAACTCTCTGGAAAAAGGGGTGGAGTGAGGGTGGAGCATTCTAAACAGGACCATACAAGGGAGAAAGGGGAGGGTTTTATGAATAACTGGGTGGATACTACCATATATGGAACATCCAAATAAAGGTGTGGTGCACTGCACCAGCTGAGAACCAGTCAGCAACAAGGAAAGGAACAAGGGCACAGACCATGAGGGATTTTACAAAATTAATAAGAGGAAAGATCATAAAAAGGGGTAAAATACAAACTGTAAGGTATAACTTTAACATATAGTCCAAACAACCATATCATTCTCTGAAGGTGGAAAAGGTAGTATTATTAGAAACTCCACAGATTTCTTCTGAATCCTCTTGTTCAGATTTCCCTATTTCATATTTGTTAGGGTTCCTGTTTTCCACGTCTCTGTCACCGTTCCCCACACTTGACTATTCTATGGATCCGTACAAGCAAAGGAATTTCCTTTTGCCCAATGAGATTTTGGAAGCTTTTGGAAGAATCCTGTTCTAATTCAGAGATGTGCATCATCTATCACTTGGCTTATCATAACCCATGCTCTTATCTAATAGCTTAATTAATTTTAAGAGACAACATAGACAGCTTGTTTCCACAGTAGTTTGTTATGCCAGGATGGGAAGGGAAGTATGCTCTGGCTGCATGTGGATAGAGGAATAAAAATGATTCTGAGAGTGCAGGCGTATAGAGATAAAAAGATAAAATGGAATAAAGAGTGATTCATTTGGGGAAAAATAAAAAACAGCCCATACAGTCAATGACTCTAGATGTCTAACTTAGGTGTGAATGAATGCAAAAATTTGAATAATTTTGAAAATACTTGAAAATGCAGAGATGGAATTTTTTTTTTTAGGTGGCATGTGAAAATACAGGACTATAGCATGGAGGTGGCAGTCTCCTGGGGTGAGTTTCATGTCACCTAGTTCTAGGCACTTAAAATTAGGTTTGTAAGTATGCCTTCCACATGCAGGTGGAGTTGCCTGAGATTAACTACAGGCAATGAAGATTTCTTCTTCTAATCAACTGCCCCCCTGCAGGTGTCTACTACTACTTGAGAAGCCTAAGTTATTTTTCTTGGTCTACATCTCCTCTCCAACAGGCAATAGATTCTCCACAGCTTCTCTGTCTCATTTGCTATCTCCATTTGAGAATCTCAGGTATGCTAGAGCATCTCAAACTGCCATAGATGATGGATTAATAGAGATGACTGAATCCTACTTAAAACGTATTTAATACTGGCGGAACCAAGTGTACTGAAGCAATTGCAAGGACAGTCTGCATGGAGTCCATCTACCACCCTATGACTACAAGAGAAAGATGAAGTGGTAAAAGGAGCAATGAAATAAGAAAGAAAAAATTTTGACAAAACTTTCTGAAGAGGGAATGCTATTAGGATTATGAAAGAGTCTTGCTAGAGAAATTACATCAGCACCTGGCACTTTAAAAATTTGATAGCATAAGGCAATAACAAAAGTGATTTTCAACTCATTTGCATTGTAGATACTCACTTTCCATAAAGGCCTTCTGCTCCCCCCTCTGATAACTGTATTTGTCCAAATTATTTATTGCAAATGAAATACGAGATGAATTCAACTATTTCCCCCTGTTTATAAATCATTTTCAAGCTTATCTTAATTTGTATGGAAGTATTCATTGCACATAAGTATTTGCCAACTAGTTTATGAGGACAAATTACAGATGACAACTTGTTCGTGAACACTTATTTCAACTCTTTATTACTCTTGAGTTGTGATTAGTCATCCATATCACATGGTATTGAACTGACTGTTACTTTTTAATCAAGAAAACAATGATTAATGATGGCAATTAACTGATAATGAGAAACAAGAATGATGTGAAGTTTAGGACTCACAAACATTTTTAAGTAAACCACCAAGCATTGGAAGATATACAGGAAACCAATACGAGTTTCCTATGAGTATGAATATGACTAAATAAGTTCATTGATGAAGGATGCATCTCCTCCAGGTTTTATTCCTAAAAATCCATGCTGCCATTGATACATGCAAATGTAATTTTGGGATGGTACTGAAGTAGTTTGTTGATCCATGTTGTATTTGCTTGCTTTCCAGGTGAAGGATGTTATTAACATTTTATTTTCTCCTGTGACCTGCAGTACTCTTAGATGTAGTCTTTTGAGGACATCCTGGTAAGTCTGGTCCTGCACAATATGTGGTAGTCCCCAGTTTTGATCCTGGCTGGAGCTATACCAAAAAAAGATAAGACAACACAAAAGACAAGAAGCAGCTGTGCAGGTTGCAGACAAATAGTTGTTATTTTGAATTTACTTGGTTTAACTACCTACAGGGAACCCTGGAAGAAGCTTATTCTGGGCTATAAGAAGCAGAAGGTGTCACTGCTGAAAGAGTGAGTGATGCTTCATGGCTGTGACAGAAGCAGCTCTAAGCACTGTTATTTGAGTACCATTGCACTAGCAAATATGTGATAGAAATAAACTCGCCTTTGCAGCAAAATGGGCGACAGTACTTATAGAATATCTTTTAACATCTCTTCTTCTGATTTCAGAAAGAAACAACACATAAAACACTTAAATTTGTGATATTTCTGTAAATAATGCCTCTCTTGATGAAGGACAGCTTTTACCTTTTCTCAAATTAGTTGGGGGGAAAGTGAAGCAGAATATCCATTTACAATCTCTACAATCTCCTTGTAAACACATAATCTCCTGTGATAAGCCAAGCTATGAAAAAAATCCAACCTGATTACTCTTGATAGATGACAAAAATCCAGAAGAATGTGGAGCCACCAGAAAAGCCTGCTTTCAGGCTGTTCTTCCAGTCCCTATCTATTGCAAAAATGCAATGTTTTGGGATTTCTTCTTGACTTTCAGATGTAGTTGTAACTGGTGAATGTATTTGGAATGGACTGGGAAGCGGTAAAAGAGCACTGCTGTGTCCCCTCTCACTAAAAAAACCAACTTATACACAAAATAAATGTAGAAAGACTAAAATCATGATCAATTTACATGCATTTTAACATACAGACAGTATTGTGGGATCATAATTATAAAAATAATTGGTTTAATTACGTAAAAAAAGAAACACATACTTTTTTTTATATAGATAGATCAACATTTCGGTTTGGCTGTGCAATTATCATCACCTCAGGCAGTCAAAACAGCCTTAAGCACCAAGAAAACCACCCCAATGCCCACTCCCCAGCAGTTAGAATAGATGAAATACTCCACAGAAAATGAAGCCTAGTTGTAGCGTAGGTATTTCTGAAGCATCTGTCTTTAAGACTATGAAGGAGTTGAGTATAATGGATCATGAGCAGTGAGTCAGGTGAAGAGATGTTTGTAGCCACTCCTGAGCTGCAGGAAGGGCACATACCTGGCAGTGCTGTGTCTCAGCTCTGCCCACCTGACCAAACCAGTGCAATAGCGTGAGAGTGGCTGATGGCAGGAGCCTAGGGAAGTTTATAGGATTGGGATAAGTGTGTAACTGATATTCCTGAATGATTTCACTTAGGCTCTGACAGGCCAAAATGCCAGGACTTCCTTTACTGAAGATGGGAGTGCTGGATTTAACAGCTCTTGGTAAGTTTTTTCCTAGGGTTTTGCCTGTCAGTTCTTTAAGCTTGCTAAGCTTTCAGCATCTGTACTATCAAGTGACAGGGAGCTCCTCAGTTTACCTCCGTATGGTGCAAAGGAATATATGTCTGTGCATCCTCAGGACTTCTTCACTGGCCCTGGCTTTCTGCCTTGAATTCCCTCAGACCTGCTTTATTGCTGCAAACCTGTCTGGTAGTTGCTGGGCTCTCAGATAACCCTTGCTTCCCCAGACCTGCTCTGCTTGGGTACCAACGGACTGTGTCCCTTCAAGTGAGGACACTGTGCCTCTGCCTGCCTTGCTGCCACCCTCCACTTCCAGCCTCCCTCCTGCTGTGGAGCAGTCCTGGCTGT
This sequence comes from Lepidothrix coronata, assembly GCF_001604755.1. NCBI lineage: Eukaryota > Metazoa > Chordata > Aves > Passeriformes > Pipridae > Lepidothrix > Lepidothrix coronata. The sequence continues at coordinate 1,419,899 of NW_016690323.1, read as the reverse complement.
GCCCTGGTAGTGTTCCACTCACCAATATGCAACTCTCACTCCTGTTTTGGACCTCTTGTATGCTAGTTCCCCTGGATGCTCTTGAGTCTTGGAAAGCAGAGTGATCAATTAATTTCCTTTCATTTTCCCGGGATTTTACAGAATTAATTTTTCTTTGTACCTTAGTTTCTCCATATAGTAATTAGTAATAGAGTCCTTGTTTTCCTATGTGAAATCATTTATGATCTAAAGATGAATAGGGTTATGTAGGAGCTGCCTAGGCCTAAACCTTGAAGTATGTCCCACTGAAAACAGTAGGAGCAGACATCTCTGTACTTGTGTGCAACTGGCTCCTACTATAGCTAAGTTAGGGGAGTTAATTTTCCCTAGCTTCAGCAATCTAAATAATAGGCATTTAATATAAATTAGTCAACTGAGATACACGAGTAGTTTCAGACCACTTTAAAATCCCCGTGGTGTCCACAAAGAGAATCTAAATTAATTGCTTGGATGACCAGACCTAACTGGTTGTTTTATGCTAGGTGTCAGAAAGTTAATGGCTAATATACTTGCATCTGGACTGATGGATCCAGTATTAGGCATTGCTAATAAGTAAAGTATTTGCTTATAAATTATTAGAATAGTAATATTGTCCTGCTGCGGCCTTATAATGCTGCCAATTTAGCATGTCCCTGAAAGGGCCCTTTGGGTAAAAAAGGATTAAAAGATTAGAGATAAGATGAAGGTGATGTAATTCAAGAAATCTTCTTCTACATCTAGTCCAGATAACAATTAATTCTGATTCTTCCTTAATTTACACTAAGTTAAAGAAAAGATGGCTTTGAATTGATAAAGATGATTTGTTCCTACTCTGCTGCACTTTAGTAATCTCAACTGTATTTCAACCTGCCATGATGGTACTGAATATAAGGCATATTTAGCACTATGTGAACCTGAGTTATCTTCTTGGAATATACTTTATTAAAGAGATGAGTATTTTTACTGATATCTTTCTTTTTACAGGCTGAACTCTCTGGTCTCAGTCACAAAAGAATGTAATATTAAAGATTTTAATAAGGATGAGATAATATGACATTGAGATGTCCCTCATTTGTTTGATTTTGGTTTAGGTTATTAACCCTGGTTCTGTTTCAAGGAATGATTATAAAATTAAAACAAAAGCCCACAAACTCTATCCTTCAGATTTATTTCTCTGATATATTAGTTTCTTCTTATGGTTTCCATTCATGGTGTTTAAATCTTAAAACTATTGCACATGAATGCTGCCATAAAATCTACAAAATGTGCAGACAGGTGAGCAAAGCAAATTGTATTCAGGTTTTACAAGAACCTGTACCAGGGATAAAATCAGACAGAAGTTGTTTATCTCATAGGCAAAACAAAGGAGAAAAAGAGGAGAAGTTTCCAAGGTATTGCAGAAGTTTATGCTTCCATTAAGACCAGCCATCTCACCACTCACTGTGTTACATTCGGGGAGCTTGAAGCAGCCTCCCCGCGGTTTCATTTGTTCGCAAAACATGCTAATGACAGTTTCATGATTAGAGCTAGCGAATATGAAACGTGTGGAATGAGATTAGGAGTAGACTCGAGAGAGCAACTAAATCTGCGGTGCGTAACCTTGCATAGTCACAGCTCTCTCCTCCCCGTGTCAGTGTCTGCTGTCCTATTATTTTTTCACAGGGAGGAGGGAAAAGCATCCTCGGGTCGCACCTGGGCTGCGGTTTTACCCGCTGGCGGCTGGACTGTCCCGCGGCGGGGGCGGGCGCCGAGCCCCCGTCGAGACCGGGCGGGCGTCCGCGGTCTCCAAAATAGAGCCCCGGGCTCCCTCTGTAGTTCAAGCAGGGAATTCTATATACCTCCAGGAGCTGGTTCGTCCTGAAAAAAACCCAAGAGGGCGAGTCGTTTGTACGTGCGTGCATGTGGCAAACGGGACAACGGCCTGGGGGCGGGGCAGGGGGTCTTAGGGGCTTCCCCGCACCACTCGAGTGGGGACGCATCAGGTCTGTCTTCTCCAGGGCTCTGATGGGGAGATCTACAGCAGGCAATAAAGTAGGCCTGCTAAGTCCCCAGCACAGGAAAGACATGTACCTGTTGGGGCAAATCCAGAGGAGGGCTACGAAGATGATCAGAGAGCTGGAACACCTCTCCTATGAAGACAGGCTGAGAGAGCTGGGATTGTTCAGCCTGGAGAGGAGAAGGCTCTGGGGAGACCTTACAGCAGACTTCTAGTACCTAAAGGGGGCTTTTAAGAAAAATGGAGACAGACTTTTTACCAGGACATGTACTGATAGGACAAGGGGGTAATGGTTTTAAACAAAAAGAGCATTGATTCAGACTACATACAAGGAGGGTGTTTTTTATAATGATGGTGGTAAAACACTAGCACAGGTTGCCCAAAGAGTTGGTGGATATCCCATCCCTGGAAATGTTCAAGGTCAGGTTGGATGGGGCTCTGAGAAACGTGATCTAGTGGAAGATGTCTGATCATTGCAGGGGGATTGCACTAGATGACATTTAAAGGTTCCTTCTGACCCAAATTATTCTATGATTCTATGATTAAGCTGTAGGGTGTGTAATCCACATCAGGTCAATGCCTGATGCCCCAGGGGACACATCTACAATGTCTGCTCTAACTTGCCTGTCACTTCATGGGTGTAGCGTTGATCTTGCCTCAGAAAATGTCATTCTTTAAACTGCAGATGTCCTTCATTAGCACACGCTGCTTTGTTTGGAAATGGTTGGTGCATGTGCAAGAAAATAACGGGATGACCATGCACCCAGGGCAGTCAACCTGCAGGGGCGTGATGCCCAGAGCAAGTGTAATCTGAGATAGAATCAAAGAAAGTCCCAGAAGAGCTAACAGAAAACATTGCCATCTCAGGCTTGATTATGAAAAAATAAGACCAAGAAATAAGTCATGCACTGTTGTCCCTTAATTGCTAAACCATCGTTGTCAAAAGCATATCTTGAAATGTTACAGTAGTTGTCAGCCCTGGTGGGCTAAAAGAAGCCTCCTGCCTTTATCAAGTAAAAAAGACATATTGGAAAAATCAAATCATTCACAGATGGGAGATTTTCTGTATAGAGCTCATAGAATAAAGAAATATTCATGATTCCTATAAAAAGACCTTGTTCAAAGATAATTTTGCCACTGTTGCTAGGACCAGAGGCCAACAAGTGGGGCAGAGTAACGGCTTCCCAGTACATGCATTACCGCATAAGATCAGGATAATTCAGATATAACTAGACAAATACAAAGGAGCTGCACATCTCCTTTTGGCATCACTTCATAAAACTAAGTTTCTGCCATTTTCTAGCTGTGACTAATCTCTTCAGTCATTTGTGTTTCAGTACAACCGTGAGAGTCCTCTCTGAAATCAGAGTAAGCTAAAGGTTCTCTGCAGTTTTTTTGTGCTCTTTCCATGGAAGACGTGTTGCTCCTCTTCTCTGCTACTTGACCTGAATGCTTCTGACTTTGAGAAGGTCCCCAAAGATGGGGATACCAAGTGCCCAAATGACTGATTCCTCTGAACTTCAGCCTCTTTATAGGTAAAGAGAGAAAACCAGATTTGTTCATCCTGTAAATATGCAGGTTATACTGCAGCTAAGTATTGTGCAGAAGTTTGTGCTGTACTTACATTACAATTGAACTTTTCTTTAGTTCTTCCTCTTCAGTATTTTTCAATCTGAGTTATGTTTGCACCACACTGATATGTAAATCTTTGCAAATAAACAAGCAAAGATATTTTTTCCTCAGAGCCAAGTTCTTTTCATTCTTCATCTCTTTGGTGTGAGGAAATGTCTACTTCCAATTTAAGATAAATCTGCCTATTTTGCCAAATTAACAGTTGAAAATATTGTCCTTCATTTTCTTGTGGTGTCTGGAAAAAAGAGTTTTAATGGTTTCCTTTTGTTTTTAGTGTCCATTCAGCTGCAGATCAACTGAGCATGAAGGACAGCAAAAGAGGAGACAGTGAATTAAATGACAGTCATTCTGTTATCAGTGGAGAAAGGCTAAAGAAGCCACCTTCAGAGATGATGGAAAATCAGGTTGGAAAGTATAAAATTTAACATCTCAGTTTTGGAGTGCAAGACATAAATGGAGGCAATGAACTGAAACAAACCTTATAATTCTCCTTTACAAAGGCCCTGGATGAGGAAAGGCAGGAATAGATTGAAAAGTAGAGATGTCTGACCCCCTAGTCATCATCGTCCCTGACTCACCAGTAAAACATCTCAGTGATGTTACACAGACATGAGGTAATCACAGGGTGGCGTGATAAACACCTTCAAACCCCAAAGTTACTGGCTTCTGAGTGCTTCTTTTTTGGGTGCTCAGTTTGGCACACCTCAGAGAGGCTTGAGAGTGAGCAAGTGCTGAGCATTGGTTCATAAGGCTTCTTGAAGCTGAGTAGCAGAATACTCCTAAAGTGTTTGGTCCATGTCTGTCCATGTGTGTTGCGAAGTCTATGTCATATGTATGGGCACTATTTGCCTAAAATGAAAGAAAAATTGTCTGGAGAGTTTGTTAAAGTAAGGTAGAGAGCAGGTCTTTATTAAGGCCTTAAGGTGCATAAAATACATTCAGCACACACATGCAGAATAACTGTTACAATTTTATAATACTGGCTAGTTATCCTATCTAACCATTACATCCTGGCCCAAAAACCATACATCCCCCCACCCGCCCTCAGGCCCTCCCCTAGGCACGCCTCCCCAAATTGGGTTGGTGGTCCCAAGAAAACAATAGTTGGTCCCTCCTTCATCATCCCTCTCTGTCCTGCTTGGCCCTCTTTCAAGGATCTTGCTGGGTGTTCTCTAATAGTTTAGTCTAAAGTTTGATAAGGGGTGATCAAAATCTAGAATGGTGATAAAAGATTGTGGCCTTAGATACTTCCTAGAGTTAATTTTAGGCAGTGGCGCGGGCCCGGGCCGGCCCCGGAACGCGTGCTTCGTGGTGGCGCAGGCCCGGGCCGGCCCTGGGCGTGTGTGCGGCTGCCCGGCCCCGGGCGCTGGGGCCTGGCCCCGGGCGCGGAAAGGAGCGAGAGAATGGGAGCTTCGCCTGTGCGGATAGTGCCATCGTGGGAGATGAGAGGGGAGCCTCAGAACACACAGAAGAGAAGGACAACTCTAAACCCGGGCAGATGGAGCTCGTCAGCCCTGTAAGGCCATCCATCTAAGAGAAGGTCACTCTAAACAAACCTACATCCTGAGGACCTAGCTGCCACCGTCCAAGCTTGCTCGGCCCCGGCAGATGAACCTTAGGATTAAAGGGTGGGCTCAGTTCAGCGCACGCTGTGTCTTACCTAAAAAATCCATTGCACAGGCTCGAAGGCCTTACCTGCATTTGCAAAGCCCTGTATCACCAGCGCGCTTGTAACAAACGTGGGCAGAGACCTTTCCCAAATCTTCGTTCGTGAAGACTGGCCATGACTGACTGACTGACTGATAAATAAATGAATGAGATATATGAACAACTGAACTGCTGAGTGTTGAAGCACATGTATTTCATAGGTATATGTTTATTACAGCTCACTTCATGCAGGTGCTTCTAGGATCCTAGCATAATATCTGGTGACCTAGCATAATTTTAGGATATCTTATTGCCTGCAAAATTAGCCCAAAGAAATGTAGATATACTTATTTGTAACTATAATAAATAGTTTTTTGATAGAGTAAAAACACCTAAGATTTTCCTATTGTGTGATGTTGCTGTCCCAAGCATAAGGTTGCTACATTCAGCCATTGATGATATATGAGAATATATTGTTTGTGATTTAGTAAAACACATTAGATGATTGAATTCTAGAAAAATACCTCATCTTAATTTAAAGGACTTCAAAATATTGCTTCCTTTCCAGATACTATATCCTCTGCAAAGGAAAACACATACAAGTACACAAAGAGCTTTAACAGTTCTTATACCTTACAGCTGAACACAAGGAAAACACTTTCTCTACATTATGAAATTGATCATACAATCACATATTCTACAATACCAATTTATTAGCCCATACCTCCAGTTTGGAAAGTCTCATTTTCATTCCCAGCAGCCAAAGCAGAAAGAATGTAATTATCAAGCAAATATTCCTAAACCCCAAAGACTGCAGAGTATATTTAAAAGATTTCTAAATGACAGGCAGATCAGCTCAGGTACTGTCCTGTCAAGACAGCAGAGAGGATTAAATCACCCTTCACAGAACACTTTACCCCTAAGTGCCTCTGATATAGGAATATCATTCTGAAAGAGCAATGGAAAGATATCACAAAGTATCATAAAATTGTACTGGGTACTTTTGTCTGTGTTTATGAGAAAGTGTTGCCAACTGAGTTGTGTAAATAAAATTCCAGCAAGATAAAATGTTACTTTAAATTATGGCAAAATCAATCTGTATCTAGACAAATCGTCTTTTTAAAATCATCTTCTGTATTTTATCAATGAACCTGAAAACCATGTGAAAGCATGCAATTACTGCTGCTAGGAATTAGAAAGTAAATTAAACCAAGCCATGACTTTATTCTGAAATTATTATGTAAGTAAATAAAAAGATCTAAGTGTACATCTACAGTCAAACGTATTCTGAAGTACTTATTGTGTGATATATCAGATGGCCTATTTATATTTTTGCTATTTAAAAATAGCATCAAATTGGCCTCAGGTCTGCATCTTTAACAGTGCAGGTAGACTTTAATGCCCACATGGCTGGATGAGTTCTCTGCTAATGAATGAGCAAAAGCTCTGTATTAGATCTCTAAGAAAATCATAAAAATAGCTGTGCTGGAGGCATGAGGAATGTAGGTTATTTAGGAAATTATTGGACATAGACATAATTATATACGTCTCTCTGTATACAAAAAGATAAAACTTTTCAGTATTTCTTTTCATGATTGTAGGGGGTCTGGCTGGGATGGAGTTAACATTCTTCATAGCAGCCCTTATGATTACCTGTGGTTTGGATTTGTGGATAAAGTAGCAATTTATTATTGTTGATAATACATCAATGCTTTGTCTATTAACGAACAATGCTTGCACATCTTCAAAACTTTCTCTTTTTTGCCACTCTTTTCCCAAAGTAATTAAGACTGTGATGTGCAAGAAGTTGGCAGGGGGCACAGCCAGGACAGCTGATTTGAACTCTCCAAGTTGAATTCCCAAAGGTATATTCTACACCATATAATATCAGTTCCACCTGAAAATGTTTGGTGAAGAACTAAACTTTTTCTGGTCATTTCAGACAAGGCTAACTTAATTTTCGATGAAAAGCAATATCTGAGAGCTGTTTAATAGTGATTTTAGTAAAAGAAGATTAATTAAAATTGGGTACTGGACAACAAACTGCTGTCACTAGGCCAATTGATCCAGATGAAGATAATATGAGGACAGGCTTTGGGATCTCCACAATCAAACTAAATAAAGAAAGAATAGAGCAAAGATTTTCTATTTGTAAATGCACACTTGATCCTGGTATTTTCCTGGATCATTTTAGAAGGAGTTGCTTTTCACAGCAGAAAGACATAATTCAAGCACTTCACAACACCAAAAAAGATAAAAAAATATCCAAAGTATAATATAAATGATCGCTGATCTGGGACCAGTAAGCTATTTTAGTGGATGAGTTAGGATGCTCTTTACACACCACTTGTATAGCTTAAAGCACTCCAGGGGAGGTAGCTACATTTTGGCTGCATATTCTTCTAAATTATATTCTTTTTTAGCTTTTAGTTACATTGTGTACTTACTTAGGCACTTTAGATATGATTTTTTGAAAACTGAGATGATTCTTGAATTAAAACCACTGAGATAAACACTGGCTCTTAACTTCAGGGTGATACACAGTTCAGAAATTCTGAGTCATCTCCTAATAAAAACTTCCCCAAACACCAAAGGCAGTTTGAAGTATGCTTCTCAGGGAAAATATAGACCTACCTAAATCTTAGTCTAGAGTCAGAAGTTTGATCCATGTCCCTCAATAAACATAGTATTCTAAGTCACAGTAAAAATTAGATTGCTGTTAAATGGGATAATTTTTAGTGTTTTCAGTCTTCTTTCAGGTGTGTGTATATGAACCCTCTTTGATAGCTTGTGAGTGCTAGCAGCCTGTATGGTGCAACAGAGACCAGGGCTGGGAAAATGTGGTTTGGCTGATATGTGTGTTCTACCACAGTATCGTTATTAAATAAGGCTTGACTGTCACAGGTACCAGCCTCATTTATTAAGGGAAGCCAATTTACCTGAACAAGCCCGTGAAGTATGACAGTATAGTTGCTGCTTCATTTGCAGTTACAATGTCCCAGATGAGATGTGTAAAAGTGGAGAGAAGGGTGGGATGAATAACTAGGATTAAGAGTCACTAGAGTCATCCCAGGGGAAGAAGCTGTCACTCTGGAACAGAACCCTTAGCTTGTTTGAAGCATATATATATATATATATATATAGCATTTATTTTAGGCTGCTGTGGTGATTTATCTTAGCTACAATTTTGAGTCTAAAGGTAATAAGTAAGGCAGGCAATTTCCATGTACAGCCAATGACAAGAAGTAGGATCCTCCAGGGGGCAATTCAGACCATGCAAGTTAGATGCTAAAGTAGCTGAAAATGGATGATGTGGTTACCTCTTTCTCAACCTCATTTTCTTCATCCATTAAGGGGGGAAAATAGTATTTCTTTTTCTCCTCTCCCCCCACTATTTCATTACAAATTAATTGTTATTCAGTACAACTCCTCCAGCAGCACAAAGACAACTTAAAATCCTGCATTTCCCATACATACTTTGTGTTCTAGGAGTGAACATATCCTGTGACCAATGAATACTGGGAAGGAATACTGCTCCAGTATGAATGTCTTTGGCTATCTTTGTATTGCTAATGGGGAATAGAAAATAGTCTTCTAGAGCCTATTGTATTGATACACTAGCTATCCTGTTTGACCTTTGATAGTTGAACTGAACTGAATTGATCTCACTTGAGGAAGAGTTAATTTCTGAGATTTGTGGACCATGCATAGAAACCATAAAGACTTGAAAGAAGACTCTGTGGTTCAAATCCAGTCCATAAAGGCCATATTGTTGGGCTCAGCATACAGGTGAAGGAACCCGTTCTTAACCAACATAACCAGCACATCCAGGCTCAGAGCTGGCATGCTAGGTACTCTGGCAACAATACAGTAAACATGGAGAATCAGCTGCTCTCTATCCTGTCAGCTGGTTTGAATAAAAGACAATAATCACTAAGTGTCTGTGCCTTCAGCAGATGCTCAAGGGCTCATTAACCTCAGCAGAACAGCAGACTCATTAGCAGGCTTGTCTATGGATTAACCATTCAAGACTGACAGAGATTGCATTTGGCCAGGGTAGGTTAAATTAACTCCATAAATTCATATTATTTTTATATTTTATAGAAGCTTGAGGATCTTTAGAAATAAAATTCTGTAATTTTCTTCTATCACAGCCCAGCCAGGTTTTAGAAGGCCAGGCAGGGGTTTACTGTGGCTTAATTAGTGTGTCAAAACTGTCATCAAACTGGATTTGTCTCTGAAAAAAATCAGGAATGCAAGTTGCGGCTTGGTAATTTTGCTCTTTTGTCCATCTGCCTTAAATATTGGTGGAAGCTCCAATGATAGTATGAAAACATGTCTAAGATGATTATTCTTCTGCCATTTCTCAGATCTAAAATTGGGTTCTGGCCAACCCTCAGCCATCCTTGTCTTCAAGACACTTATAAAAGAAGACAATAATGGAGGCAAGGTTGAAAAAAAACTCCAACCAATTAGTTTAAAATCATAGTGATAACTCTACTTCACCATTAATTAGACGTCTCCACCTTTCTGTCTTGATTTCTTTGCTCCCAAAGGATGCCAAGAGGAATCAAGAGTGTCTTTCTTGAAAGTAGGAATAGCTCTGTGCTGTATATGGGCTGAGAAAGAAAATTCTGGTTTATTTGCAGATACAGACACGAGGCTGAAGCCTCCTCTAAATCACTGAACTTGATGCAAGTGTGAGAAATGAGCAGTGGTCAATTCATTATACAAATGGGGTTTGTTCTTTTCATTAATTGAAAAATAAATAAACTAACGGATTCTTATTATTTATTGCAAGTGACCATTAAAATAAAGATTTAAATGAAACTTGGATAAACACATTTTTCCCCTTTAGAATTTAGAAAGAGCTCTTTGAGTAGAAGTCATTTTTACTGTCTTTATTTTTGCTTTGCACAGAACGAGGTAGTGAAGAGTCAAGCTTGACAACCAGAGCAGGTGTGAATTCAGTGTCTCTTTAGGGCAGAAAGGAATCTCTGCCTGAGGTGCTGAATGCACACATTCACTTTAGTTGCCTCAAAAATCAGGTGTTCTAAGTTTTTATCTCATGGAAGGATGCAGTTTTACTTTAGAGGCTTTAGAGAAAGATCTTGCTTGCTTAATTTTGGACACGTCAGTCAGGCAGGCAGGTCTTCAAAGGTGCCTGCCAGTCCTCACTGACTATGTGGGGAATTTTGGCATGCGCTTTAGGAGCACTCCTTCTCTAAGCACCTGGAACTTAGGTGTGAATACGATGTTAGAGTTGGTCAGGTTAGTTGTCATCTGGTGTCATCTGTCTGCAGTCATATTTTGGGACACTAGGATAACACTGGCAGTAATTACTGAAGATCAAAGTTGGGGTGCAATTTACAACTAAATTTGTGTATACTAATGTAGCATATTCTATCACACCTTTTTATTCTGTTAAATCACCTCAATAAATCCAGCATCAGTAACACACACAGAACCCTGCCAAGACTGTAAGAGCAAATCATATCTACCACAGAAAGGTGAGCTCAGAAATTTAAGGTGGATGTCTTAAAGATGAAGGGGAGTTGTTTAGGAAAAAAGCTGACATCTGTGCTGTGTTGTAGGAGGAAAATATTGGCTGCATCTTTACTGGTGAATTAAGTGGTGTCAGAGTGTTTTCCTGGGTTTGGCACTTGGCTGTCTGTATTTTCAATGTAGTAATTGAGAAAGGTTTGGCGCAGACCTAGTAGCAGCCTCTCACATAATTCCTGAGCACTGTTCGGGAATTAACATGTGCCATAGGTATTTCCGAGAAGCACATTGCCTGTGATGAGCCCATTTTGAAGAGCAAGAGAGTGGAACTCCATGTGGACGCCGGCCCTTTCATGCCAGCTGGCCTCAGTGCCTGAGATCAGTCCCAGAGGTTTTCCATTTACTGAGGCTGGCACAGCCTCTTGGGGACTGAAGATCCTGAACTGTACAACTATCTCTAAAAAGATCATAGAATGGTTTGGGTTGGAAGGGATCTTAAAGACCATCTAGTTCCAACTGCTCTGCCACAGGCAGGGACACCTTTCACTAGACCAGGCTGCTCATAGCGCCATCCAGCCTGGCCTTGAACACTTCCAGGGATGGGACATCCACAGCTTCTCTGGGCAACCTGTTCCAGTTCCTCACCACCCTCACAGTGAAGAATTTCTTCCTAGTATCCAATCTAAACCTACCCTGTTTCAGTTTAAAGCCATTTCCCCTTGTCCTATCACTTCATGCCCATGTAAAAAGGGCTCTGTTTTAGTGCAAAGGATTGCACTGATCCTAAAGTGTCCCATAATCTTTTTCTATGAATTTCAGAGCCTTCAGCTTTAACACTTGGTTGATCTGTTTTCCTCTGCTTCTGAACTGGTGTGCCAACAGAGCTGCAAAGTCCCATGGTACTCTGATTTCAGTGGACATTTTCAGTAAAGAAATCACAAGCCACAGGTAGAAGATTTGAAAGGCACAAGTACTCATTTTGTAAACGTTAATGTTACTTACAAGCAAAACCATCACCTGCGAATAGCAGTGAGTCAGCTCTCTTGTTACAAGTTCTGATAATGTTTTTCTTTTGAAAAAGGCACTTATATATTTCTCACAGTAGGATATTTTTTTCCTAGTAGGAAAGCTAACAAGGAATTTCCTTCTCACTGTTGTATACAAGTAAATATATATAGGCAAGATTGTTTGAGAATGATACCATCTTCATTCAATAAGATGTCTTAGGAAATGGCTCATGTCTTCTCAAAAGTGTAACCCATGACTGTGCTCTCTTCATCTATGGAGATGGTTTCTGTCAAGCCACTGATTTTTCTCAGACTTTGAATGATGTTTTGAGAGTTTTTGCTGTGCTGTAATTAGCCAGGGAAGGAGCAAATCACTTTCAAAGTTATCCCATACACTCATTTGCTATTTGTGATATGCCTGAAAATTAATTACACTTTGAATTTACTCAACACACAGAGAAGCTAGTGAATCACAATTTGCAGTTCATTGAATAAATGTCAGTTATTGATTTCTGTGGTTGGATACTAGTGAGGTAATGCCATGTTTGCTACTCATTAGAGGTACAATATATCATAAAATGTAATTAAGGCAACATCAATCATTTAAAATATGCAGCTAAGATTAAATCTATTGCTATGCACAGAGAAATGAAAGGGCTCATTAACAACATAGTGTAATGTGACAGCAAGAGAGAGCTTGATTTTCAAAAAAGGAATCTTCCAGTGTATTGAAGATCATGACAAGCCTCTTCTTCATATTTTTATTAAGATTTTAGTCTGATTTTGCTTCTGCTGCTACAACAGATGAACTTTCATGCGTGCCATTTTGTCAAAAATATTTAGGATAATGTTCGTTAATTGTTGATTAATAAAACTTATGATTAAGGTTCTTTCAAGACTGGGCAAATGTCTTTTTGAATGGGGCATTAAGTTAATCTTTGCTGAGATCTGAAATGTGATTGTTTGATCACAACTTCCAACAAACCAACTAATCTTCATGATTTTTTGATCTCTCTCTTGGAGAGAGAGAGAGACAGTGAGTCAGGACAATAAGAAGCAGGGAGGGAGGGGAAAATCAAAGCTTTACCTTGCTGTGAGGGAACTTCTGCAAGGAGCTAGTGGGAAAAAGAAAAAAGCAGAGGAAAAGCTAACATCCTAACACCCTTCTACTTCTTTCTTCAGTAATGCAAGTAGATTTTCAGTAGGGGTGATTCTTACAGATCTGTGAAGCACGATTCTAGTCTGTGAGCTTGTTAGAAATGCTTGAAAAGTGGAAGGCCTGTAGAGAAGGCTAATTTTATCTCCCTGTGCAGCAGAGGGATCCAATTCTTGTGAATGGTGTGAAAATGATCCTTTTACCCCTGCCTGTAGAGTCCCTCATCTGTTCTGTCCTAGGCTGTTCTTTCATCTGAGCTGAAGCAACAGCTGAGAAGAAAAGTCTCCTAGGAGGAGAAACACTACCAAATAGCCTTGCTAATTCTGCCACTTGAAAAGCTTTAAAATTTTCCTTACCTGAGGGAGCAATGGATTTTACAAGTAATCTAGTTTTAGGATGTGTGGCTCTGTGAGCAAGGCCCTCATTATGCCATAGCCTTAATAGGAGGCAAAGATCTTCTCTAGCAGAGAATTTCTTTAATGATTCTTAGATATTCAGATCCTGATTGCTATCCTAATATGAAGCAAACTATACTAGCATTTCTATTCACACTGTAAGTTGTTAATTTTCAGATATCCTTACTCATTCTCTCCCTTTCTACTTTTATTTAAAAAGAGAAGAAATTTGACCATAATGGAATGGCTAAAACATGAATTTTATTTGCAATATATTCCTTCTCTTTTTTCTGTTTCTCTTCCCTTCTCTCAGGGCTACATCTGTGTTGACAGCTTAACTCATTACTGAACTCTAAAAAGTTCCTTAAAAAGGCTTAGTCAATGCCTCTATGCCTAAACTCCTGCCTCCAGGTTAAAATTTAAACCCAGGGCTTTAAATTACTCAGTTAAAATGTAAAGGTAGAGCTAGGACTCATGGCACCAAGCCTGTCAGAGTTCAAGGGGCATCCATATGGCACCTTAGTCATATGGTGTAGCTTTAGGTAGTCCTGTGAGGAGTAGTGAGTTGGACTCCATCCCTATGAGTCCCTTACAACATGAGATATTCTATAGTTCTATGATGTTATGACCCTCTGGGAACACTTGGGTTGGTGTCAAGTCTGGAATGCATCCCCCTACCAGAGTTTTTCTGTAGCTGCAAAAACATTCAAGGCTCCAGTCCTAAACCAGCCCATCTGTAGATCACGTTTTATTTACACGAAATTCAATCCCAGTAGCCATGTCTGTGCAAAAATACCCTTCTGTCAGTTACCACCATGCCCTTTAGAATGCACCCATTGCACCCTTTAGAATGAGCTGTGCTCCCACTTCTTCTACAACAGGTTTTCCAGAACTCTGCTGGTTCCTGTTGTTATGCCCATGTCTCTGAAAAAAAGTTACCAAAGTAGGAAGGAAGCAGATTGTAGGACTGGAGGAAGTAGATTGCAGGACTGTAGATGTGGAGACCATTCTCATTCCAAGCCACATCAGTGAGAAATGGTCTTCTCTCAGATAACTGGCCCTCTTGACTTTACTGGTCACAGGCATTTGACTTTATGGCAATAGGTCTATTAACTAGATATTTAACAGAAGCTCATGCACCTATCATGCTTGTAGATACCTAACTGGAGGACTCATGGGTCCCACTTCCCTGAACACTGGTGTGTAGTGCTACTTCAGGTAGATGAGGTACTCTGCCACTTCAGCTGAGCATGGATCTATGGGACTGCTACTGAGTATTGCAATCTTGAAATGGCTGATAAGTTTTTCTCATTCCTTCCTCTTGATTCTGGCCAGAGTTTAATCCTGTGGTGTTCCTGAGTTGCCTGACTGATCGTGGCTGAAAGCATAGGATCAACATTGGCTGCCTGTGAGTTCAGGGGCTCCTCTGTTAGGAAGAAATTGAATCCACATATTCTACTATCCAGTAAGATGCTTCTAATTCAAACAAACCCCCAAACATTTAAGCATTAAAAAGTAAGCATTCATTGTTCAATAAAAGAGGATAAGAGAGATAAGATCTAGACTCAGAGTCAGGGGGCTCGGGAGTGAGTTGATCAGATTTTTGTTTGGAGGAAAAGGCACATAGAGGGCATGACTTGTGTGTAGTATTTGTGGGAGTACATGTCCCAGTGTGTCCATGCAGCGGGAGAAATCCCACTGTGCCAGTTCACAGGGCAGAGACTTGGATTTTGTAACACATTGAGGAGCACTGGCTGTTACTGAGGTCTTTATGTACTTTTGTCATAGCATAGCATTGAAAATTGTCCACATTTAAAGGGTTATGGCTCGAGAAGGAAAGTTAGAGACATTTCAATATCCTGGATATAAACTGGGATTAAAATAGCATAGTCACTAGTCCTAGTCACTAGTCCTAGTCACTAGTCCTAGTGACTCTTATTAGAAGACTAAGTCTGTCCTGGGGCTACAAAAAGCTTCCCCATTTTCCCCTGGTTTTATTTTAAGCTGATTTTTCTTGGTCAGATTATCTGGATTATTTGAATCTAAGACAGCAGAGAAAATTTTAAACAGAATTTTTCAAGTTGAATAAAGTAAGTTTTAATGTTAGAAAATGTGCAAGAAGAATAGGGAATGTTGCAAGATCTGCCTTTAATGTACCTATAACACTATTTTGCATGCATATGTAATGTACATCTGTGGTGTATTGGTCAATAACAGTACAGAAAGAATTAAATAAATTGATTGCTTATAAAAATTCAGACCCAAGATGGTAATTGCATAATTATTGTGTATTACATAGCTTTAGCTGAAAACTTACCAACTTCATCTACTTAGCAATATACATTTAAATAATGCTTCAGAATTCCAGGGAGACACTACAGCATATGAATAAATAGCATTCATCCGTTCCTAGCTGAGTTGAAAGCACAGCCAGACTATATGAATTTATTTAAAGCAATCCACAAATGTGCCCCAGTGCTTGCAAAGTCAGCCATGTAGAGAACCTTTGTTAGTTTCCTTTTTATCTTTATTTTCAAATGAAAGGAACAATTAAAAAAAGCATTTAGCTAAATAAAGGAGAAAGGGCTAAGTAAAAGAAAAAGATTGTGAGTCAGCCAGTCTTTCTGTGTCATTCAACAGGCAGCAGACAGAAACTGGCAGCTGGCCACCTTTCTCCGTAGGTGAAGGCAAGAGTCTGAGCTTTACTGCACAATGACTTTTCCTAATGCATCAAAATTACAAAGGCAACTGTATTAAATAACTTGGAAAAATGTGGAAGCTTCAAATGTGTTATTACTTCTCACAAATGTTCATTTGGTGAAGGAGTCTTCTGGTTGCATATTGAGCTGCAATGCAGTGAACATGAACAGTTGGTCATGGTTATGAAAGTTTTAAATACACAGTCTGACTTTTGCAAGGTTTAGTAATTCTTAATGTCTCTCTGTGTATTGACAAGTAGATGAATTTTAAAGCATTCCTTTGACTGATAAACATAGAACTAAAAAGGGAGATGTGTCAAAGACACAGGATTTTCAAAAGCGTGGTGTTGACTCTGCTCTTAGGTCAAGAGCTCAGAATTTGCCAGTGTCACAAACGCATGGATTCACAGGATAATTCAGCTCTTCATCTCACAACATCATTCTGTGGTTGGTGAGGCTGAAATGTCGCATGTTGCACTATGTTTGAAAGGAGAAATTAGGTATGAGAGAATTTGATAGGTATTGGGCAAATTTTCTTAAGTATAGAAGGATTAATCTCAGGTAACAGTAGCCCCCTTATGATTACCCTAATTTTACATAGTCACTCATGTTCCCTCTCAAGGGAGTAGAGATTCTTCAATTAAACAGTACATAAATTTTGAAGACAGATTAGATGAATCTTCCAGATCCTCAACTGATGAAACTTAGGCAGCTATCTGAGACTGGTTGCCTAACTTTTAGATAGGCAAAGACAAGTGAAGTGAGTTGCATGTGTGTAACCTTCAGTAGCATAAAGAAATGGACACTTTTGGTGTCAGCCTGTTTGGCTGGAAAGGAATTATATTAAGTAATAAATAAAAAAAATTATTGACGTTGAGGTTGATCGTGTTTGATTATTTAGGGTCTGATACATACTATGAACATTCCTTGTTCATAGTATGAAAGCTTTTTGGAGGCTACTGTTCTTCTGGGTATTAATTTGAAAATTAGATTCACATGATGACTTGACGTTAACCCATAGTATTCAAAATTAATTGCCATTATTCTCATTCAGGAGCAAGGCAAAGAGGAGCCAGGCAGCTTAGTTTTAAGATGTTGGAATGCAGGGCTGAATGGAAGAATATTATTTTTCTTGTCATCAGGTTTTAGCAGCAAGAGGAGATGAGAGACAAAGCAATGTCTTAAAACTGCAGTCTAAATTCTCCCTCCTATTCTATTCCTTAGAATGGATTTGGCACCAGACATAAAAGCCTGAAGTGTGCTAAAAAAAGGCTGTGGTGACTGGAAATGGTAATCTGTGTGCTTTTTCCATTTTTACAGCACCAGTGCAAGGGAATATTTCATCTGAGATGGAAGTGAAGATAGAAGCTTACAAAGTTACATGATCTGGTGTCAAATTTGCTGAGTCCCCTGGTGAGATGTGGACAGCTTTCTCTGTTAAATGATGGAATACAGAGGGCCAGAAACAGAGTGCTTAGACCTTTTTTCTCATTGATATTTTGCAATCTGAGCTCAGTGACAGCCAAGCAATGTTTTGCATAGCTTCCCTCTCAGCATGTGGATTTTCTTTCTCTTTTTTTTTTTTTTGTGTTTGCCTTTAGTTTTATTTTTCCTTCCTGTTTTTCAACAACTGGCAATAGCATATTGCTTTGTTTAAATTGAGAGTTTGCTATTAGAGCTGTCAGTATTACCAGCCTCAAAAAATTAAAAAGAGTAATTTGCAAGTCAGACTTCAAAAGCCACAAGAATTTGTTAAGATAAAAGCCTTTCATTGTAGTCTTATTGTATTTTGTTGCATTCTATTATGATATTGTATTGACTTGTGATTTATTTTTTATTGTCAGAGAAAGAATATCATCCAGTCTTCTAAATTTCTAGACAAAGGTCAAACTCCAGCTTCAAATTTGAGTTTACTTACTCTCTCTTGCTCACATTCACTTCTCCCAGTCATACTGTTTCTGTCCTTATATTCTCTGCCTCACACTCTGACTACTACATATCTGATGCCCAGATATATATTTTGTTCAACCTCTCCATTCTCTCATCTCCCTGGCAGTGATTCATTGTGTTCCCAGAGTTGTACTCCCATTTGAAGCCCCACATTTGACCCTGGATGTTTGGATCATCCAGTGGGGGATTTGTCTAACCAACTGTAGACTTTTAAAATGTACACGTGGGTACTGGAGCTAGTCAGCATCTATAGGCTTTAAAAAAATAATTGAGAGAAATACAAACTTCATCTTGTCTTAAAGTTAGTAGGAAAAAAATGAGTTGGTTGAATCTTGTTTTGCAAGGAAAGTTTTCTTGCACTTGTCTGCTAAGAAAGCCCAGAGTGACAGTCTCAGAAGAACAGTTCTGTACAGCAGAAATCAAAGGAAAGGCAATATGGACTCCACCTTTGTAACTTAAGGCCCGCCCCACAAAGCAGAAGAAACTTTTGCTTTTGCTAATAAATCCCTTGAGGTGAATTAATGTTAATAGATACTAGATGATCAGTGTTTACAGATATATAGTTTATTTTACAACAACTTGGTTGCAAAGGAAAGCAGGTATGTAGCCATTTTGGTTATTATTATCTATAGTAATATAGCGATATAAAAGCACAAGGATATCACCCAAGAAAATGTGTAAGAGAAAAGAGAGAAGGAGAGAGAATAAGAGTTATAAGGGAAAAGAGAGAAGAAAGGGGAAAAGTAAGACTTTATATTCACCACCCAGAGGTTTCCAATGAACCTGGTTGTTTTTGCTGGTATCTTGGTCCATTGGAGAGTGGTGGGGTAAAGAAGCCCATGAAACAAAAACTCCAGTGGGTTTATACACCCGCAGAAACCCTCCTGGTACCTTCCCAGTGTGTGTGTGTATGGGTGCTGTCCTTGCACAGCCATGCCGTTTTTGCAGGAATGAGTCAGAGGCTGCAGGTGCTGGTTTTTGCACAGTTATTTTAGGCTGGCTGTGTGTGTGTGTGCTTCAGATGCACCCCTGCTAAGAGTGAGGCCTTCTCTAGGGTAGTGGTGGGCGTATGCACAGAGGGCCTCCTTTGACATGGCCTGGCACATAGAGATAAGCATCACACAGCCAGAGACTCACCCCTGGGCCTCCCCAGATTGTAACAGTTTGTGGGCTATGGGCTCCTCCCCTCAGCCTTGGCTTCAATGTGCTGGCTGGAGGCTTGCACAGCTTGCTACAGGAGCAATGTTTTACAGCAGTTAAAAAAGTCCAATTCCTCGAAAACTTGTAGGGCTTCTCAGTAATTTGTTTTTATCTTTTGACATTGGATGTAGAGGGAAGACACCAGAAATAATCACACTAATTCATTTTTTATGAGGGAGGTGAGTGGAAGAATCAATAAAGATGTGATGATGCTTCTGAGGAAAAGAAAAATTTTGAATTGATATGGAAATAAAGGACTAGTTCCCTTGAAGTCGAGTGTCAGGTAGAAAATACTCATGGTAGTCTGGAGATTGGCCTTCTGCGAACAGAGAGCTTCATGATTTGTCTGGAAGTGCTTCAGCTCAAAGAATTGATAGAATCAACCTAAAGGAAATAAGAAATCTTCCTGTCTTGGACCATGATCAATCAAGAAGGTAAGTGATCATGTCATATTGAAGGATTGTTCCCTGCTGAGAACTAGTTCCTACTGGGAACTTGTCCCTGCTAAGGTCTGGTCCACAGACTCCAGGAGTCTCTAGATGAGAAGCAGACTGCCACTGTTCTGGCTTGAGTGGATTGTTTACTGGTCTGCCTCAAAGACACAAAGTCATGGATTTGGGGTTTTAAGATGCATTCATGTGACATTTTTAAAGTATTGTAGTGTTTTCTTCTATGTTAATTAGGGCCCTTGGCCTCTCCAGCTGACTTAGCTGGAACCCGAGATAAAACAATACAGAAAGCAGTGAGATACTCTCAAGTATCAAAAATTAGTTCTAAGAGTTGCAAAAGGAGGAAGTGACAGTGATTTATTTTTAATACACTTTGTTTTCTTTCTGATTAGCCTCTCAAATGTAGGGGAATTTTAAATTTTTTTCATGACTCTATGTGTGCCCTTCTTCCAGAGATTCACAAACATACATACACTGGTGCACAAGCCAAGGTATTCTTGTATTCTACTTAGCATAACAAATCATGATGAAGTCCAGTGGTTAGCAGTATAAATCTTGTGAAACTCAAGAGCAGAAGCCCCAGACTCTTGTTTCCCTTTGCTCATAGCAGCTGTTAGTTAGATAAATAGCTGTGCTTATATTTGAGAGACATCACAGAAATATTTAAAAGAATTAAAATGCTTTATTAGACAGGCAAGAATAAGAATGTGCAATCAGTGTGTCTCAGCCATGCTGAAAATGCCAGAGCAGTCAAATGGCCTGGAAAACCTATATCAGCTACTCTTTTGAGGCCTGTCTCTCATGCATGCAATTATTTAGGGTTTTGTTTAAAATTACTGGGAAAGTTATAAACATGGCTCCCAACATGAACCTGGCAGGTATGCTCAACAGCCAGGAGGGGGAATGTAAAATAGCATCTTCCCAAATCCCTAAATTGTGTGAAATTCAGGTGCTGGGGAGAAAATCAGGAGCTTGATGATTAAATGTAGAGAGCTGTCATTGCTGTGCTACATTAAAATAATTTGCCTCTAGCAAACCACTCACTATTTCTACCTTTAAATCTGTCACTTTTGAGGATCCTTTTACTCTGACTGGCTGCATCAGAACCCTTGGAGCTATGTAAGTTTTACAGTGAAGAGGGCACTTACAGAGAGACTTTTTGAGAACAGTGGGGACCCATTAACCACTGAATAACCACTGCAGTGTGCAGATTATATTTTCCTGTGACTTGGTAGGACTCAGCATAATCAGAAACTTAAAGCAGAAATGTTCCTCAAATGTGTTTTTAAGACACCACAAGTCTCCAGGCAAAATGAAACTTATTTGTTTATGGATTACTGTCGTTAATAAACAGATCAGAGACTTATTACTGCTTTAGTTTTAATGATGTCCAAAGCAGATAGGTATTAAAGCTGTGACCAGCAGCACAATGGACTTGACCTAAATGAGCAGGAGAAGGAAGAGGAATAGCATGTCAATGGCAAAATGCCTGACACTTAGAGAACAAGCAGAGGTTTCTCATTATAAAGACTGCTCGCTCTTTGTAGCTTTTGTTTCTCTGAAGCAGACTTCAGTGTCCTACAATAGATCTCCATTAAGTTTGTGTTCTTTTTCTTGAAGCTGGAGGCATATTCTCTTCTACTTGACCTCTGGGATTTTTCTTTCCTCCGCAAAGGGCAGCTTTAATACATCTTTGCAAGAAGCGATTTTCTTGTCCCATGAAATTTTGTACCTTAAAAACCAAACAAAACTCTCTTTTCTTTCCACAGTGATTTTTTTTTTTTTTTGGTGTGAGTTTTTCACATTCCAATTGTGTGACTGGAGCATGAGACTATCAGGTGACTCTGAAATAAATATCTGCACTTTTAAAAATATATATATATAGGTATGTGACATAGGCATTTATCTTTCTTGTTTCCCCAGGGAAAGTGCCCCTAAAAATTGTAAATATAGTTAGCTTTTTTTTTTTTTTTTGGTAGACCAGAGAATTGGTTTTAGTTGCCAGGTTAATTTAGGGATCAGGATGACTCAGGTTCGGGACTCTCATCCATTAAATATTTGGGCACTGTTATATGGTGTGGAGAACAAGATAAGTGCCCTCTGTGCAGACTCTCTCCTTTTCCTGTGATTTCTTGCAGCTCATCCTCAGAAACAGCCTGTCCCCAGACATTAGTTTCCTACCTCTTTCCTCTGCCCATGTTTTCTCCTGAATTGGTGGGCGTACAAGGAGTACGTCCCTCCTTCCAAGCGTGCATATTTCCTCACAGCCTGTAGCTTGCTGAATGGCTCTGAAAAGTATGCATATAAAATTTAGTCAATGTAGAAATTATATGCATGCATTTTGAGGGCATTTACATGCTTGATGTGTATTTGTGCTTGTGCGAATGTTTGTCGCATGGATAGGCATGTCATGTTCATTTAAACAGCATTTCTTTTGAAGGTAGCTGTGAAATTAAGGGCCCTTAGAGTTCACCAGATGAACTAGGGATAGGCTAGAGGAGATGTGTGCAGGAAAAAGAGAATCTGAAATGGGAATGTCGTGGTTTAAGAATGGTACTTTCCCATTTAGTACTCCTACTAAAACCAGGTACCTCCCCTCCCCTCTCCAACTGGAGGCACAAAAGGCAAAGATCATGGGTTGAGATAAGAACAATTTATGGGGAACATCAATGTGCTAAGAAAAACTAACATTAACAGCAACAATATTAACAACAAAAGTGTACAAAAGACAGAGTGATTCATATGCCAAATGCTCATCAAGCCCAATCTGACAAGACCACAGCCGGTGCCCCCCACCCCAACCAATCCATACACCACACTTGCTCCCTGGAATAGAGTTCCTTTCCCCTTCCCCTGGCAATGACATAATAATGGCCAGGTTTGTTTAGAGTGACCTTCTCTTAGATGGATTGCCTTACAGGGCTAACGAGCTCCATCTGCCCGGGGGGCTAGGGGGCTAGGAATCGACCGCTCCATCTGCCCGGGGGGCTAGGGGGCTAGGAATCGAACCCAGGTCGCAGCGGTGAGAGTCCTGCACCCTAACCACTAGACCACCAGAGGCCCCCGGCAATGACATGAGGTGGTATAGAATAACCTCCCTGTCTTAGCCATGCCCCCTGGTGTAAAAATTAACCATGTCCTGGCCAGAACCAGGACAGGAAAAAAGGGGGAAAGTAGGGGAGTAGGTTTCTAAAATATGTAGGGTTTTATGGTAATGAATAAAGCTTGGGAACTTTATGAAGAGCAAGGGAGCCAGGGGTCAAGGGGCCAAAGGGTAGGATGAGAGGATCTGTGAATTTATCTACTCGTAACAGAAATGAATTGAAGAAGAAGCTACACCTCCTTTTTATGGCCTCCCCAGGTGAGAGAGTGCACAGATAAGACATGGAGCTACAGGAAGGTCTGAATCATAGGCTAGCAGCTCTTTCCTCCAGAAACGCTTATGATTGTACTCTCCCCTAACAGGGAAAGGTGAGCAACATGTCCAAAAAATGTAAAGTGGAAAATATAATTACTGTGAGCATATGAAAAGGGGCAGGTTCTCCTGTGGCTAGCTTTTCTGCCTTCAGCAGGAATCCCTGCTTCTTGTAAGATGCTGTTTCTTCCATTGCCAGGAAGGGGCCATTGCAGGTCTCTTCTTTCTTCGTATTGACATCAGGTGATTTTGCTTTAGGACTTTTCTAAAGTCTGTGAAGGACCATGAGTTGTCTCGTAGAGTAAAATGAAGCAAGAGTTAAAAGAAGAGATGTGAGATACCAACTCATATCTCATGTGAGCTCTAAATGGGGCTCATGGGACCTATTTAAAAATTCTGAATGCTATTTTTTTGAATGCCAGTGTTTATAAAAATGTTTATATCAGTGAAATTCCTTCTAAAATGTTACCATTAAGTTTAAATGAAGTTGATTTTTTAAAACAGATTTGTGACTTTATTTTAATGAGTATACTATGTGCGCGAGAGTTTGGGATGCTTCCTGCTTATCTTAAAGAACATGCAGGTAGAAATAGAGGTATTGAAAATGCATCCTCTGGTAGAGTATTTCTCTTGGAAAGTATAAATGGGTGCAAAACAGGAATGAATTGACAAACTCCACCACTGCTGATGAATGAAAGAGTGGGGAAAGGAAGGAAGAAAACATCCCATAAAATACTAAAGGATGGATATGGTACTTGCTTATCTTAAAATCAGAAGTATATGTGAAAAATATATGGTATTTCCTTTACATCTTGAAAAATAATAACAGCTTGTAACTTTTCTTTTTACTTTTGATCTTATTAACTGTTCGAGACTATTTCAGTCATCTACTGCAAACACAAAATTATATCATTACACAATACACACCTTTGTCCCTATCACATAGCTTGTTAGGAGATGGTGGTGGTGGTTTGTAACTAATGAGTCTGTGTTGTATTTGCTGTAAAATCATATCCATCTGTGTAGATGATTTCAGTGAGTTTTAACAGGGTCTCTGTAAGATGTTATTACTTCTGTCATGCAAAGACAACTATATAATGATTTGCATAATTATAGATGGAGGAAAATGTTAGCCTGAATATTTAAAACTGTTATATACATCTCCACCTCATTAAAGAAAATCAGTGGAGCTAGGTGGTGTACTTAGTTTGGAGATCAGGTGGCAAAGTGTATACATTACACAATCTAATTTTCTACTGTTAAAGAGTTCCAGCTGAACAAAACCAATAGAACTGACCTTGCTCACTGAAAAAAGTTAGAAAACTCATTTAAGAGTGCTTCTGTGAAAACAGACACGTTCCTCTCTGTCATTGTAACTCTAACCTTGGGGATCAGTCACTTTGGATGTGCTAAAGAGATGCTTTCCTGAATAAGTGATGATAGGCTTTAATATAATTATGGATCTTAAGAGGCAGAGCGGGAACAAGATTACAGTGCTTGCAATGTGAAAGCAGGGGGAGAGCTTTGCAGAGGGGATGCATGTACTAAAATCTATAGTTTAGATCTTTTATTCTTCTGCCTAAATCTGGTATTGTGTAAATTTTTGCTTTCTGGCATCTGTGGAAGTGCTCAAGTCTTGACAGCTCTGGATGTCTCAGCACATACTACATGCTATGACTCTGGCAGGACCTCCAAGGAGGCAGATTCTGCTAATCTCTCATACTTGAAGTCTAGCCCTGTTCTTGTGACTGCTTCAAAATACTACTGAACATGGTCCTACATATGAACAAACACATGCACTTTTGGTGTGCTTATTCTAATTAAATAAGTAGGAATACAACTTTGACCATGCTATTAATTTGGGTAACATGCTTGCCCTTTTTCCATGTTTCCTTGATAAAAGCACAAGAACAAGGAGTGTGTCTAAATCAGTACAATAAAGAGTGCCCAAAAACAAATTAAGGAAGTGAACCTTGATTATCCACATTTATTAGCTTAGTCTCTGCCTCTGTGTCAGATTGCTCCAGTCAGTTCTCTGAAGGACTGGTCTGTAATAGGCTAATCAAATGCAGTGTGAGTGTGAACTCCATCCTTGATCTTGGGGCCAGGAGTGCTTCCTGTTCCTTTTTGGCTTGTTATTACATATGTAATTTAGAGATCTTACCAAATGCTGACGGAGCAAGGATTCTTACAGGCACTGGTAGGAATGGCCTATTCATCCTAGTAAAGTGGTGTGCAGGGGCTCCCTGCCAGGGAGCAGTGTTTGGGCTGTGTAAGGTCCTACAGGATACCCCTGCGTATTTCTTGATATACACAGAACTGTCCAAATTCTGCATGGGGATTTTCCAGTTCTCTCTCCAATTTTAGCGCTGGATTAGGAAGAGCCAAAAGAAGCTTAGAAGTAGAGATCTCCAGGATAACTTCAAATGACCTGGGGTATCTGAAGACTGGGAATCAGTGCTGGACAGAGATACATGCTCAAGACTTGGAAAATATACATCCTGCTCAGAGTTGATAGTCTGTCTGGGGTTTCAGTTCCATGTACCATATCAACTACTGGAAGTCAATCAATGGCAGCTAAAAGCACTGGCTTTCTGTTCAGGGCTCTCATCATCTGCTCACTGGACCACACCTACACCAGAGAGATGTGAGAAGGCAATTACACAGTTGCAGTTACAGAGAAGCTCGATAAGATGTCTAATAAAAGCATGTCCAAGTCCATCATCTAAGCTTCTGGTGTAACAGAGTTTCTTCAGTATCTTCACTATTAATTTTGCACTGAGATTTAAAAATATGACAGGAATTCCATACTTTTTGTTTATGAACTGTATCATATAATCCAGATTTAAAGGAAAAACATTTTGACTATGCTATGATTCAACTGAAAATGTGAAAGACACTATTTTAATTAAGAAAGGTTTGAAAAAGACTTTCAGTGGTTTTTTTGGCAGGGAAAACAGAAGAAATAAGTTTCATACTTCACTTTTAGTGAAAATGTGTCTGGAATTAAAAATTTTGAAGCAGGATCAACTATGTATTTTTTCCTTCTATAAGATTTGGCAAAACATAAATTCAACATGCCTTAAACTATTATTTTGTGATCACTAGTTCTAATAAGTATTTCTATTAGGCTCCCATGGTCTTCATACAGTCCTACTTACATCAGATGAATTTCATGAAAAATGAGTGTGGCAACAAATATTTTTGAAGTTTGCAGGTTTTGTTGCAGGGGTGGAACTTGTATTCAAATAAGCAGTGCTAGGCAAATGGATATTATATAAGCTCAGTGAATCATGGAAAGTGATGAATGGTATAACACCTAACTCATTATGCCAAGGGAAAGAAAATAATCAGTTAAAAATATTTGACATGACAAATTTCTTTCAAAACTGCCAACTGCATTTATTATACATTTAACACATTTTGTACATGCCTCACTCAAGTATTCCCTTACATGCTAATATGTATTTTAGGTAAGAAAGCTGGAAAAAGAGGTTTTTTTAGTTATTATTGACACAGGCAAAGTAGCAACAGTGCAACATGCTGACACTGGAAAACAAAAGATTGGGTCAGACTAAATTAATCATAGTCCCCCTTGCCAGTACTGCTTCTCCTGGTGATTTTAGCAGATGCGAGCAAAAAAATCCAAAGTCACAGCAAGGCAGTAGTAGTTTTGTCACTGATTCAGTACCATTACATTTTCTCTGTGATACTTATCATTAGATAAAAGCACTGAGTAGTGACAAACTGATTGATCAAGGTCACTATAGAAGTATTTTTTGAAATACAGGCAGCAATGTCCTAAAATGGCAAGCAAGTTCTAGTTCTGTCATTTAGATGCATGAGCAAAGTTTCAATAAACAGTGAACATTTATAAAACTCCTGCCCTGGGTCTGCTGGTGGTAGTCTCATTTGTCAATAGAGGGCCCTGAAAACTCAATGCTAAGATGCTTCCAAATGAATTTTGATTCTGTGAGTAGCTACTCACCACAGGAATGATTTATCTTTGCTCCATCTTGCTTAGCTTTATAATGCTTCACCTTTTTATTCTGTAAGTTGGCCCCAAGCAAAACTGTGTGGAGTCTGTTGATGATCCTCTCTATCTCACACAAAAGTACTTTGAAGACAAGAGAGATAATACCATCAGTTTTTGAAAGAAGACTATCTGCATCTTTGGTTCTGTGCCAGATGCAATCTTTCTTTTCATCTCAAAGTATCCAACAGATATGGATGAACTTGATGTTTCCATAATCTGGATCCCTTTCCCCCCATGGTGTGGGGTGGCCCAGTTCTAGTTCCATTTCCATCTGAGGAACCATTCCGATGTCTTGAAGGATAGGGAAAGGGAACTCTAGCGACAGGGTTTCTTCAGGCCCTGAGCCTGGAGGGGAGAGGTGCCCTCCCCTCCCCCCACACACGTGGTCCCATGGCAGGCACAGAGGCAGCACACCGGCGTGGAGAGGAGGCAAGAGAGCTTTTATTGCTGGGGATGTTACATTTATAGGGTTTAGGAGGATTTACAAAGTAACCAATTAGAAGTCTCAAGGAGCTTACAGGAACACCCAGTCACAGGAAGGGGTTAACAAGGTCCAATGAGAACACCTTAGGACATCTTCTCAGGACATTCCTGAGATAACACTACCGTGGGGGGTCTTGGGAAGAAGAAGCATGTGTTTGCAAAGAGACCACAAAAAGGCATTTTAAGACATGTTTAAACAACAGTTTTCCCATATAATGCAGGTTTACTGCCACACCATAATGTCCAGAATGACCATTTTATATCTATGGATTCATCAAATACTCCCCTCCCAGGAGCTCTGCTCAGGGACTTGGATTCACACAATGCTGCCTGCAATATAAGCACAGAGCAGAAAGACTCCCCCAAACAATATTCTGTATAAAAAGAAGAAAAGAGGTGGTTAAAGACAAGTGGGAAGTACAAAGGGATGATAAGATAAGACTGAGGGAATCTTGAAAATGAACTGAAAAGAGGTATTCCTAAAGTTTATGGGGATCATTTCACAGTCATGAGGGAGGCACAGGTGAAAGTGTGACAGATGTTTTTTGAAAATGCAGCAAAACTGTGGATCTAAGACTGAGCATCAAACAGGATCAGATGATGGTGGCGGCTGGTAAGAAAGGAAGTAAGGGATGAAAAGCACTGTTTTACTCCTATTGTGCCTCCTTTCAGATGACAGACAGGTTCTTCAGTGCTTGTTCTGCTTCTGGTCTGAAGACTTGCATTCTTACCCATTCAGTGTTGCAACTTCAACAGTGAGGGAGGCTTTTCCCTTGTGCTGACAGGGAGTCCACAATGTCTGGAATGCCCTCCAAGGATGGAGGGTTTAAGATCCTCCCAGGCTAAGGCTGTTTTCTCTCCAAAATTGTGCCAACAGCTGCTTCTGTTAGCCCATTGGTTTAAAAACATTGCCAGCCCTAGAGGGCCTCTGAAGAGAGGCTGGAAGCTTGCTGCACTGCCTTGGCTACCTGAAATGGTCTTGCTGAGTGTCTTACTGCAGTGTTCACAGCAGCAGGCAAGCACTTTGGAAGGGCTGGAGATCCAGTCAGATCTTTCTTATATGCCAGGGCTAAGCACACAACAGCCATAACTCACTTCAGTGTCTACCTTAGTGACATGTGTTCTGGACCACAACCTTCTGATGGAACAGTGTGTGAGTACTTGGAGTGTGCAGATCACAAATGTCTTTTCTCCTTCACATTTTTGGTATTACTATTACATATACAAACATCCTTCCTCCCCAAACTATTGACTGCTGACGCAGTTCATATCTCCTAATTCTTGACCAGTATGTTCCACCAGTTCATTCTGAATAGTCTTGCCCATGGGCTGTGCCTTTGTGAGACCACATTTTAAATGTCTTTGACACCGTTGTCACCACTGTCAACAAATGCCTGAAAAATTCCGAGTATCTGTTGCTCAGAAAGAAAGTATTTCCTAGCATGAGACTCATGAGATGGATGAAAAGAGTCCTGATCCCCATGCTGCAGCTGTATGAGTCTGCCTGCCTGGTGTGAGCTAAGTGTAGAATTGTTTTCTGCCAAGGTCATCTTTGGAAGGTTTTCTTGGCTGCCTTGAGACAGAGCAAACTACTTCCTTTGGAAACAGAGCTTGGATTCTTCAAATGCTGATGGGCTTTCCATGGGAGTGAAGGCACATGGTCACATAATCTCTTGCCCCACATATCCCACTCTATGTTACTGAGGCATCACACTTGTTTTATCATACAGTTTTATCAGTTCCTGTGAGCTTCAAAAGTCTTTTTGATGGTGGAATTAAAGATGCACTTTTGCTTCATGTTGCATGAAGGTTATTTAATGGTAAGATAAAATGCCTTTTTTTTTTTTTGTATATCTCTTTGGCTTTCTCAATCATCTTCAAGGGACATTTAACATGTTGGGTGATTCCTACTGAGGGACCTATCGTGTTTTATGCTTTCTGTATCCAGATAAACTGATTACCAAAATAAAGGCTCCAGATTTTCTGTCTAGTGTTTATCTAGAGTGTCTCTCATGTACAACACTGAAAGATTTTAGAAAGCAGTGGAACTATCCGAGACTAATGATGAGAACTTGTTAAGAGCAAAACTAATATCATTATTTCCTGACAACAATTAGGTCTATGCCCACCTCTATCCAGAAACAGAGTTTCACCTGATCAGTTGTGGCTGTCTGGAGGTGTTTATGTCTGAGTACTGCTTCTACACTCTTTTGTAGTTGATGGGATGTGGTAAGCACCTTTGTGGCTCAATTCACTTTGACATGAAGGAGAAGGCATATAAATTCTAGGTGAAAAGTGCCTCAAAATACCTGTTTATTTTTTTAACTATTAGAAGAACCCTTGGGCAGTTGGATCAGATGTGAGAATCTGGCTCTTTGCAAGCTTGAAGCTAAGGAAAATGAATCCAGGGAAGAAGGGTCCTTTCTTATCTTAACTGTAGAATGAACCTCACACCACTCTTATGTGAGCAGTGAGCCTCTCTTTGTGATCAGAAGCACACTAGGGAGTAATCTGAAATCTTCATATGCCTCTAAGTCAACACATGTATAGAAGGCTCCCTGCACATTGGATTCCATAGGAATCATTACCAAAGTACATTTAAAAGATCTGTATCATCAGACCTGAATCTGAATTTGTTTGCCCTTAAGCAAGATGGCCTAAATGTTAAAAGCAAGTTTGAAGTTAGGTATCAGAAAATCCCAGTGATTGACTACTTGATTCTTCAGGTACTTAGGCATTGAGTCCCAGGGGCAGTCCTTGTCTATGGCAATGCCTCTTTTCCCTGTTTTTAAAAATGTATTTCAAAGCGTGGGACTTGTGTATAAATATAAATTACTCTTTTCATGTTTACTGAGCTCGACAGGATGCATTTGAGATTTTGAAGCAGTACTCAGCAAATGGTGAAGGAAATATGAAACTGAACAAAACTGTAGATATTTTTATGTCTTTTGTTTGTTATTGTGGCATACTACAAAGCATAGATTGTTTGACTTCACATTATATCTACTTTTGTAAAAAAAGAGCTAGGTCTCTCTCCTTTTAAAGCAAGCTTAAAGACAATCAATTTTTTTTTTATCCTTCCAAGATTATCCAGTAAAGGGACTATAAAAGTAGCAAAAAGACAAAAGTACAAAATAAACAAGAATAAAGGATGCATTTAACCTGGAAAGCAATTTGCACAGTGCCTTGTGTTTTGTTGCAGTTAAAGTACAAATGAATGTAGGGGTTTATATGTCACCTCAGAGGATAGCTGCAAAGATTTGGAGTCACAGGACACTAAGCCTATTGAATCCATTTCAAAATGCCTAAGTAGCTTGTTGTGCAGCAAGCAGCAATAGATATTTTGATAAATATAATTTTTTTGCCTGAGTAGTCTTGGGACTGGCCACTAGATGGCACTGGTTTTACATAGCTGGACAGTAAGCAAGATTTTTCCAGAGAAAAATTGAAATGGCTGGTTCCATTAAATTCTATATTATATCGGTAGGTGGCAGATTTGAGCTATTTATGAGGGGAAAAAAAAGTAATGTTCTGCGTTGCTTCTTGCGAAAGTATTTTCATTTTTTTTCTTAAGTTTTCTATGTGTAAAATATTATACAAAATAAAAACTACTGGCTGAAAAAAAAGAGTTTTCTTTAAAGCTTTTCTTTCATTGTTTCAAATTACAAGCAAAAATATACAAGAAAGTAAGAGTCTATTAAAGCCATTTATAAAAAGGGAATCAAAACATAAATGAGTAAGAACACACTTCTAAAACCAATTTCCAGGTAGTGGCAATAAAAAAAAATATTCTAACACATAAAGAATACTTAAAAGGCAAAAATAGAGAAATGTCTCTTGATTTAAAAATATATGACAAAGATGCTTTTCACTTCTGTGCTGCTTTCAGTCTAATATCACAAATCTACCATTTTTTTGGTCTCTGTGAGCCCTTTTAAATACTTTTACAGAGGTGAGTAAAAATGGGTGCAAAGAAAATTATTGCCTCG
The DNA here is from genome assembly GCF_001604755.1 of Lepidothrix coronata. NCBI lineage: Eukaryota > Metazoa > Chordata > Aves > Passeriformes > Pipridae > Lepidothrix > Lepidothrix coronata. The sequence continues at coordinate 1,388,325 of NW_016690323.1, read as the reverse complement.
TAACATCGATTTCATTCTTGGACGCTTGTGCTCTGTCTAGAGCAAGAAATCAGGAAAGTAGGCTTGGCTTCCCTGAAATCAATGAAAAGTGTTTTTCATGGAGCGACATTTTTCAGCCTAGCTGTCTTTAGGATCCTAACAATCACATCCAAAACTTATTTGCCAGGAAGGAGTGTGTCTACCTGGAGCAGGTAAAGTTCCAGCAAGAGACAGCTGGGTTAGCTCTGAAGCAAGAGCAGAGTGGCCACAGTTCATGTGGTGCTTTGTCTGGGGAAATTAGCTTTCAAAGGATTGGGTGATGAAGTTTCTCCGAAGACCTGAGCTATTATTTCTGCAAGCAGTGCACTGTGAACCAGCCAACCGAGACAATTTGAGAACAGGAATCAGTCTTGTCCCCTCTAATATGCTACTAGGGCATCAGGTGCCTTCATCCACTTGGACCCTCCATTTTGTTATTTTACTCTCAGAATGTTTTTACCTCTATTTTCCAAAGTGGTATACTGGTCTCACACTTCTTTTTAATTTTAATTTTTTTCAGATCCAAATATGCTGTTGAAACTGTGTCACCTTCTTACGTAACAGACCAGTGCAGTCACCCAAGAAGGAACAGCCCACACTCAGCTCCCACATTTCCTTGGGGAGACTGCAATCCATGTTTCACTGCTCCTTGGAGGTACTGTGAACACCTGACTGCGGGGTGCTTGAGTGTGGAAGCTCTCTTTTCACTTGTTCTGTGGATGGTGCACAGCAAAAAACATCACTGGGGTCAGAGCAGGAACAAGAGTACAATCCCTGAGAGATGTGGATTCTGGTGCTCTGCTAAGTGGGTGCATGCCAGTCTTTCCTTCTGCTTCCAGCACTTACAAAGTTAACTGTTTCCTATGCAGTGGAAAACCTCCAGGCTGAGGACTATAAGCAGCCAACTACCTGACTACAAGAGGCTGTGTTTTTCAGGATCTCCTTTGGGATGTTGTTTTAGTCTTGAACCCCCTCGGGCAATGGTGGGGATTGAATGCAGGTTGCCTCTGATCCAGACCTGCTGTAAGTACTGTGCAAAGGCAGGAACAGAACCCTCCCTTTCTGGGTGCCTTTTCAAAACAAGCTGTGGAAACAACAGTATTTTATAAAGGTCCTAATTGTGTAGGTGTGTTAGGTGAAAAACATGAAACTGAAGGGGAGTTAGAGTGGGTTTCTAAATGCTAATTGAGGTTGAGTGTGAGATGGAGCTCATCAGTGCTGTCAGAACTGAAGGTTTATTTGTGCACACCCAGAAGATCTTTAGGCACTGAGGGAGGTTTGATGTAAAAAAACATTTGGATACTTTTGTAACCAGTAGAATCCAAGAGAAACTGAGGGAAGGTTTTGTCTTTCCACCCTACAGTATACGTGCTGATTCTTGCAGACACTCAACAGTTCTCTTTTGGACCAGTCCTAAATGGTTAGCATAAGGACTCAGAAGAAATTAATGTATGTGCTAACCAGAACTGAGCAGACATTTACTAAGAGATTCCCTCCTATTTACTTGGAAGCTCATGAAGATACAGGAGACTCCAGAGGGGCTTGAGTTGCATGGTCTGGCAGAAGGATAGCAGAGATTAGACCAGCGTATTACACCTAGAGCAGACAGATTCCCTAAGGGATGTGTGTGTAGGACGGATTAGGGAAACCTGGATGAGAAACACATAGTACATAACAACTCCAGGCACATTACACTGATGCCTGCTGCTTGGGCAGGATAAACACAATTAGTTATACGTGCTGTGCTAATCTGACAAATCCCATCCCAGCCAATTCACTGAAATTGCATTCTCTAGCTCTCCCTTCGCTTTTTGTGTAGACATTCCCGTGCCTAATTTTGGGAGCTTAACCAGAACGTCACTCTGCACACAGTTGCTGGAGGGGATCATAGCAGGAGTCATGCCCTCACATGTTCTGCTTTTCAGACTTCTAGCAAATGCTGTTGCTGTCTCAGAGTGTCTCTGAGCTCCTGCAATTCCTGTCAAAGCCAACTCAGTACCCTGATCAAATCCAAGCATGAAATTAGCCAGCATCTCCCTCAGATTTAGAACAGGGCTCATTTCTTTTAGCTTTAACTGTGTAAAAGGTAGATGCTCAAGGGCATCCTCTTTCTAGACAAGAGACATTGTCACCTCCAAAGTGATGGTGCCTATCTAGTTTCTCATTTCAGACCCTGTTTTATGATAAGATGAATTTCCCTTTCTTCTGCTTGATTATGAAGGGGGCTCACAGAGCTGTCTGAGACTGCAAGTTTAACTTTGAGGGTGTCACGGCTAGTGAGGTGAACTCCATACCGTCTTTGTAAAGGAATTAAAAAAAAAAATCCCCTAGATGATAGCTGTACTCCAGAGATATTGGCACTTCTGTGGTGCTGCCCTCTGCTTCTTAAATCACCACAAGAGAAAATCCTTCCAGAATTTCTTGGGTAGGTTATAAAATATTTCAGACTGGGAGTCTTCAGAAGATCTCTGGTCAAACACAGTGCTCAACTCAGGGCTAGCTGTGGGGTCAGACTAGGTTGCAGAGGACTTTATCTAGCTGGATCTGGAAAATCTGCAGTGGACAACCTGTTCTACTGCCTAATTTCCCCTGGGAATGAGAAATGCTTTCCTCATACCTGCTCAGAAATTCTTGCTCTTCTGCCATGTACTGCTGCGAACAGCCTGTCTCCATCTTCTCAGTGACCTCCTCAAAGGTGCTGGGATCTGCTGTATGGTCCCTCTGATGCTCTCTCTTCTCCAGGCTGGAAAAACCCACTTCCTTAGCCTCTCCTCACAGGCCAAGTACTCCACCCCAACCATCACAGCAGCCCCTTGCTGAACTTGCTGTACCAGAATGGGAGTTACTGATTCCCATGTCCAGCCTGCAAGATATCTCTCACACACACTAACAGGAGCTGGACTCCCAGTAAACCCATCCAGGATGCTGTAAGGACCACAGATTTCCTGCTTGGTCTCCCAGAGGAGCAGAGCAAGAACAGCAGCTGACAGGCTAATTATTAAGGTAAGTATCTCTATGTCTGTAGGACTTCTAGTTTTCCTCCTCAAAATTTTCAAGCATGGAAGACAATGTGTGCTATGTGCCCCAGTTGTGAGGAACCAAGACTTTGGCCTTGATCAAGACTAAGCTTTGTGAGTGTTCTAGTGTCAGGCCTGCAGTTAAGAAACTAAAAAAGAAGATAGATATGTGCCTTAAGAGATTTTCAAAGGATATCAATGCCTAATCCACCTCCATTATGACTTGGCTGACTCCTAACTACATTCTTCACCAACCTGTACACCCATATAAAAGCTGCCAAGTTCTTTGTTTGACTCTGGATAGGTTTGCATACTCAGAAATTGTTATTTCTAGCAGGGTTCAACGCTCATGGTGTTTCTCCTGTGTTTCAGCAAAGCTAGTGTTTCTTCCAGCAACTGGTCTCATTAGAGTGAACGAGACTATTTTTTCTCTCCTTTTGTATTCAGCACAAAGCAGTGTGGTTCTGACATGACTGAGTTTAAAATGAAGCAAGCCCTAGCATCTGCATTTATGAAAGAAGCTGCAGTTTGTTCTTGCCACTAGATCTATATGCAGCCTAAAAGAGCTGACTGTAACCAGACTACAAACGAGATGCCTGCACTGGTATTGTTTAAATTTAGAGGCTACCTTGTTTTTTTCTGGGGACGGTAAAGACAGCTCAAGTGTCACACCTGTGTCTGCAGTGTCTCTGGACAGTCATCAGGAGGAGGTCAGAGTCACGCTGTCCTCCTTTCTGTTCTGCTCTAGACTGCCCGATCTCCATCTTTGGTAACAAATTTTCGCAGTAGCTCTAAGCTATGTGGGACTATTTCTACCTGCTGTGCATGTCTCTATATGTCCCATTGTAGTCCAGGTGAAAAGGCAACAAGGAATCTGGCTCCCCTGCTTGTCTCCACAAACCTGGTATCAGTAGAGGAAAAATTCTTCCCCCCTCTCTTTCATTTGCTGTAAGAACAGTCCCAGCCTAGGATGTTAACAAGGTCTGGATTTCATCTTGGTTTACTTCTCTGACAAATGTGGGATTCCACTACTGCCTTGGCATTAAGCTCTTTTTCAAATGTAAATTTCTCAGCTGCAAGGAATCACATTAAAAAAAAGTATATTCAAAAAGCAACTGTCTAAATCAAAGACTAATTGGCTGCCAAATTATGGGTTTATGCAACTCCCTCATCACAGCTTGTTTTGCTTTTTTACCAGAGGTAAGTAAAAAAGCATCAGAAAACACACAAAAAATATTTTTGTTTTCCTTTCATAATAAAACATTTGATGTCAACCCATTTACTTTGAAAGCTCTTGCTACCTACAGTGAAAATCCTGTCCACCTGAGATTGCCTGTCCAGCCAAAGAATGCGTCCACAGGGAAATGGAAACCACTCTTGTGATTAACTCCTAACTAAGGGGAAACTGAGGCAAAAAGCATGGTCAGCAGCAAACTATTGGGTGACTTTGGAATGGCAGTAGGTTCCTCAAAGACCTGGCCACCATGACTACCTGCAGAGGGTTCAAAGCAGCAGCACTGAGATCATCTTTCTCTAAATGTATGTCAAAGGGCACAGGGATTCACAGTCTTCTTATACCTGGGATTTTTTGGGTGGATACCCACTGTGACTGGGGCCATATGGGGACTGAATATGCAACTGAAAACTCTTGAAATCAAAGTGCAGCAGTTGGTTAACTTTATTGCTCAGGTCTCCATGGTGGCCTCAATCTCACACTCAGGGAACTTAATGAGAGGAAGAAATTAGTTCCTTGACAGATGTTCACAATTACATGGGTGAAATGCTCTGAACCATGACCCATGAGGCACTGGGGTTAATGTCAGACCTGAGGTACATTATTCTGGGTCACTGTCTTTGTCATTGACCTGGTACCGGTGTGGAATTTGGAGACAATCTCCCCAGGATGTAATAGGAGTCAGATCACATTTTCCTTTCTTCTTTCTTTCTGACAGTTCCTCCTCCTGCCTCAAGCTCTGTACTTGCCAGCCTCTCAAAAACATCATATGCAGCAGACTACCTGGATGCAGTGATCTTCTTCTCTATATGACCTTGCAATGATGTTTTTCTTCCCCTACTCCGGGCCAGGAGTTTTATCTTAATCCTTTGTTGCAATCTCAGCATGTGAATTCACACTTGCAATGAAGAACAAGGATTTCAGGTAAATTATATCAAAACAACGAGAGTTCCTAGGAAAGCATTTGCCTTATTTCTTCAACTTTATTGATTACCTTTTCCTCTAAGTTTTCCCAGTGATTCGTGTTTAAAGGGGTAACAAATCCATTGCCACTGGGGAACTGTATACCTAACACTATGCTGCAAAACAATTACTCAGGAATTCCCATAAAGAGTGGGATAAGAAATCTGATTCTCCTGCTTCAGCAACACAGTACTTTACTAGAGGATTGGGGAAGGAGGTGCAGGAGGTGAGGAGGGAACTTAGGCAGGCAGAGAGCTCAGTATATAGAATAGTGTCCCTCTTTTACCAGCATAAGGGCTTTGTGAAGCAATGAGGGTTTTATCTAGTAACAGGCTTGCTGTGTGTATGTACATACACTAACCAGGTTAGGAACTTACACTCACCTTTGAAATATGCTCTCTGGTAAACAACAACTTAGAAAGAGAAGGGTAAAAATACCATTCCAAGAGCTTTTCCAACCGTGCTACATCTTTCCTATGTCAAAAATAAACTGCAAAATGAAAAGATGAAGAATGAGCCTACCATTTTGTGTCCTCACCTCTTAAAATAAAAGAGTAGTTTTAAACCACATAAAAATGTTCTGCCATGATGAATTACACATTTATAACCCTATTTAGTGAAGTATTTTACCTATGTAATTTTAAAACTGTCATTTTGACAAAAAATATAGATGAGCGAGTTGGCCTTTCACATTTAATGTTTTCGTTCTTATTTGCAATTCACCAGGTTCAGCTTTGATTAAAGAACTGGTATAAATGCGATGCATAATGGTCAGGACTTGAAGAATATATTACTCTGACACTGCAGGATAAGACTTTTTTTCTTTGTATAAGCAGATTTGGTTTCTTCACCTGAGAAACTTCTTTATTCTGGGCCTGCTGGCTTTATAATATCTGAAACGCATCTTACCTTCAACTCCAAATTTGCCTAGAATAAGGTGCTCGATTTAAAGAGGAAAAGACAAAAATCAGTGGACAGACATACTTATAAACTTGCACTTTCTTTTTAACAGACTTTCAGTGAATTAATCATCCTATGCAATCTGACTTCCAGCCTGAGATGAGGTGGGGCTGCTACAAGAGATCTTAGGGACAACACTAAGAGGTGATTAAAAAAGGTTCTGCTCTGGATGTGCACCTTCTGTTAACAGGGGCTTTTCTCCACAGCAGCTGCTGTGAGTGCTTGGCATAATGTGACCCTGAATTAGCTCAGAGGAGATATTTCCCTCTCTCCTACTTGTCAGAGAGACGTCTTTATGTCTTCAACTTATTGTTCTCTGGAAGTCTCAGCGCTTTTAGGTTAAGTTAAAATTTGTGAATAAAATCCTGAAAACAAGCCCAAACCTCAAAACCAACTAACAGAACAATCCTCTAGATAAAGACTTCCCTTTAAAATAGATAATCAAATACATTAATATCTTCTTTTTCAGTAAACATGTTAAATACAGATTCTCTTCCTTGTGGATAGCTGTAATTATTACACATTGCTTTCTAGCTCCACACTCAAAATGGTTTCCTAATGAAATCACTCTACATCAGTATTTAATGACTGAGGAAAATAAATCCAGATGATCCCTCTGGAAAGACCTTAGGTATGTAAAAGAATTAGTGACTGTTAGGGCAAGTACCTAAGGAGTGAAGTAGGCAGCCATTTAATGGCTAATAAGAACTTTGCACAATTTTCTATGTTTAGTTCTGTTTGATTAAATGGATCTCCCTCTCAAGGGTCAGTGACATCAGAGTTTGCTTTAGGATCCAAGCTTACCAGCTTGGATAAAATGAATATAAATAAATAACTGAATAATAAGAAGAAGACAGATGTGAGAAACAAAGGAGATAACAGAATTCAATTATGCTATTTGGAGATGGTCCTGACAGAAGGCGTGAAACATCTACATATCTAGGAAGGCCAATTTTAGGAATGAGGGTGGAGGTACACTGAAGCATTCATTCTTCTTTTTTAATTTCCTTCTTTGGATGTTGTTTGCAGTAGACCACTCGGCAGCATCTTTGAGCCAGCACACAGATCTGACACCTGGCTTCCAGCCCCTGTTCCAGGGAATTGGATAAGCAGTTTATGCAAGGCTAAACAGTATGAAGAAGAGATATTGAGCCCATAATGTTAGATAATGTACCCTGTGCTGTGTAGGAACTTGTCTTTAGAGGTAGAAGACAGGAGTCTTAGTCCATTTTAAGAGCTCCAGGTTTTCTGTATCTGGGTTGGTGACAACTGGAGGAAAGAAGTCGTTCTTTCAGGTATTTTTTATGCCAACCTAAGTTTCAGAAAGCCTTCTCAGCTGAAACTATTTGTCAAATTAATGTTGAATTTATAAAATTGTTTTGGAATGGATGAAATTGCTTTTTGGGGATATGAATAGTTCATTCACAGGAAGAAAAATGTGCCCAGCTCTGGCAGATTATATTGGCAGGGATGCACCCAAATGTTGCTAGAAATGACTTCCAGGCTGAAGAAGAGTGATGAATCCCACACTTAACCTTAAAAGTGCACTTAAAAGCTTTCCTGAATGCAAAGTATATTCTTGTTACTGGAAGTGCAGGGCCGAATTCTGCGCTGCTTTATGTGCTCATGTACATCCACTCAGGCTAAGTGCCAAAAAAATGCAACATACAACACATTTGCAGAAGTGTTTGCTACATCCCCACCTATTTCCAGAAGTGTTTATGCTTATGCAGGTTTCTTTGACAGCAGAGAAGCAGGTCTTTTCTAAAAGACCACATTTTTTTATACTACATTGTCTCATTTGATTTGCCTGCAGAGATTGTTAAGCAGAAAGTCTCCAGTGAGGTAAATGAAATCTTTTCCTAACTGTCCCTTTTCAGGGCAGTGAAGGTATTTAAGTCAAATATGACTCTTCCAGGCTGAGTGTGACACATCTGCTGTACCTTTTCTTCCTTCATTGTCACTTATCCCACTTAACGGTGTCTTGATTAACTGACTAGGTAGAAACGCTGAACTGTAGCTGAAATCCTCTCTTTTCCTATCAGTTCTTGAAAAGCCAACATGATAAATGGGATTCATAGCTCAGAGACTCACTCGCATAACAAAATGTCAAACCAGCTACTACCTGGGTTCAGTGTTTCTTAAAATCTAGTCCATGCCTGCTGTCTTTATCTTCCTATGTATCTGTGTAGGTGCATGTGACAACATATGTGTGTGTTTTTAAGGCCAACCTCTGGTTGTCTTGAGTTGTAGGCCCAGAGAATGTGGAAGACTATAATACGTCTCTTCAGCCCCTTCTACTCATCGATATCCAGCAATTCAGAGATCTGATACACAAAGGTAAGAAAAATAAAGGAAGGGAAAGGAAGATATTTTGAAATTCCAGAACAGCTATATAAGAGGTATGCAGAAGGACTGACAGAATGTCAACTCCACTTGAACCTCCTGTTGAACATAGCCCAAAAACCATTTCCACAACTAAAACCCCACCATGTCCATTTCTATAGTGAAGATGAAAAGACCACAATAGAAAAGATGAAAAGGTCACAAATATATAGTATTTCTCTGGAGAACCCAAGAGAGATAGATCATGGTCAACCATCCTAAGGTAATTTTTGATCCCAGGATACAAACCTTTTACCAACATGGTAAGAAAGGCAAGGAGCCTTAAATAGCTCCCATCTGTTGGATTTGGATGGAAGGACCTACCTGCTCCTGAATCTGTGATTTTTTTCAGCCTGAATGTGCAAGGAAGATGCAGTTGCACAGCACCAAAGAGAAATTAGTATTACAAGGAGCACTGGTGTGTCCTGCCCTCTGTCTGTAGCTGCAGAATCTACTGTCCTGGACATTACAGTGCCATTGTATCTTCCAATTACAATTTTATCACCCTGTGTTGCGCACCTGTGACTTTTTCAGGCTTCTAATTGTACAAAGCTCATTCTAGTGAAAGGATCATGAGCATTTTCAAGCAGTTTATAATGAGGATGTCATTGCTTTTCATAGTGTTAACAAGATTACCATCATGTGTTCATGAATACTTAAACACATTCAATAAAAAGGATGGGATGTGAAGAGGATGAGCTATTTCAGCTCTGAGATTGTTAATCAAGGTTGTAAATTATCCATATCCTTTAAATTCATGATGGGACAGCAACATCAAAGCACTGTTTCTCCAACTGGCTGTAGTCAGAAAACAAACTTTTTTTTTTTTCCCAGGGACATTACCATATTCTGTAATCTTTCAGGATAGAATATTAGCTCAGAGTCCCAATGTACATGTGGTCATGAGCTGTATCTGCTTTTGCTTGCTCCTGTCAGCTGATAAATTAGTGATTTGAGCTAGAAGGAACACTTTATTCCATGTATTGGATCTGGGGGAGGGTGTGATACAGGTTTGATGCTTTACAATGTAGGCCATCAGATATACAACTTTGTTTCCAGGCAGCTCCATTTATTTACTTACTGATGTTTGTATTGAACCTTCTTCTGCCACCTAATTCATTCTTGTTAGTTTTCTGGAGTCTGCTCGTTTGCACTCTCTCACTCAGAAAGTTCCCATTGCTACACTACTCTAGGGACACAGGACTCTGCTCTCACAATCACTGATGGGTACTTCTTGAGTGCATCAACAGGCAAAAAAGACAGTTGGGCTCACTTCTGGCCCACAATTCAAGTGTCACTGACCAGTTCCTGTCAACACTATTTAGAACAACCCTTATACTAGAAAATTCTTGGAGTTAGTTGTCATGGTGTAGTACTAAGGAGTAACTAGCAGCTAAGTCATGTGGCCAATTAGATGGACACTCAGGCTCAGTCTTGTTTTTCTCAGCAGAGTGGACAAAACCTCTCAGTAAGAGTCATGTTTCTGTTTGCCTGCTGGAGTTTCTACCATGAAAACATATTGTCTATGAAAAGTCATTTCAGAGCTACTGTGGCTTCTAGTGAATTCTTCAGCTTTGAGCACTACTATATTACCAAAATCCTCACTTGCTCCTTACCTTCTTGGTTCATAAAATTCACTTCAAAGCTTCTGTCACTCTTAAAATTAAAAGGCATTGCTGTACAATGATTTATTATTGCTGTGATACTGTGATAATTCCCAGAGGCCCAGTTACTAACAGGGGTACTGGGATCTTGCTAGCGCTCAAATGCCTACTTAAGTGTTTTGAATACAGAGGGGGAGTCCTGAGTTCTGGGCTCTGATGAAAAATCCAAAATTTTATTTAGTATGGAACAGTAGAGGAAGTGGACACAAAAAGTTTCTAGCTATAATATGTCTCTAGCCTCTAAACTAGAGAGATTCACTCTCCTATGTTTTATTCCCTTTAGATCTCTGTAGTTCTTCTTAGTTCTATGGCAGATTGTCATGAACAAGGTTAAAGACAAATGGTCCCAGCCCTTTTCAACCTGCTGTATCATTTGGTGGTTTGGACATTCTTGTAAAAGGTAGAAGGAAGAGGTGACTCAGAATCTCCTCTGGCAGAGCAGTGAATTAAAACTGGGCTCATGTGTGATTGATAAAATGACCAAATTATTGGAGAAAAGATGATGTTTGTTCAGGGCTATCAGAGGCTGTTAGACATGTTCTCCCTAATATGCTTAATTTGCTACTGAGGAGGGTGTTGGAAGGCACATTGACCTTGTTGTGCCCTGTTGTACTGTGTTGAATCTAAACCTGTGCAAGACTCAATTAATATAAGCTTATTTGTAACCATCTGAGGGATGAGTCTTTTATATGACACTCTGATGCAGGGGAATATAATCTCTAAATCACTCCTCTGCTCTCTCACTTAGGTTGATGTCAATGTCAAGTGGTCACATGAGGAAGACACATCTCCTGAGCTCCTGAGTTTGATCCCAAAAACCGATGCCTCCAGTGTTTCGGCTGACACTAACAATAATAAAACATCGGAGTCTACCAGGCTCCCATTACGATTAGTTACCACTAGGTTGTGATGACCAGGTATTGGTCTAAAGAAAACAACTTGTCACACCTGGTGGTACTACAGGAGCTGGATTCTCCTTGTTTGTCTTTAAGAGTGGAGTGGAACAATAGAGGAGGCAATCTTTGCAATTAATGTGATTGAGTTATACAGTGTAAACCTTTGACAAATTAAAACAGACTCTGTTGCAAACAGACTTTGTACATAATTTCTCCTAAAGTTGACATGAAAATACACTTTTAAGCAGAAAGCCAGATAACGAAATTCTTTCATGTTATTATTGCACTATATCTTTTTTATATTTTTTCATCTTTTTTTTTTTGGCACTGTGGTGAGCCTCTGTTATCATAATTGAACCGAACAGATACATTTCATTAAACACCATGGATCTTTTCTGTACCCCTCCTCAGATGACTTTGAAATTCTCAGAAGTAGCAATATGATTTGGTTCATATTCAAAGCTTCCTTCTTGAGGGGACAGTAAAAACATGTATGATTGCTCTAAACCTTAGTTGAGGTAAATGCAATGTTCAATAACTTCATCAAATAAAGCTTGAATTTTATGGTGCATATGCCAGTCTTCATGGTTCAGTGAACTTTTCCAAATAGTACACAGCCTGCCTATATCAAATTTGTAGAAAGGAATTGATTTTGTTGTTGTTGTTGGAATAAGGCCATTTCAACCTCTTTGCACGCTTTCCTGAAATAATAATGCTATATTAAAAGATAAATGATAAACAGATTACTGGTTTTAAGGATTATTCAAAATGTTAACAACAAATATGACAGATTTGCTGCTGTAAACTTAAATGGCATGTCTCAACCTGATTATTAAAGCTCAGTTTTCCATAGTCATGTAGGATTATAGGGCAAGGGTTTTTTTTCATCTTCTAGACAGAAGCATTATGCTTTCAACTATAACTGGAGACTGTTGTGATTATTTTTTCCTCCCATCTATTTCCTTAGTTTTGTGGTGGTATTGATAAGATAGCTACGGAGACTGCAAAATGCTTCCTGAGCACAGCTAATGTTACCAACTATGGTAGGGGGAGAATACGGGATGAAAGCAGACACATTTAGAATGTTGTCAATTTCCAGACTGATAGTCAATGACAGGACAAGTGGTAGATGTTTAATGAATTATTGTGAAACCTGGCTAGTGCAATGAATTCCCTTTAGATTTTTTCTATCAATGTTTTCTAAGGCCATTTGTATATAGCTATTTTTTTCCTGCATTTGTTTGCTTTTATGTATAGTCAGATGATGAAAGGACTGCCTTTAGCATACACGGGAAGTAGCACATTTAAAAGCATCTAAAATGCAAATCTACCTAAAATTTGGGTTAGGAAGTATGTAGTAGCAGATTCTGAACTGCTGTCAGTGAACATAACTTTATTAAAGTCACAGGCATAGTGCTAATGTGTCCGAGATGAGCCCATATCCTCCTTAGGTCTCTCTCAAAACAATACATGATCAAAGCTTTCTTTGTTCCTTCTCCCAAATAGTTTGTAATCTAGCATTCAGTTCTAATAGGTTTATCCTAATTTCCTTTTTGTCAGTGCCTTTTTGTGACACTGGCAATTTTAAATGACATGCATCTTGGGATTTCACAGGCAAAATTTATGCCAGTAATAATTAGACATCACTGATGCCTAGGACTTAAAGAGGAATATGTTCACCTAGTGAAGATAACAGTAGTATTATCTGAACGTCTCAGTATAGTCTGAATGCCAACAACATGGTATCAGGTAGTCTTTGGTGTTCAAACAGTATGGAGAAAATGGAAGCTTATTTCAATTAGCCTAGAAAGGGCCACAACAAGGCATTTAGCTCTGCAAGCTAAAGGTAAAAATTACCTGATGGTGGCAATTCATTCATTCTATATTGGAATAAAATGAAAAAAACAAACTCAAACTCTGCAATTTCGGAAAGTCTATAGGCAAGAGCTTGTATGAACTTTTATTTGGACAAAGTAACTTTGGACTAAAACTAACAGGTACAGTGAGAAGTGGATACTTTACAGAGAAATAGTGGGCATTTTTTAATCCTCTTTATTCTCAATTTGATTTGAAGCCCCCCAAAACCCTTGGCAGTATGTATTGGGTCTGGCTGAGATGGAGTTCATTTTCCCTCAGCAACCCTCACAGTGCTGTGCTTTGCATTGTTAGCTAGAAAGGTGTTGAAAACACACCAGTGTTTTGGCTACTGCTGAGCAGAGCTGGCACAGCATAAGCACTGTCTCTCAACATTCCTCCCCCTGCCATCAAGGGCAAGATCCTGGAAGAGGACACAACCAGGCCAGCTGATCCAAACTAACCAAAGGGATATTCCGTACCACATGGCGTCAGCTCAGATATAAAAGCTAAGGCAAGGAGAGGAAAGGAGAGTATTAGTTATTTACAATGTTTGCTTTCCTGAGCAACTGCCGCACATGCTGAAGCCCTGCTTCCCAGGAAGTGGCCGAACATTGCTCACTGATGGAAATTAGAGAAAAAAGTTATTGTTTTTCCTCTTTGATTGTGCGTGCACAAACTTTTGCTTTTGCTTTAGTAAAGTGCCTTATCTCAGCCTATGGTTGTTTTTCACCTTATTTTCTCTCCCCTGTCGAGCTGGGAAGGAGGAATGATAGACCAGCTTGGTGGGCACCTGGTGTCCGTCCAAGTCAATCCACCACACATTATTAGGCAAATCATCTGAAATCATTGCCTATAATCACAATCAGTTCTCTCACATGTTTTCCTTGGCTTCTTGTGGGACTTTGAATGCAGCTGCCATCTGCAATGTGGTCTTTGGGTCAGTGATGCTGCCTTCTATTTCCCCCCAAGACCTGTAACAATGAGGCCCCAGTCTTCATGAATTTCAATACTTATGGTATGAGGAATCAGTAAAACAGGGTTTGATGAGAAAGAGGAATTGCACAACAACCACTAGAGAAATCTATGTTGGCATACTTGTTCTTCAAGATTGGGATTTTTAAACCTATATGTCATGAGAACCTGGTCATAGGGTATGCTTAGTGTAGTGAGAATATAATTTATTCAGTTAAGATGTCCATTAAGTTCTTACAATCTGGTTATCCTAGTCATGACAGGTCCTGATCTGCTCAGAAAGTAACCTGAATGTGAAACCGAGTGTGGAGTAGATATGGGATGTCAGGAAATAGATAGATAAATATTAGGGAGTAAGAAAAAGCACTTCATTAAAAACACAGGATTCAGGCAAGGTTAGAAGTAAATTATAGATTCAGCCTGCCTCCAGGTTTGTTGGGAGCAAGGGTGTATATGCTGAAATCTCTTGGGTATGGTTGTCATCAGCTATAAAATAAAGTGTACCACCAAGGGCTTATGTGGGTATTTATTTTTTTTTTGGCTGAACATGAAGTGTAGGGAAAAAATGGGAAAGCTTAAAAAACAATAATAGGGCAAGGAAGACTGGTAAATACTGTTAAAAGAATAGGAAACTGACCTTTGACCGATGGTGGAAAGTTGACAAGGTTAAGCTGGGATTGCACATTAGAGTGTTTAACATATTGTTCTGTGCATCAACATTTTGATTTCATATTCACTTGATAAATAATACAGTGAGAACAGGAAAAGGTGCATATGAACCTCCTCTGACATTGCTTGTAACAGTGGAAAGGAATAGACTTGCAGTGCCTGGAATGTCAGTTGCCACACATACTAACAATTATACAGGAAAAACCTTCAGACAGCAAAATGAAAAATTATCCTCTTTCAAGTAACCCTGCTGCTGTGCTGGAAAGACTTAAATAAACTTGAATTCCATTTGCACATGCTGCAATGTGAAAAGTGTATCTCTAGCCTATTTATTTTGTGTTGCATTTGAATTGGGCATTTTCAAACCTAATGCAAATGAAGTATGACCTTCAAACTGAGACAGAATTTGGGGTTTTTTTGTGTATACACACACACACACACATATACACACACATGCACACCCACATATATATATATATAGAGAGAGAGAGAGAGAGAGAGAGAGAGAGATGAATATTGCAAATATCAGCTGAATATCTGTAGCTCATCCAAGTCCCTGGGGAAAATCTAACAGGAGACATCCAGTCTCATCTCCCAGAACAAATTGAGACTACCTTCCCCGACCTAAGTGACGCTCCTCTTTCCTCTTTCCCAGTGCCTTTGCTCTTTCCTTTTGGGTGTGCTTTGCAGCTTGTTTTCTGAGTGAAAACAGCCAGTATTCTGAGACACCAAATAGTGATGAAGTCATTTTAAAGTATGAAAAAGCCCACCCTTAGGAATAAGAAAGGAATAAGGTTAAGGTTAGGTCCAGTATAATCAAAAGGAGATTTACCAGGTTGCTTTCTTAATGTATGTTGATGACAGGAGTTAGAAGGAGTTAGGAGTTAACGGCATTTCCGCTTTTATGAAGTTATGAGGCTGATTGTTACTTTTGGCTTTTACTATTACCGGCAATCTGATTCAATGAGCAATCACATATAGTATGTGTAATTCTATTATTTATTGCTTTGTTCACTATTCACTTTACAATTTGGCTTTAGATAGCTATCATTTCAAATTATTTGGTTCAGTGCTGCAATTAGACAGTCGATAGTCAGTCCTAAGTAATGCTTTCTTCTGGCACATGGTAATACTTGAAGAATAATTCCATTCTCTCCTTCGAGACAAAGCTGCCGAGAACTGTGCATTCAATTTTCTCCTACTCCAGATTGGCTATTTTAGTTACCGCAGCTCCTGAACTTATGCAGTTTCAGCTGCTTACTTATCTGCAATAAAACTGTTAGAACTAAGGAGGCCCTGAAAGCTATTCTGATTAACAAGCTTGATGCCTTGTAGAGTGCATTACTGCTATGGTGAGAACAATATGGAAATTAAGAAGCCCGTTAGCCTTGGTACCCCAGAAATATGAAGGACGTGATTTAAAAAAAAAAAAGTTAGTTGGGTTCATTTGTGCTTGTGCTTGAACGAGGTCAGAGACAGCAAGTTTCATTTTTTTCATGTGTATTGGTCTTATGAGGTAGCTCTGCCATGAAACAAAGTTCTGCTGGTTAACTAAAGATTCAGGTTGTTTAAAGGCTTTTACATAAGACAGAATGACTATAAAACAAAAAGCTATATTCAGATGTTGTTAGCTGGCTACCTGTTTCTATTTTTGCCACAGTCTTTGTCCCAAATCTGAAAAAAAAAAAAAGTTGTCAGATTCTGTTTTTGTTACCATTTTTTTCCTCAATAACGAAATATCAACATTTTCATGGTTTGTACACTACATGAAATATAATATTTTGCTGGAATCCTTTGACCTTTTCAAAAACATGTATTTTGATTGTCTGGCAATTCTGCTATTTCCCTGCAGGATAGAGAGGAAAACTATGTTTTGTGGAGGAGGTGAATTTACAATGGCATTGCACTGGTCTTTCTGGCAAGTATTCATATGCAGACTGGATAGAGGAATGGTGGTGATTTGTAAGAGTTAGTCCTGCAAAATGCAGTGACCTGGACAGATTTACTTTTTTTTTTCCCTGGTTTTCATTGTAATAGGATCTGTTTTGATGAAAAGAAAAAAAAAATCCTCCTCAGAAACTGTCCAATTACCCAAGATGAAACTCAACCCAGGCCTCCAGGAATGATACCCAATTCTGTCTTGGACCTGAAGCCATATTCTTTTTTCCCAGGCACACTGATAAACACAACCTTTCTCTTTAGCAGAGAGGCTCCAGGCTGACAAAAATTCCCTGCATACTTCCCCGCATGTTTTGTGAAAAATGTCAGTGTTGCGAAAAAAACCTCTTTTCTTTTTGCATCAAAATAAAAATCAGACCTTTCAAAATATTTTATGAGAAAGAACAAGTCCGATTCCTTATCCTCTGCAGTGGTATGAAATAAATAGGTGGGACACATATATATGCAAGGCAGAGAGAACAAAAGTAAATCTGAACCAGCAGTTTCTTGGACCAAGTGAGGGTGCTGAACAGCTTCTTGTAGTGTCTCACCAGATTCGGACACTCCTTGGAGGTTAGGGTATGGTTTTGACAGGTTGATACAATAACCATGAAGTGCCTCACTTAAAAGAATTCCGCCTGATCCTACCCACAGCTGGAGAAGTTCTTGGAGCAGCAGCCCTGTCAAGTTGAAGCACTGCTGTCTCTTTATGTACCTGAAGCTCTGTAGGTGCTTCTCTGGTCTGCAGCAAAACTCCTCATCATGATGGACAATCCAATGTTTTCATCTTCCTTTGCAGCTTCTTTCTCCCCTCTTTTTCAGTCCAGCTTAACGGCACAACGTAATTAGTTTTTCCTATCAGGTATTACAAGTTTCTTATGTACCTGGATTGGTCTTTTTGTTGGTCTCCCCTGCACCTTTTCTGTTTTCATTCCTCCTCACTTCAATTTGTTTTAAGTCTTTTTCTAATCTGAAGCACTCTCTCTTTGCATGGCCAGTGTCAGCTTTTAAATTTCTGCATAAAAGTAGTATATTTTCCTTTTCAGGTTTGTGCATATTAGGCACTTGTGTTTCATGCTGCATAAACTTCTGCTGCAATTTCTTGGACAGTCTTTTGCATTTTACTTCTTTTATAGCCTTACATCTGTTTAACATCTTTGTTGGTAACATGGACAGTGATATCAAATGTGCCCTTAGCGAGTTTGCCAATGACACCAAGCTGTGTGGTGAGATAAGATGCTGGAGGGAATGGATTCCGTCCAGAAGGACCTTGACGGGCTTGAGTGGTGGGTCTGTGTGAACTTCATGAAGATCTACAAGGCCAAGTGAAAGTTCCTGCTCCTGGATCAGGGCAATCCCAAGCACAAGTAAAGGCTGGGCAGATAATGGATTGAGAGCAACTCTTAGGAGAGAGACTTCCAGATGTAACACAGCTTTCAGACCTTTAATGTTAGCACTGGCAACCTGGACACAACCTGCTGAGAATTAATTTCTTTTTAACTATGGTATGTGATTTAATCTACCATCACACAATTTTTGAGTAATAATTTTCCTGCCTAGTAATTTTCACATTTGACATTCAGTTAAACCTTTCTTATGTTGTAAAGAAAATAGCTTTGATATAGGCAGTTATAGTGTAATTTAAGATTTGTGTCTTCATTATGTGGGCATTTCAGTTGCTTAATATGACTTGCTTAACCACCTGATCTCCCCTTCCTGTCCCTCAGATAACAGTAAAGCTACGTGTATCAGTGAAAATTTCACTTATAATTCTAGTTATCCATAGAAGATTTTCAGTATAACATGCTATCTTACAAAAAAAATCTTTTGACAATGGTATTAGGCATAAGAAAGTGACTGATTTTAGTGAATTTGTAAAAAAAAAATTCCTTGATTACATCAAATCTTTTGTTAGATTTGAAAACATCATTTTATTGCAGGGAAAAGAGAGAATTTTTGCATACATAATTTTTTCTAGAAATTAGTGTATGAGCATGAACTTCAGTTCTAGAGTTGTTTGATTATCTCCAAGGTAAAATCCAGTACTTTGGATTAGATCTGCCATGAGATATTTATATAAATTATAATTTCTTAAACAAAATATTGAAGGTGCAGCTCGAATCTTGTATAGAGGCAGAACTGCACTCACCTAGCCTTTCACAGAAAAGAGGCATGCAGTAGATTCCTGCTAAGATTTCATCATACATTGTTTTTACGTGGACTGTTATGAAGCTCTGCTTGTATAAAAATGCATTATTAAATGTTGATCATTTAACAAACATTCTGAGTTTTCTTTCAGAGATTACGTGGGGGTCTTGAACAAGAAAAACTGTTTCTTCTTCTCCCTCTGGAAAAAGCAGAGAATACAGATTTCTCTAGCTAAGTTTTCCTACATCGGAACCCAGTATTCACATGAAAAATGTGTTTCTAAGCTCTGCTATTACTGCCTGTCCTCTTTCTAACATTTGTGGAAGTGCTGTAAAAGGAAGAATTGCAATAGTGATAGTCAACAAAAAAGAAATGAAGTCTCCCATGAAAAATTGCATAGCAACTCCGCGCTTCCAGAGCTTGGGCTTAGAGGGTGCTTAGAGGGTGCTACAAGCTCCATTGCTCCGTAGCTTTCTAAAGCTCAGCTGTACAAACCGATATACTAGTTTTAAAGGGAACAGAATAAACCCTTCCTTTTGTAAGTTCAGTGAAGTCTTTTGCAATTACTGGGTAGGTAATTGATCTAACAGCTACAAGACTTTTTAAAAAAAGATAAGATAGTGCTCTGTACACAATTATATGAATTTTAAACTCTAACTGTTAATTGGAATGTATTAATTTTTAGCTTTGATTCTGTTATGGTGTTTCTGCACACATAATGATTTCTTTACAAGATCAGATTTCTTGAACCCATACCTTGGCACAAATGAATATTTGGTTTACTGAATATTTCACAAATTTATTGTCTTTACTTTGTACTCTTAAAACTCATATTATCCTTAACAGAGTTTTTCCTCATGCCACACTTGACTGCACCTTTAAGATTTTACCCATGGTGTGTTTATTGGAGTCAAATTACTGTAAGATTTAAAATGGAGATGTAGTTAAATATCTCTCTTTACCTTTTATTTTTTATTTTCAAGCCTTATTTTCTGAGAAACACTTGAGCAGTGTGGGTCTGATCACATGTCAGGGACAGCTCAGGCTGGAGGGATGAGATAATAGAGAACAGCAACAGCAGAAAATTCTCCTCCAAAACCTAGTCTGACTGTTCAATTTCTATTCTGTCCAGAGGAGCTATAAAACTAGAGAAAGGTGAGTAATAGATTTGAGAGTCATCAGAAATATAAATTGTAGCTAGACATTTGCTATCAGCATCCCATGCAGTTAATGATAAACAGTCAATGAGATGTATGCACTTCTAGAATTTTTATAATGAATCTATTGCTTCCATGACAGCTTACTGTCAAACCTTATGCTTTGGAATTTATAACTTCTGATACCCCTTTAATAGATGGTCTGGATATGCTAAAATCTATTCATTTTCTTTTGTAGGAGTATGACACTTTCACCTAATGAACCTACCTAATGAAGTCCAAATGGTTCTGCAAACACATGCACCTACACACAAGGAGGATTTTCTTCCTTCCTTCTTTCTGTCTCCCTCCTTTTCTCTCTCTCTTTCCTTCTTTTCTTTCTTCTAAATTACTGCCAATCAAAAGAGAACAAACAATATTTTTAGAGACTAACATTTCAGTGGCTCAGAGGAAATGAAAAAAAACAAACACAAACGAGATTATTTAAAATCTATAATTGCATAAAAAAGGATCACTTCTGTACTTACCTCCTGATTTATTACTGATCTTCCTACTAGTTTTTTGTGTGTTTACAATCTTATATGCTAGGTGTTTTCAAAACCATTCAAATAATGACTGCTCTGCAAGCATGGTTCCTCTTTGCATCATTCCAGATTTATTTGCCCAGGAATCAGTGATCAGACCATATTCAAGAGATGGGAAAATGCAGAATTAGATCCCTGTTACCAGAAAAGCAGGTTTCACCTTTGAAATTATGTTCAAATATCAACCTTTTCACTCATTCGGGTTCGACTCTGATTGTTTTTAGTGGAAATATTTACATTAAAATTTTCCTGCCCTTTGCATGCACCCTAACCCAAAGGAGGCCGTGGTTTTAGGTGACAAGAAATGTATTAGGTTAAACACAATTTTTTTTCCACTAAAAAAGTCTGCATGCTACTTTTATGCCAGCTTAACTCGACTGATTTTATTAGCTGCCAAGGCAGGTGAGCTGTTTGTGAAACAATTCCCTTTTCCCACACTGCCTACCAGGCAGTTGCAGCCTCCTTGTCCTCAGACTTCTTCATAGTGATAGCTCTCAAAGGTAGGTCAGCTTTTTCCTGGCTTTATTGCTGGTCCGGTTTTTCCTCACAAGCTCTTCTTCCTTTTTTTTGCTAACACGTGAGGGATGAGGCCTCCCTTGTAACAAATAAGTTTTGGAAAGAGTGGGTGACATATTCAAGTCATGTCTAGAGGACTTGCTTATTGCAAGATAAATAGCACTGAGTATCAAAATGTATGAAAATGGCAGTCTAGGCCTTTTGTTTAGTTTTGTACTTTATAATTTGAATATTAATCCCATCATTTAGAAGGGTATCACATGCTCACTTTTTTATAAGTACGGGCAGGGCATTTTTATACTCTGTCTTATAACAGAAGTCTACACAGGTGATAATAAGCCTGATGTTTTTTAAATAATTCCATGCTGAAGTTGAAAAATCACAACTTTCTTTTGTCTTACAATAGAAGAGCCAACAATTCGCTAACATCTCATAACATATGCAGGTTTCATGTATGTTCATTACCTGGAGTCTAGGAACTTCTACCTAATTGCATAATCAGGCAAGCAGTTACAGAGGAACTGGTAGCTAATAGAGCTAACTTTGAGCCCCTCAGCTGCTACAAAGGTTGCATATAAATGTGACAGCAGTATGTGTGACTATCCTACTTACTAAAGTCAAGATGGGAACAAATGAAAACATGAAGGGAGAGCTCCACAGAAATGGGTGCAGAGCAGTATAATCGACAGGCTAAATGGCAGAGGTGGTGAGGCAGCAGCTTAAAGGCAGGAGAGAGGGATGAGAAGGAGAATTTGTAATGAGTGCTATGGACTCTATAATCAGATTTTCAAATGTTATAGGGCACTTGGAGCAGGGATGTGAACAACTAATAAGGGCTGTGAGCAAATTAGGATGGAGAGCCCACTGGGATAGGGGGACTGAGACAGGCCAATTTTCCAGGAGATAAAGCTGTTGCTGTCTGTCTGAGAGACTAGTATAGGCAAGATTGTTGTGAATGGATGTAGTGAAGAGAAAGCTGATAATGAAGCCACAAATATGGGTAAAAGAGTGCACAAGAGAGAGAAGATAAAATGGAAAAGACTATGATAGGTCTTCTGGAGAGGAATATATAAGTGAATATAAGACAAGGGGATCTGCTACATCACCCCACACTGCAGGAAGAGAACAAACCTTAGTACAGTCCTGTGTAAAGGTGTTTGGTTTTTTTCTTTCCCTTTAGTTCACTCACAGGGACAGGTTGAATTCTGTAATTTTGTCTTTTCTATATTTTCTTGAAGCAAATTATTCTAAAGTCTTCTTTCTGGTGAGTAAGTGAAGGGTTCATAACAAATCATCCCTTCCAGGAGATCATTCATTATTAGACATATTGATGGCATGTTTGAATCTCTAAAGTGGTAATTTATGCTATTAGCTTAGTTGTCTTGATGACCTTCACTACACTAGTATTTTACTCATTCTTTCATATTCTTGTACTTCATACATACCAGAGAATAATTCATATCCTTGGTAACCTTTGCAAATGATTTCCCCAGAGGTTTTTCTTCATCAATACCAGAGAAAACTAACCCATTGTCATCATCCTCTAAAAAGTAATTAGCCATGAATAATTGCTCCTTTCTGACATCTTTCTAACTTTGCACTGAATTGATTTTTTTTTAAAGTAGATCTATTAATTGTGGAAGTGTTAGGCTGCCTTCACACTTTTATTCTCTCATTTCTTATTCTATGCTTTTGTTACAAGTGCTCTGGATTACATCTTGTTTGTCTTGCTTAATGTTGCTTGCACAGTTCCCTAGCTTTATGATACTTTGAATTCCAGACTGGTAGAATAGATTTTTCTATGCAGTGTTATTAGATTCGATTTTGGAATACTTTTACTCTGCGAGTTATTTCTGTGGAAGTTTTATGCCACTTTCATGGGACATTTTTTCTCTTATTTACCCTGCACAATGGACAGTTTGTCTCTGCCAAGCAAGATCTAGGGAAGAAATACTGATCAGAGCTGTGGTCCCCTATCTTTTTGTAACTGATCCTTGCTTTATGTATCTGGTACAATTTGTGCTTCATAGGGTATTCTGCAGTTAGCTAAGCTACTGCCCAGGCTCAAGGATGTGGCCTACCTGTGATACACCTATGACTCATCCTAAAAATCCTAAAAAAAGATGTTTCAGAAGTAAAAGAGAGCAAGAGAAATGCATTCACATGCCTGCACCGGTGTTCTCCTGAAGGAAGAACCTCTTTTCATCAGTGTTGACTAAGTTTCCCCGTTTCCCATGGAGGTATTTTTATAAAGATGGGTTATGCTGGAAATGTTTCTTCAATGGACTATGAGGGAGAAATGTGTTTTCCTGCAGCATAAGGAAACCCTTCAACCATACTGCTACACAGCAAGAAAAGCTGTTGTTTTAAACTGCTGCAGCTCCATTGATTTTAGCAGAGCCATAGTTCTTTTTAATAACATGAGAAGAGGCAGGCAATACACTGTTTTGTGTTCCACATGTCTACGCCCGTGCTTGTCCATATGAGTAGAAAATCACCCTATTTTTTCCTACTGGCATGTCTGAATCCTTCCTGATACTGTCTGAGTTCTGCTACACTCCCATCTCTCTTTCATATATAATGCAGTGGTGCTCAGTGATGCTTCAGAAAGCTTTGAATCCATTTTAATAATTAAAATAGCTTTTTATTTAAATTTCTAAAGAAATATCTTCTGGTGCATTCCTACACGTTTTTTCAGCCTTCTGGATTTGTGGGCCTCTTTCACCCAATGTATTTTTAAAGGTATTTTAAAATTTTTTTTTAATCAATCCTGCTGTTTTGCTTGTCTGGTTTGTTTGTCCTACATAATTACATTTTATTCTCTGTATTCTTTCTGGTTTTACATGTAAGTTTAGAGACTCTTAATGGAGTTGAAAAATGTGGTGGATTTTAAAGCTTTCTTCCCATTTTTCTTGGTAGCTTCTTGTTTTTGTAAGCCTTATACACATCAGGTTCTCCTTGATTTCCATTAAAGTTCTGCCTTTAGGACTGAACTCTTGTTTACTTAAATCCTCCAAGTGCTCCTTTCTGAACTGAAAACCTTTACACTGCTTTATTACATGAACTCATTCTTTACTCTGTTGGATACAAGCATCCAGTAGTCACTATTTTCAGGTTTATCTATCTTTCTTTTTTTTTCGGTTTCTTTTCTATCTGTAAACATTACTATAGACTGAGGACATCTTAGCTGCTAACTTTGGTAGTTGTTTCATGAATCCTAAAGTTAACTTCAAAAAGAGTTAGACATTTGTTTTGGTACATATATCAGTATACCCTAGAAATATAACAACCTAGCATGTTAGCCCAGGAATATTTTATACTTTTCCTTTTGAATGTTTTGACTATGCTTTCCTTTTCTATTTGTATCCCAACTATAGCCTGTTGAGATAGCAAATGTTTCCTGGACCATAAGACCACGTGGCTTGTTTTTTCTGTCTCAACCTTGAATGCAGTGCTTAGATTGAAATGATGACTGCTTAGAAGGGAGATTAAAGGACTGCCATGAAGCTACCCAAGGACAGGGAATCTGTGTTCTTCTGTAGGGAAATTCTAGCTATAGTTACAGATTCTGGTTACACAGTTGCCATCCTAACAAAGGATTTATATGTATTCACTGGTAAAAATCTATCATATTTATGTATATACCTATGACTGAGTGGGATCAGCTGAAAATGGAAAACGTTCAGATTATATATGTATATGTGCAGCAGGGAATAGAACTTGTCTTAAAGAATTTAAAAAATTAAACATGTTTTCCTTTTTTCTTTTTTAAAAAAACTTATTCTGATTAAAACATATTGGACTGTAATAATAATGGACTTAAATACTAAAGCAGCATCTTCATTGATTTATATCCCTCTGGCATAGCTCAATCTACAAAACGTCAACAAACAGAATGTAAATTTTCTCCCTAGTGCACAATCCCTTCATGCCACCACAGACTCTGAGAGATTCCTTGTTATTACTTTTGATCTCTTTGGGTCTTGATATTACAAAATCCCTCTGTAAACTGAGCTGCACATTTCATCTGTAGAGAAAACACTTAAGTTGACTTTATATTTTTTTCCACCTTCAGAATTCTTTGTTTCTGTCCATATGAAGCTAAATTTCTCAGGGAAAGAGCGATTGAAGCCTCAGTAGAATGGGAAACGGGGAGGAAAATCCCCTGTTGTCTACTGGGTATGAAAAAGATTCATAAGCATTTCATTGGAAATGTTATCTAACCTCAGATACTTCTGTGCTGCCTTATATGTAATCCGATATTTTTCATTTGGAGTCCAAGTGCATCTAATTACTTTTACAGAAATGTAAAATAAATCTGCATATAAATTATAGATTAGGAATGAGGATACTCTGGTAAGTAATTCCATATAGTTCAACTACTTTTTTTGTTTCTATTACATTATTGGTTTAAGTTTGAAGCAATAAAATCCTTTTTTAAACTTTTAGAAGTACTTGCATTATTCCTTATTTCTTCCTTCTGAAGCCTCCCTGTATGAAAGCTTATTTATTGTGGCATTAGCACTTGCTAAAGCTTAATAGGAAAAATTCTTGTAAGTGTCACCGTGGTATCTGTCACAGTTGCAAGTAATAATTTTGTTTCCAAAATCTGCCGTCTCCTTCTTTTTTTTCCAGAAAAGATACCCTGCTGATATGAAAATTGCCTGTGCTCTACTCAAATGGACAGAGAAAAAACACCCAGTGCCAATGTTTTTCATAGACAAGCCTGGTGAAATTCTTTATCTAGGTGAATTTCAACCTTATTCAGGTGAAATTACTTATGTCAGCAATTAATTTGGCCCCAGATTGTTCTAGAAAGCATTTCAAAAGTTAACAATATGAGTCTCACTGTACCTGGAAATAGTGCTGACTTTTCCATGTCACTTCAGGGTCACAGTATTGTCAGTTTCTGATTTTAATGGAGTCTCATGATATTTGTTGTTTTTTGGTTGTTTTGTTTTTTGTTTTTTTTTCCCTTGAAGTCCCAGATTCTGGGGCCATAGCTCATATTTCATTTTTAAAAGCACAGGTTTATAGCTCTCATGGTACCTCAGAAACCCTTGATAACTTGACTCTAGTGCACCTTATGGTCTCAGAAACACAGACTTAAATAAAAGAAACAAGCATTCATGAGACTGCTAAAAATGTAATGGTTTTTTTTGGCCAGTATTATTCCTTGGAAACTGTAGTAGAGATAATTTGTGACTTTTGAATGCATGCAGTTAGCTGTGCAGAGTGCAGTAAAGCATGCCTCTGACTGGTGTGTGCTCAAAGCTCAGTGAAGCCCCACTCACATACTCTTCTGAGTAGCGTCTTTTCAGCTGGGGAGAGGGCACTTTGACCATACAGACTTGGGCAAAAAACAGACTGAGATCAAACAACAGATATCCTCCAGCTTGTCTTGGTGACTACTGACAACCTATGTGTGACTTCATCTCTGCGATAACAAGATAGGACTAATATTATTTGCCCTTGGTAAGGCTGTTTTGAACATTGACTTATTGTTTGAAGTGTGTTTGATTACCATGGAGGGGTGGAAGGCAGAGGCACGTTGAAACTGGTGGGCAAAGTATGTGTTGAGAGAGAAGGAGATACTGTTATTTACCCTTCATAAAATTTTAGGTATATTTATCTTTTTCCGATAGTTCCAGATACACAGGAATATATTTATGCAATATGTGTCTTTTATGTATTTTATACATACCCTTATATATTTACAATTAATTTCTTTGTAGTTAGTTGAATCTCTCATCCCTTTTTCTCTTAGGCATGCCCAGCACAGTGTATTGAGGGTCAATGTAAACTCTGCTCATGTCTTGAGGTGGCAAAAATCTGGGTGCCACGGTCCAAGGGGGGATGGGGCTGTGACACAGCATGGATGGGTTCAGGAGACAAGGTAGGGTGAGCACGGATGGGCTCAGGAAACAAGGTAGGGTGCAGATGGAATGCTTTATTGAGGCATGCACTGGATTTTTTTATCAGTTCAGGCGGGGAAAGTGCCAGAACATGGGGTGGAGCATGAGACAGACAAACGGGGGAACAAATCGGGATAGGGACACAGGCAAAAGAGGGAGGAATGTGGGAGGAATTGAGTAAGGAAAGGGCGAATGGCGGCTGTCTCCTCTCTGCAGCTTCTCCTGCCAATCAGCAGGGAAGCAGGGAAGTGGACAAGCTTGGGCATGCCTGGGAGATACAAATTCTGGGGAAACATACAATGTGTATATACATAATAACTGTAAAGTCTGTATCATAAAGTCTTTTCAAATGCTGTACATCTTTTTCCACTTCTGAAATTGTTCCCATTCTGATTCCTGGTCCTTCACATCTCACCCTTTCTTGTTTGTTTGATGCACGGCTAGAAAATATCTGTTGTGATAGTCCTCTTACAGCATGCTGTGACACAAGAAATAGTTAATAACAATACAAACAGCGAAAGCAAAATTTCAAAGCAAGTTAAAAAGAGGAGCTTAGTTGTAGTTTGGTGGTAGAAGTGGTAGCCATGTTCTGAGGCCACGAGGAAAGGGGCTCAGAGCCCCTTGGGGCCTCTGGGGCCCCCCAACCCCTGGCTGGGGGGGGCTGCAGAGACTTGGAACAGCATAATGCTGGGCTAAGTACCTGTGGCTCAAAGCTAAAAAAGTTTTCTCCACCGTGAGCAGCAGAAGTGGCGGCAACGTCCAGAGACTGTGGCTAAGAGCCAAGAGATAACTGAAGGAACAGTAAACAGCATGCAGCCAAGGAAGACTCAGAGTTGCTCGAGCTGAGATAGAAAGCTGGCAGAAGAGAGAGAGAGAGAGGAAGTTGGGCTAAGAACTGAATAAAAACCCCAAACTCCTTTGAGACCCCTCCTAGAAAGGAGGAAGATGATGGACTCTTACTTGAAAGAGCCTTGGAGTGCTACAGCAGTGCAGAAAGGAGCTAAAAAGCTCAGAGAAAGAAAGTGGAGGGGGGTGACCTTGGCCTCCCTGCTGCTTGATGGCAGAGCACAGGAGCTCTGCAAATGGACTTGAATTCCCTCAAGATAAGGACCATCACGGAGACCCCTGAGCTTCATGATATGACGTAGTGAAGTGACCCTTGTCCTGGTGAACACAGCCTAGGGAAGAAGACCCTCGCTTGAAACGAGTGGCCGAGGGGGCTTGGATTCCCCCCTTGTGTGTGCTGGCAGAGATCCAGCTGCTGCATGAGAAGAGGATAGATGACTGCCGCCCTAGAGAAACTGCTGCTCTGAGACTGGAAAGGATCTGTCCTTCTTCCCTCCTGGACTTTTATTTGGAGGGGAGAAGAGATCTGATCCATTGTAAATACTTATGTCATGATAGAGATAGTTGAGATCATGTCTATAATGTATTATAATATTTATTTGTACAGTCATTGTAATATATTCCCTTTCCCCCATTTAAGTCTTGTGTGGTTGTCTGGAAAAAGCCTTCTCACACTGAGTTGAGATGTGGAAGGGGGTGTGAAGATAGGGAATTAGATTTTTGGAGCTCTCAAACCATGAGATCTGGTTATAAAGTCCACAAAAGGTTCTTTTGGGCCCTGATGAATTAGGGTGACTGAAGGTGTTTGGACATATGCATCAGCAACCTTTTTAGGGCTTCCATTGCTAGCTCTTTTGTAATGTCCAGATATTTTAAATCCACAAGAGCCTGGTCTTGTCGGCTGGCATAGTTGCCCTCTCCATACAACATGTCAATGGCATTGCTTATTGGAATACCACACCTTTACCTCTTTTCATTAACATATTTAACTATAAGCCGTTTCCATTCTGCTTCCTGGTCCTTCACATCTGGGTGATTGGGGGAGTGTGTTGCAGCATGCTGACAATGAGTATGCTGGAGGCCCCTCTGAAGGTGTGGGTCCCACCTACAGCTCTGATGCAATTCCCACCATGATGCAGAGGTGTATGATGGGTATCAGGGCCATAGCTGGGGTAAGGATTGATAGCTAACCCAGCCCCTGCTGGGTATAGATAAGTCAGCAAAGACAGAAGATAAAAAAAAGAGGATTTTAAAACAACAAAGGCCAATTTGCATGTCTGTCTTACTTGGGTTGCTGCCAAGTGCTGACAGAGCTACTAAATAGGCTTCCTGTTCACTGTCAGCTCTAATGGCTGTGGTTAGAGCTGTAACCTCTGTCTGTCTGTCTCCCTTCATGGCTAGGCTTCGTGAACGAAGATTTGGGGAAGGCTCTACCCATGTTTGTTACAAGCGCGCTGGTGGCTAAAGAGGCCAATACGAGATAGACATGTCCGGTTGCAAAAGGCACAGCAGAAAGGCTCCTTAGGTGGTATATTCTGCAAGGCACGATTCTTTCTGTGTTGTTTTTTCTCCTCAAGAGTGATCCTGCGTGCTTTCTCAAAAGCATCATCATCAGCGTTATAGATGGTGTGTCTCCAGACCTCCCAATTGGAGGCCAGAGTAGACCAGTTATGTTGATCAATATGGCCAAGGCTGAGATATTGCTTCATGGAGTCCTTGCATCTCCTCTTCGGGGCTCCTCTCTTGTGGCAGCTGATGGCAAGTTCACCATAAAGCAAGATCTTAAGGAGGCAGTGGTCCTTCATCCTTGAGACGTGCCCTACCCAACACAGCTGTGTTCTCAGCAACATGGCCTCAATACTTGTGACTGCTGCTTGTTCTAGAACAGATGTATTAGTCACATAATCTGACCAGTGAATGTTTAGGATTGTATGGCGACAGTGCTGATGGAAGCATTCTAGGAGACGCAGGTGGTGACGGTAGATGACCCATGATTCGGATCCATATAAGAGAGTAAACAGCACAATGGCTCTGTAAACACTGATCTTTGTACTTTTCTTCAAGTGTTTATTTTGTCAAACTCTTTTATAAAGCCTTCCGAAGGCACTGTATGCCTTTGCTAACCTGTTGTCTATCTCTCCGTCAATCTTACCATCCAAGGAGATGAGGCTGCCTAGGTAATTAAACTGCTGGACTGATTTGAGCACTGATTCGCCAGTGGTGATATGGGGATGATGGAAGACTTCCTGAGGTGCCGGTTGATAGAGAACTTCTGTCTTCTTTAAGATGACTTCCAGCCCAAAAAGCTCGGCAGCGTCTGCAAAGCAGGAAGTTAAACACTGCAGAGCTGCTTCTGTGTGAGCGACGAGGGCGGCATCATCAGCATAAAGCAGTTCCTGGACAAGATAATTTAAGGTTTTAGTGTGGGCCTTCAGTCGCCTTAGGTTGAATAGGATTCCATCAGTACGGTATCAAATGTAGATACCGCCCTGATCATCGAGGTCTGCCGTGGCCCTTTGGAGCATTGTGCTGAAAAAGACTGTGAATAGGATTGGTGTGAGAATACAGCCTTGTTTCACACCATTAGTTATTAGAAAGGGCTCAGAAAGTGCGTCGCCATATCTGACTTGGCTGTGCTGATCTCATGGAGCGAGATGATCATTTTAAGGAACTTGGGAGGACATCCTAAACGTTCCAAAATCTGCCATAGACCTTTTCTGCTCACAGTATCAAAAGCCTTGGTGAGATCAACAAAGGTTACATAGAGACCTTTGTTCTGTTCCCTGCACTTCTCTTGCAGTTGTCTGAGAACAAATACCATGTCTGTGGTACTCCTGTTGGTTCTGAAACCACATTGGCTTTCGGGTAGAATTCCTTCTGCTATAGTGGGTATTAATCTGTTCAAGAGTATTCTTGCCAGGATTTTGCCAGCAATGGAGAGCAGAGTAATACCTCGGTAATTTGAACAGTCTGATTTAATTCCTTTCTTCTTATACAAAGTGACGATGACTGCATCACGAAGGTCTGATGGTAGTTCGCCTAGATCCCAAGAGCGCACCACAAACTCATGAAATTTAGCATGGAGTGCTTGGCCTCCATGTTTCCAGATTTCGGGTGGAATTCCATCAACCCCAGCTGCCTTTCCAATTTTCACCTGCTGTATGGCCTTGAGGGTTTCTCCTAAAGTGGGGGCAATATCCAATTCATTCTTCACCGGTAGTTGTGTGATGGACTGAATAGCTGAGTCTCGGACTTCATGGCTAGTACTGAAAAGGGTCTGAAAGTGTTCGGACCAACGATTCAGAATGGTGGTTTTATCCGTCAGAGGCGTTTGACCATCAGCACTGTGTAGAGGGCTTTGGACCTGGTATGTAGGCCCGTATGCTGTTTTCAAGGCCTCATAGAATCATCTGTGATGACCTGTATCTGTGCATAATTGAGTTTTTTCAGCTAGATTGATCCACCACTTGTTTGGGATGTTACAGAGTTTCTGTTGGAGCTTGCTGCATGCAAGATGGAAGGCTGCTTTTCTTACATGACAAGATGGCTGAGCGAGGTGTGCTTGGTGAGCAGATCTCTTCTCCCTCAACAATTCCTGGATCTCTTTGTTGTTTTCATCAAACCAGTCCTTGTTCTTCTTGAAGGAGAACCCTAAGGATTCTCCAGAGGATTGCAGGATGCTGTTTTTAATATGATGCCAAAGTGTTTCAGGAGAGGCATATATAGAATCTATGGAATGGTTATCAAGCCTAGTTTGAAGATATGCCTGGAATCTGTCTTTCACTGTGGCTGATTGGAGATTGTTAACTTGGAGTCTCCTCCTTGGGATACTGCCCCTTTTGGGTTTGAACTTAAGTTTAAAGTTAAGTTTACAGCACACAAGTAGATGGTCTGTTTGGCATTCTGCGCTGGGCATCACGTGGGTATGGTGGACATCGCAGACATCTCTGTCACACCAAGACAAAATCGATGAGGTGCCAATGCTTAGATCTAGGATGCATCCAGGTTGTCTTCAGGCTATTTTTCTGCTGAAAGATAGTATTAGTGATGGTGAGCTGTTGCTCTGCACAGAATTCTAGTACAAGTCGACCATTATTGTTGCAATTTCCAACACCATACTTGCCTAATATTCCTTTCTAGGCTTCAAAGTTCTTTCCTACTCTGGTGTTGAAACCACCAAGGGTAATGATCTTATCATCTTCAGGAACCTTTTGGGTAAGGCGGTACAGGTCGGTGTAAAATTTGTCTTTTTCGGCAGGGTCAGCTTGGAGAGTTGGGGCATATATGCTAAAGAGGACAACGTGTTGCTTGTTGTGTAGTGGAAGGCGTAGGGAGATAATGCGATCAGAATGACCTGTCGGCAGATTTTCGAGTCACTGTCAGCCCTAATGGCTGTGGTTAGAGCTGTAACCTCTGTCTGTCTGTGTCCCTTACTTGCCTGGGAAAAACCTATCCCCCTCTGCAGATAGAATTGTATATTATTGCAGGAATCTTTTATCATTTCCTCTTCCTCTATTTGTTAATCTCCCACGTGTTTGTCAAGAGGTAT
Organism: Lepidothrix coronata; assembly: GCF_001604755.1. NCBI lineage: Eukaryota > Metazoa > Chordata > Aves > Passeriformes > Pipridae > Lepidothrix > Lepidothrix coronata. The sequence continues at coordinate 1,356,037 of NW_016690323.1, read as the reverse complement.
CATGTCTGAGGTTGTTTCTTGGCTTTCCTCATTGTTTCCCAATTTCTGTGTTGATTTTACACACCTTTCTCCAGTAAGCCATACCAAGTTAACTTGGTATTTGGGAATTAACACAGAGCAGCTCCATTTCTGCCACAGCCTGTTTCAACATTACAAATAGTCTTTGGGTTTTTGGTGAATACTCATTCCATTTTTTATGGCATTGAGTGAAAAAAGACCCACTTTAACAATCAAGGCATTATTTTATGATAAGCAAAATAACATTTTACAAAGTAAAGGCATGGTTGTGAGAAGCTTTGAAATGGAATTTTTGAACCTCTCAAAAATGCATGACTTCTTTTCTTACACTGTGAAATATTTGGACAAGGGTTTTACTGCAGCGATTCCTACTCGGTAGTTTTGTGAGACTGTGATAGTGCAGGAATCAGAAGCAGGTATGACGGGGGAAATCCTAGTCTGGTTAGAAAGCTGCCAAGGACTTAAACTAAGCCAGGGCTTTGCCTGAAGTTTCTGCACAGCAGAAAGCCTGCTATAGGAGGAGTGGAGAGCATTCTGATGTAGTCTCCTTTCAACCAGTACTGGAAGTCAGCTCGTCTAACTTAAGCTGCCTGGAAGTCCAGTATCTACTCTAAACCAGTTTTCCGGGCTAACCTTATAATTAATAGGAGGAGATAAGCTCCAGAGGGCAATTCATGCTGCTTTTCTGAGACACCTGCTTTAGCACTGGATAAATCAGTCTCCTCAGTGTTTTTCATTCTTTGCTGACTACAGGTGGATGCCAGACAAGTAGCTTAGACTAGACATTTCCAGTTAGGGAGGTGAATAGGTTGCTTGTTAGCTGCACGGTTTCATGCCTGTGGAGTGCGAGTACCAGTTCCTGAAGGATTCCTGCTCTCTTTCTCCTTGTGATTAAAAAGGTAATCGATGTTTGGAAGTGAATTTGCCCCTTACTGTTTTCAAAATACAATCCTCAACTGTGTAGCAGGCTTGGTGTGGAGTAGAACACAAATTAGACTGCAGACGTAAAACAGATGCAACAGCTTGTAACCAGGAGTGTCTCTTGAGGTGGTCACCATGCTCCTCTCAGGCACTGTGACTATTACAGTATTGAACTTCAGCCCACAGGATCAGACTGCTGCCTGCTGCTAGCCAAGGAGCAGACATAAACATAACATCCATATAAAACACACTCTATACGACTTGGGTGAAATCAAGAACGAGCAGGAGTGACTGTCATGTAACTTGCGCATGGGATGCATAGACACACAGTAAAGATGAGTTTTTGATAGCTGGATCAACTTTTCTGTAAGCCATGCAGTCCTCATGCATTACTGCATTGTGGTGCAGTGGCATGTGTAGATGTTCATTGCTCCACACCTTGTAATTTATAGCAGGAGAACTAAAGGAGGACTCTCAATAGCCGTCTAAACCCTTGTAAATGGCAAGGGGGCAGAGGGAGAGTCTGCAAGTGACAGAGAGAGATAGTTCTTGAGTTTGACAGGCTAAAGAAAAGTTAAAAACCAACCAAAAAACCAAGCCTCTAAGTAATGTTTGTCTAACTATTTTCAAAGATGGCATTTTGAGCTTTATGTTGCTTTAGTCAGTGATGTGCTTTAGCAGAGAAACAACAGGAATCGCGTTGAGCTCATCTCAAACACACATAAAATATTTTCTTTTCTTTTCTTTTATCTCCTCTTTAAGATACAGCTCAGGAGAACTATGTTCCAAGTGACAGCATCTTTGACAACCTGTACTTTTTTGTTCTACCTTTTGTTCTTCTTCCTGTGAAAAGCCATGTGATGAAGATTGCTGGAGAACATTGATACCGTCCCTACTTAGGTAAAAAAAACCCAAGAAGAAGAAGTAACTGTATACTTCCCAGAGGGTCAGACTGAGCCTTTAACTGCAACATCAATTGAAGGGCTCTGTATCTCTGAAGCAGCCCGGGGCAGGATGTATCCTTGCCAGTATGTATCAAAATGAAGTAGTAAAGCATTGAACAGAATTCCTCGCTCTACTGCTAACAAAATTCCTCACAATAAGCTAATAAGTCTACGCAGCACCATGGAAATGCCGTAGACTGAGTTTTCTGAATGTGCTTCCTCCCTTTGTGCCAGCAAATGCTGCTCTGATGCTTGGAGAGAGATAGATTTTGAAAATGTAGGCACTATTTCTTAACCTCAAAGTTATTGATTTCTTGAATTGGAACATCACCTTTTTATTTTAAGAATTTCAAACTTTGGGTTTTTGCCTTAACTGCACCTTTCTTGAACTTGGGCCAAAGACAGCAAGCACTTATGAATGTATTAAACTTTAGTCATGACTAATGATAAGCCCAAACAAAACTAGTTTTTGAGAGGCTTTTCTACAACCCTTTATCTCTTGTAGTAGAGGCTTTCACAAGAATAATGAATTTTCTTCACAGAATCCCAGTGAGATAAAGCAATGTTATTATCCCATTGTACAGCTGGGAGAAATGATGATATGGAAATGAAGTGCTTTTCTTAAAGTCTTATTTTCAGTTAAAAAAGAGGTTACTATTCCAAAAAATGTCATTGTATTATTTTAATTTAATTGATCTTTCTGTCCCAAAGACTTTTTCTGTGTATCCATACACAAAGCAAGCGGTGCTCTTAGGTTGCTAGTGATCATTTATGATGACAGACCTCTGCTTGGAAATGACTAAAAACTCTTTTATAATGTGAGCCTTGTGTCTGTAAGTGCATGTGTGCTTGTTTGAGAGCATGTTTTAGAGTTTAGAGACACTGAACTAAAGTTTAAATCCTCTAGGTCTCCCAGCAGGGCAGAAGTTTCCAAGAATGCTGGAAATCAGAAATAGAAATCAGAAGAGACTGTAGAGGAGGAGTGAAGAAACACACACTGTGTATTTTCAAAGCAAGGTCATTGTTCATTAATATTGCTATGGAGAACTTAGCTATACACAGAGTTCTTTCACAAGCTTTACTTATCAAGGTGCTTGGTACTCCAAATCATCGCCTGCTTGTAGAGCAACATGACTAGTCCTGCACTTACACAGCTGGGAGAGTTGGCCGAGATATGAAGACGACTTCAGATTACTGTTGTTTTACTGTTTGGAAGTAGCATGACATTCTTTGAGAGCTGTATCCCACTGACTGCAGAAGTTCAGAGGCAAGCTGTTTGGAGTAGTTGGAGTAGAATTCAATTGATTTCAATTATAAACTGGAAAACATGATGAGGGGCACACCCTCCACCTGGCATCTGCTGCGAAAATCCACCCATTAATATCAAACTTGGTATTCTCTCCAGATTACAAATCAAGTCTGGGGAAAAATATCTCCTTACATAAAAGCAAGGTCCGTCCCAACCAAATTTCAAAACTCTTCTAACTTCATGGGCAGGAAAAGGATAATGAGAGATGAAGACCTAGGAGGAAATTAGAGGCACATGAGCCCTGTACAGAAAGCAAAGACACAATGGTCTCTGATGTACTGGAAGCAGAGTAGTGAAGAGAGCCACAGAGGCACTGGAATTGGAGAAGATGGAGGAGGTGAATGGAAACATGGGAGGAGAATGGGGTATTTTGGTGCACAGGGTGAGTACAGAAGCAGAAAAAAAGCTATTATTCACCAGAATGAAAGAATTACAGATCCTTGATATACAGGAAGGAGGGCTGCAAGTCCCTAAAACAAAGGAAAAGGGTAAATAGCACACAGAAGGAAGGTGAAGGTGAAGGAAATCTCTCCAGTGTGTCTGCAGTAAATCTAGGCTAGTCTTCCAGTAAATCCAGGCTGCAGAAGATACAAAGTGTTTACCAGTTTATGAAGCAGTACATCCTTGGATGTGCCTCTTCAGTTTTGAACCTGTTCAAGTTCTTATGCTGCCTTCAGAAGGATGGGCCAAGGACCACCACAGTTGAGCCTCCTCCCTTAGATGGCTGTAATCACTGAATAGGTCGGAATCTTGATGCCTTCACTGCATCAAGAATTTGAGAAATTTGGTGTTAGAAGCAGCTCTTACGGACAGGAAATTACAGTATTTCTATTTCAGTGCCCAAGACTGATCCCAGTGATCCATAGTTAGGTGGAGAAGGGAGCATGGTAGTTAAAACTGAATAGACAGTCAAGATCTGAAGGCAGTAAATCTGTGAGAAAGCTATAGGATCAAATTATATGTTACCAACATTACAAAATATTTGTTTATTCATTAACAAATGCCCCCTTGAAAGGATTTCACAAGTCCCCTCTCCCTATTCAGTTAAATTTAATACCTGAGGTTTCCCAGTTATAGGGATTTCATTGCATTACCATTTTCCACATGCAAAACAGATGACAGCCCGTGACAGGTCACTAGTTTGCAAGTACCGTTCAGGCATATTTTTACCCTTCAGCTGAAACCTCACATGTGGAAACTGTGTGAAGTTGAGGAAGCAGATAAAGGCAGTGTGGACAACTCAGGAAGAACAAAGAGGATGATTTTTTTTCCCGGTGTTTTGAATGTGATTTAAAACACTGCTTCCAGCTACAAGAGAAAACAAAAATACAAGCTATTAAGGTGTAATGAAGATAAAACTTCAGATCTTCTTGAAGTATAATATATATGTAAAAGCAATAGATTGTTATAGTGTTTTGTAGCAGAGACTGTCAGACCTTTGAAGAAATAGACCTTCCAGAGCCCCTGCAATGTGTTTGAGCTGTTGTTTCCATTTCACAGAAGATTAAAATGAGTCCTCGAAAGATTCATAGGACCGGAGTAAAATAATTGTGAAGGCCGTGACAGGTTTTAGTATACTACCCCACTCCCAGGCCTATGCTTCATCTGCATAACTGTCTTTATGTTCGCCTGCAGCAAAACAGAAGTTTAAAATAATAGGCAAGTTGCTATACATGTATTAAAATTCCTTTCAAAATACATTAAATTGTATGTTAATATGAAATTCTATTTTTAATGCTTTCATCTAGTTCATAGACATAAACAAGAAGGGGAGGATATTTATAGGCATGTTCTTAGCAGACAACATTTTGTAGCAGGAAAGTTTATCTTCTGTGTGTTAGAGCTGCTGCAAACTTCAAAACACTCACTACAGCATTCTGCTTTGGTAGTCCCAAAATTCTCTTTCTTGAAGCTACTGCACATCTTGTGAATTCTGTGATTTGCCTAGCTTTTAATAAAACCAGATAGCAAGTGAATTAGGACACTCTGGGCCAAAAGAGTTTCACCTACTTACAGCTGGACTGAATTTTGTCCTGAACAACACTTTGACCGCTTTTCAACAGAAGAAATAATCAGAAGGACATGCAGCTGCTGCATAAAGGCCAGGGGAAATTAAAATGTTTCCCATAAGGAAACAAATGAACAAAATACATATGCAGCTTGATTAGAATTTGCATTGTAACATCATTAATTACTAAAATGCCACAGGTGGGAACGACATGAGGCATGAAAATATTATTACGAAGGGGGAAATGATTCTGTGTCAATAGCGCAGTCCTTGCAAAGGGGCATCAAGCTGGTAAATGGCTGTCAGAGCAATATCTTAGTAGATGAAATATTTCATAAGAAATAAGTATATAACAACAGAATGTTTTCAATGCTTACTTTTTTTCAGTCCTTCACAAATATAATTTTTTTTTCTCCTGACAGGAAACTGTGTAAACACTTAGCTACTGGCTTTCTATACACAATAGCTAATCTTGGCAGTTTATAATTTTATAGTTAGGGAAATGAAGGAGAGAGATGCTCAGGTAAGGCAATGAGTTTGAAGCAGAACTGAGATTGACAAACCCTGCGTTTTATTGACAGCACAGGCTCTCTTTGATTGTGATTTGTCTTGTGCTACCTTACTCTTCTGGTAATTCTGTATAGATGCTTCTGCCTGGGAGCTTTACTCTAGGACTCCATTGTTGGCACATTCCAGACTTTAAAAAGTTGTTGCAAAATTTACAGAAATATCTGCAGATTTCACATTTTTTTAAAAAACTGAGCTAATAAATTGAAGTTACAAGGAAGAACACCAGGAATAGATCCAAATAATTATCTTTACAATTATTTAACTTATAAAATTTTAAACCAATTTTACTGATCATCAGGCTATGTAGGTAAAACTAGTTTAGCTAACTAGCTAAATGTTGGAGATAAATGTTGGAGAAGCTGACAACCAGCAACTAATCTGTTCTTTTGTGCTAATCTTTTCTTGCCACAAATGGCAAAACAAATGGAGCAATACTTGGGAAGATTTTTCTATGCTTCTGAACACAAAGATCTGTCCCCTTTCAAAGAATTCAGTAGTGGAATTGATAAATGAAATAAATCTTCCCTTAAATGCTGAGAAACAGATATTGATGCCTGTGATGCTAGCAAAATGAGTAATATTCAGAAAAAGGAGTCTTTCTCACCTTAAGGATATGTTGAGATTCTCCTCAAAGAACAGGTCTGACAGACAGAATAATTTTAGATTGGTGACAAAAAGCACAACAAAAATTTTTAATATTGGGCTGTGGCCACCAGGCCAGAGCCTCATGATTATACAGTATCCTCTGACTGCTATCCCTCACCCACTTGTGACAGATGAAGTGGAAAACCACGTATTTATGTACAGGGCAGTTTGGGCAGCTGACTCCAGTGAACATGCCACTGTGCTTTTTATCCCTCCTGGGTGGCTTATATGAATTTTCAGCTATAGATATTTCAATGCAATTTGAAACACAAATTCTGATATGGAGGAGAAATGAAGAGGAGAAATAGAAAACAAAACGAAATGACTCAGCAGCAGCATATGACTGTGCAGCAATACAAGTCTTTACATGTAAACAGCAGCATGGATGAGAACACATCCTCTGAAAGCTGAATAAAAAGTCAGTATGAGCTTCAGCCTGTCTGCAGTGCACTGAAGCCTTTTCCCTTCTTTCCCTTCAGAGTATAAATTTTTTTCACCCTTTTTCATATTTCTCTGAAAAGAGGCTATTCCACCGTGCTCAAAACAAACCAGTAAAAAGTAAAGCAAACAATCTGAAGCAAAACCCAACAACTTTTGTTGTTATATGATTGTTTTCTATCTCAAGTAAAGCAATAAAAATATTGATTGCTGGAGGAAAGCCTAAAAATCAAAATGATTTGTCTCAGTAGTTGTCCCTAAAAGAATGAGCTCCTCAGCAGCTGTAAATTGGCCTACTTCTATGGACTTAGATTTTAGTGCAATCGTCGCATGTGTCTGAAATGTCACAAGAGCTATGAAGCATTAGATATTAGATGGTAAAAATAAATAGAAACTAACAAGGTTCGCCTTCCTGCTCAAGCCTTTCAGTCATTCTCTGCCTTGCTTTTTCTAACCTAAATAAAACCAAAGGACTTCACTTTATTGCTGCTAGCACAACTCAGTGATCACTTGTAGTCATGGAATGATTCAGTCCTTGAAGCTCCCCTCCATCACCACCTGAATTCAGATCAATCAACCCTGCACAGCATAAGCTTCACCATGTCATTATCAACAGCACCTGGTTTTCTTCTGACTGTATGAGACTGTGCCTCAGAAAGAGGTAGAATCCCCAGATTCTTTATAAATGAGGCCAGAGGGTGGTCTCGAAGCCCTATCAGCAATGTGCATGCTGCACACAAATTGTCATCCTATCTGAAGAAAATGTACCTGCACAGAGTTTCATTTTGCTGGGCAATCACAGAACTGCTGCCATGCTTGTGCTTTGGGGACTAGGGTTAGCAGGGGCCGGTTGGGAGGGCTGAGGGGGATCCTGCCTTAGAAAGAACTACACCATACTGCAGGAGTGCAGCTATTCACTTCAATTCCTCATCCTCAGGCAAACTTTTCCTTTTTAGACTTTCTGTCTCATAATATTTTTCACTTGCACCATTTTCCCTTCTGCCTTCATATATATCCTCCAGTTATTTTTTGTGCTCCTTTTGTGTTGCATGTCCTCTGTTTTCCACTGTTGGTGCTTTAGCATTCTGAATCCAAACTCAGTAAGCTTTGCCTGTGGTCTAATCATTGTGCCAGCTATGTCTTGCTATTCGAATTTGCCCTCTGCCTTCTCATCTGTTTCAGTAATCGACCACTTTATTTGTTAGTTTAACATTTTCATTCCTTGCTCTAGTTATTGTCATTATTCTACTTATACAGACTCACTAATGTTTAACTCCATAGTCATTATATGGAGAGAAAAGCTGCAAGCAATTTGGAACAGTAAGTCCTTCTAAAAAGAGGAAAAGCTTTAGAACAATTTTCCCCCCTCTCTCCAAAGAACTGTTTTTCAAAGCTAATCAACTAATACACCAGAATAAACTACTTTGTCTAGAGAGTCAACACATGGCCATCTGTCCAGTAAACAGGAATGAAACAGTGCCTCATAAATGCCTCAAGGAGAAAGACATTTTCTGCATCTTCCACATTCAGGAGAGAGAGAGTGGCCAAAATATTTACTGCTGATAGACATTAATATGCCCCTTGAAGGCTGCACTAGAGAAATTGTTTTAAGATAGGCCAAATCTCCAAATATGTTTCCTGTTCCTGCTGCTTCTGCAATTTTAATTAAAGTCAAGTTTTTCTCCTTAACTTTGCAGTATGATTTTAAAATAAATATGTTGTATTTCATTTCAGAGGCAGCAGCTTGGCTTATAAATCTAGGCTCAAATGGCCTAGGCAGGCTGTTTCAGACATCCTCAGCCTAAAGACAGAATAGCTATGAGTAAACATTTCTGTCTTTCACGTATCCCTTTTAAAAAGCCTGGTGGTAAGACTGCTCCATATGTATCATCCAATCCTTAACATTAGGAAGTTTTTCGTAATGTCTCATCTAAAGCTTCTTTGAAACAGTTTAAACTTACAACCTCTTTCCCTACCCCTAATAAACAAAAAGATCAATTTATCACTTTCCTTTTTTTTTGCAGCAAACTTTTACATGTTTGAAAATGGTGGCCTTTTAGTCCTACGAGTAAATGTTTCCAGCTGGACTGTTTTTTAGACATCCAGTCATTTTTATTTTTGTCTAGAGTCTTTCATGTTAGTCAGCTGTTGTCTTGAATTATGAATGTTCAGTGGTTGACATGACATTACACTGAGACTTTCTTTGCCAGATGCTAAGGTTTACTTTTGCATATGACTCTTACATATAACTTTACATATAACATTAATAGGTTTCAGCACAGTGCTTGTTTTCTTTTTTTATTTTTAAATTGGTTGGACAGAATTTGTTTATAGCAGCTCTAGCAAAAATGTGAGTTGCTAGCTCAGCTACAGAAGAGGCTGCAAAATATTAGAAAATATGTACTTTCATGCTTGTCTTTCCCTTTCCTGACCTCCATATAGTTGTTGCAAAGCCTCTGACTAGTCAAAAGACTTTGAGAGCTGATGTAATGTTTAATACCACTCAGTTTTTGAAAAAGAATTTCTCTTTCAAGAAGCAAATATTGGTGCTGATCCCTCTAAAACTTGCTTTCCATGTACAAGATTACTGCTTCCCTTCCTCTGCCTCTTGCAGAGGACTGGACTGATGCTTCCCTAGTAATCCTGAAACCCTTTTGCGAGCATGTGGCTACTTTTGGAAGTTGGTAAAGTCTTATATAATCCTCAAGTTTCATTAAAAATGCACTTTATCTCCAAAGCTTGTGAACTAATACAGTGTAAAGAAGGACAGTGCAGGGCGGTATTGATCAATGTATTATTCTTTGCATACATCTTTCTCGTCTTGAAGCCACTTACTGAGTTATCTTGACTCTAATCTTTCTGGCGCCCTGCACGCTGAGCTTCAGCTGAAGTTAATGGCAGAGCTGCATGTAAACTTGCAGGTTCAAGCCCTCTCTCAGAAGCAATATCTCCTACACTTGCAGATTCTGTGATACCATGAAAGCTTTACTGTGCGATTGCTTTCCTCTTGTAAACAGGATCAAAGGCAGCATGTCATCTTTTTATTTTATTTTATTTTGGTCTGCTGTCTGGTTGCTGTCATCTCTTTCTATTCTGGCTCATCGTGTATTGCACCTTGAACATTATATCTCACAGCACTTCACAGTTTGGTTCCACCCTTTTTGTGTGGTACATGACACATTTGAGTATTTTTCTGCTATCAGGTATGGCATTTTGTATGATATATGCTACTCTGCTGAAATAATTGTGATAAGTCATGCTGCTAGATCCAGTACAAATGTCCCTTTTCCAAGGTTTCTCTTGTGCTTACATATCCTTCACTTTCTAAGCATGCAAGTTCTGTTTTCCTAATTGATCTGTTTGTATGACAATTTGATAATGTAAGCCCTGTTGCAATTTTCCTAGGACATAAAAATACAGGCTTTTCTGGATGACACCTGAGAATAGTCCTGAATATCTATCACATGGATAGCATAAAGTACATAGGTTGCAAGTGCCCTAAATGTCTCAGCATTGCAACTGTGAGTATTCAAACACTATTTTTCCCCCTTAGCCCTTATTTGTAACCCTTTGGCAAAACTAAGCAGCTGAAGTGAATGCAAACTCCTCTGAGCTGAGGAACCTCTCTCAAATCCCAAATTACACTAAACAAGGCCATCCCTGCAGTTCTCAGCAGTTTCAGGAATGTAATTGCAATCCTTCAGTCAAAGATTCAGTCTCAAAGCCATTGAGGATTTCAGTCCTCAAAGGCATTTTCTTTCTTCTTTCACATCTGGATTTACACTCTCGCCTTTCAGAAAGAGGGCAAAACCTATCAGATGAAACACCAACTCCTCAAAAATAAATTACATTGGGGGTACATGAGCCTAAGTCATCAGAGGTGGATGTAAGGGGTTGCTGTGGGATAAAAAAGATGGGTTTCTATATATAAAAGGGATAACTGAGAAAAACTAGTGCAGTAGTCATTCCTCTGTGCTCTGCATTGTTAGGGGTACTATGAAAAGGTGCCCTCAGCTCAAGGAGAATGGGGAAAATCTAACATCAGAACTTACCCTCTTCTACTGACTGAAGAANTCACTGGATTTATTTACTTTTCACTGGATTTTGCTAGTTCTCTACAGAGAGGAGTTTTAGTAGCTGTGAGAGATACGTAGAGAAGGTCTCCAAACTTGCTGACCCACACCAACTGAAGCATTGCATCAGAATGCCAAAGGTAGACATTATCCATAAATAACAAAATGTATCTTTGTAGCAATGAGTTTTAAATAAGATTCTCGAAATTTCTAACTACACATAGGAAACACTAGTTCCACGGATTGCTAACACTTGGGGAGAAATCAAGCTAGACAAATACCACAAAGGATGTAAAAGTTCCCCATTCAGTCCTTCTCTGCGGAGGCTGTAGGGAGAAGAAGTTGGGTGTTCCCACTAACACTGAGTTGACAATCATATAGGTTTTTGTCTTCATGATCAGGAAAACTCTCCCCCAGGGCAGAACTGGACACTGCTCCTTGTGGTACAGATGACCCTCTGGTTTGGTTCTTGCCCACTATGCCAGGTTCACACATTTAGAGACAAAGGTGGCTTCTTCCCGATTCAGAGCATCAGGGGCTCTGGGTTTTTCCTGCTGTACAAGAGCATGGCACCTCTTTGTTATCTGGTGTTGCAAAGGTTGTGGGCATTTGTGGTGGCTCTGTTTCAGCTGATCTCTGTCTGAAGCACTTAACAGTAAGGTCTCAAGGGAGTTGAAATGTTTTAATTTGAGTAACGTTACTGGATTTCCTTAAGGGGAAGAAATGCAATGGCCTGTGATACAGAAGAGGTGACCTTCAGCTCTGATTTTAAATCCTTTTATGAATTCCTATGCACAGATATTGCTGAGGGAAGGTTTTGGCACAATATGCATTTAATTTAACAGTCTTGTTTATTCCATTAGTGCAGAGGTGCTCTAGCCTCTTGTATGAAAAGTTAAATCCAGAGAAAGTCATTTTAACCAAAGAGCGAGATGAAAAGCCAAGCTACATTATAAAGATGCTTAAGGAAACATACTATATTTAATCTACACTCATCTTAAAACAACTTCCAGTTTTCACTTTCGCTTACATTTCCAATGCAGTTGTATTTATTACTCGTTGTCTACCTTACCAAATGAGCAACAATATCTAGAGATACCTTCTCTCTGATTAGAAAGTTCTCATTGCAAAATAATAGATTTATGAAATATACATGAAGAAACTTTTATTAAAATTACATTAATAGCCAAATTCTGCACACAATTACACTTGGCTATTGTGGAAATCAATGAATTGCACTAGGATAATAGAGAGCAGAACTTGCCCTGACTGAATAATTTTAGCTGATTAGAAACAATGAAATGAGATATTAATATTGACATTCCCTGTTTGTAATACTCTTGTTCTATGGTTCCAGGACTGATGATTTAGGGCTTTGTGTGGAAGAACAAAGCCACTCTGCCAGCAAGCTCTGACAGTAAGACCATATATACTTAGACAAATGGTCTCATATATAATTCCACTTCTGGGAGGCAAAAAGGAGGAGAATCCTATTCCCTCCTTCTTTGCACCAGGTCACATTTAATATTCCCCCTCAAGTAGCTGGTAATACATACCCAACTAAGCTTTAAACTCACTAGCTCAGGTGTTGAAAGCAATGGAGCTCCAGCAGCATAGAGTTCAATAGAGGCTAAGCACCTGAATACTTAGTCTGTCTGTTCTGTCACTAGTTAGCTGTGATACCTCTTTTAGGTTAGCTACAATATGAGGCTGGCTGCAGTCCAGTAAGCAAGTTTATTACCTCCAACACAGAACTGGGTGTATTAGCCTGGGTATAGTACTGTGCTAATGTAATATATATGATACGGTATAGATAGGGAAGTGGCTTTAATTCTTCTGGTCTGCAAGGTAGCTCATGGCTCTGCACTGTGTTTTATACTCCAAGGGAATTATATGTTTCCTCACCCGAGGAAACATCCGGCCTAGGGGGAAAAAAGATCTAGGGCTAATGACTGTGCTCAAGTGTTTGGATGTTTAGCTGAGTGTTCAGATTTTCATGCAGAGGAAAATGGGGCCTGGGAGAGACGCAGACTTAGACAAGGACCCAGAAAGCAAGGGATGTTTGGGAACTCATTGCTACTAAAAGAGGTGTACTGACTAACAAATGCTGTGTACCCTCCCTGTGTCAGCTGGAGCAAAGGTGAACTCAACCCTTTCTTCCTCTTCTGTTTGGAACTGTAGGGTTATGCTGCAGGAGGGTTTCTGAACTGTGTGAGAACTTCTTATCTCTTAGAGCTGTGAGACCCTAGTGTCTTTAGAGCTGCCTAGGAGGTTTGCACAGCTCCTTTGTACAGGCTACCTACCAGCCCAAACAACCAGACCTCAGCAGGCTCTTCCCTGCTTGACTTGTCAGCATCAGAGACTTGCTGTAGTACAGAAACCAGCATAATTACAAAAAGATGTAAAGACAATGTGTAAAAAGCTGTACTGCTCACTTCAAAGGTGTTAAATGTCTGCTTCCAAATCACAGAATAAGAGAATCATAGAATAGATTGGGTTGGAAAGGACTTCCTTAGAGGTCATCAAGTCCAACTCAGCTGCAACAAGCAGGGACATCTTTCAGCTAGATCAGATCTCTAAGAGCTCTGTCCAGCCTGACCTTAAACATTTCCAGGAATGGGGCATCCACCACCTCTCTGGGCAACCTATTCCAGTGTCTCACCACACGCATTGTAAAAACCTTCTTCCATTATCTAGTCAAATTTTACCCTTTCTTGGTTTAAAATTATTACTCCTTGTCCTATATTACTGAAGGATAAATACAATAAAGGAGGGCTAATATCTGAAAACTGCTAAAAGAGAAGAGTTTGAATACACTGACAGGCTGGGAAGAGTCCCACACAAATAAATTAATTACACTTCAAATAATGTGTGTTGTTCTTCCTGACTCAAGTGTTAAGGACCCGGAGAGAGGAAGAAACTGTAATGAAATACATTGCTTCTCTCTTTCTCTTCTATGTCCTGTTCCCAGGCACTTCATTTGGTGGGGTAAAAGAAAAAGCTATATCTTTACTGAAGAAATCGGATTGTTCAGTCAGTTAATATGACTCTAGTCACAGGTCCCAGGTAAGAATATTTGTATAACTGAAATGGGACCTGGGGGACTGCAGTGCTTGGGGAAGCAAATGTGCCAAGGAGTTCAGGGGTGCTACAGCAGAAACCCACAAACTGACAGTTTTCCTCTGTGGTACCCTGGCACAGAGGTATATTCTCTAGAGGTCACTCCAGGCCCATGACGTGGAGTGGCAGGAAGAGGCTGGGGAGCAAGACTCCTGCATCTTTCTCATTGTGTATGCTGAAAGGAGCGGCTGGATTAAGATGCCTCCTTCCCTTTGCAACTCTTCTTATCTGCACCGAAATCACCGGGGCAATAATATGTTGGAAGTCTGAGGACTTTAGAATGGATGCCCTATTATTTCTCTCTTTTGTTTTCTTATAATAGGTGTGACCTTCAACTGCTTTCACACACTTTTCACTCTGTGGAGAAAATACCATGCTGAATGGCTTAACTGTGATTTCAATACAAACCCAACCAACAAAAAGAGCATTTGGGACAAAAGCAACAATGTGGGCAACGACATTCAGAAGTGTTAGAAGTAAATCTAACTGCACACAAAGCAGAGTTCAGCTAAGTGTCACTGCCAAAAATCATCTTCTGTTCTCTATGAAATAAAGTTGGAAAAGAGCTTAATCGAGTACTGAAACTCATTGGGTGCATAAAAAAACATTGGGAGGAAAGGAACATACCTGCTCTGGAGGACTGCAGGCACCTGTTCTGCATCTATGTGTATTTGACAGACAGGATGCAGAAGGCCAGTCTTTGAGCTGGTGTAAAAGCACAGAGCGATTGCTTATGCAGAGGATCTGCTCCACGGCCTGCGCTTAATTCGCCCAGGCAACACTTTAGGAAGTAATCAGATAGTCCTTCATATCTGATTTTGAGTGTACAGCTGGAGGGAAATGCTGTAATTCCTCCTTTTCGAAACACGTTTCCATAAAAAAGCCATCTATTTTAATTTCCTTCCTTATCTTCACCTGCTCTTCTCTCTCAGTTTTATTGCTGCTTGGAATAGGTTTAGTTCTACACATAAGGCACACAAAGTATTGCCTGGGTGGACTGAATGAATAGAGGAAGATCCCCCAAATTTCTGAACGGTGCTATGCTGTGACACACAAGTTGCTTTCAGATGCAAGGGGTGATGCACAAGCCAATGCTTCATTTGCATGCTAAGGAAGGTCTGAAAGCCTGCTCATTCTCTGCTTGGATCACTGTAATATGCATGAGTGAGAAAGGAGGATAATAACCAGTAGAAGGAGTTGCTTTTATTAACATGTAAATGCTTCTGTAGTTTTTCTTTTAGATGAAAAGTTTGGAGGCAAATATTTGCTTCCTTTGCTTATGTGTGAGAAAACATCCTTTTTGTCTGTGTTTCAAATACTAAAAATAGGAGGAAAAGGTTTCAATTTTGATTTTTTAATCAGAGGAAAAACGAAAATACCCATGTGGTTTGATAGAAGACATAAAATGCTTCTTCAGAAAACACCATTTTCCACACAGATGCAGTGAACAGGGACTTTGATATTTACTTCAGATTGATGCCAATACCAAAACGACACTTCAGGTGAGAAGTTTGGCAGTCCCACTACCCTGCCCACCTTGCACAAATAAACCCTTAAAGCAATTCGTCCTTGTCCAATTATGGGGTTTGTTTGTTGGCTTTTATAAACGACAGGAATTCAGGAAGAATTTCAGGCTGGTAGGGAGTACCACCATTGATATTCTCAGCATCCTCCATATACAGGGCACAGGAGAACAGTGTTCACTGTTCTGGTCAGCTTCACCATTGCATGTTTTTTTCCTGAAATCCAGGAAGCCTACAGTGAAGTATTTTGCTTTTTACAGAAAACACGGGATCAAGGAGCAACAGACAGGAGAAGTAGCAAACATTCCAAAAATAATTGCTCAAGAATCAGAAGGAATTAGAATACCTTGTTCATCTATAGTTTGCAGCAGGAAATGAATATTTATGTCTCATATGTTATGTTAAAACATTCTTCCTTAATATGTATTTATATACAACCTTCCACAAAAAAATATGCCTTCAAAAGCAGCAGGCACTGACATCCTGTCTTGCCAAAAACACAACATCTCGTCAGATGCTCAGAAAGAATTTATATGAGACTTTGTGAAGTGCCTAACAAATAGCAGGCATTCTACTGAAGAAAGCATCAGCATTTCAAGATGAAGAAGTAAATCTGTTCAGTGCTTTAGGAGTTTGAAGCTGCTTTAGGAGTTTGAAGCTACTTTAGGAGTTTAAAGAGGCTTCCTTAAAAAATGTAGACTCCCAGCCTAATGTTTCCTCTGGACCCCTCTGGCTAACAAATGACTTGTTTATAGCATTTCTAAATATAGACCCAGGTTACTTGGATTAAATCCCATTCAAAACTCACTTTATTTCTCAGCAAAATTAATAAAGATTGTATTGATGTCATAGTTTTTACATACATATGTAAACAAAGCCTCCGAAAAATTCCTTATTAATGTACTCATCATTTTCACGTAATCCAAATATACAGTCCTTTTTCCAAATAAAACCCAGAATGTTTTTGAACACTTTTCTGCATTATTACTGACAGTACCACTTTACTAATTTAGGATAAAACCAACACTTCTGGCAGAATTCCTTATATTTGGATTTTTTATTACATACAACTGTATAATCCCTTGCTTTTTACTTTATTCTTTTTTGTTTTCTTAATCAGTTCCTCAAACTTTCTATCTTCTAAATTTATATACATTTCTGTCGTGTGGTCCTTTTTTTCATTACCTCCCACCACAACCCTCCCCACTGACACACGCACACACAGATCACAACTATATTTTAGCTTTTGTAGGTGCTTTTATTCTTTCTGCTAAAGTCAAGTTGTTTTATAACTAACATCACCTAATTTTTCAGCGTTGGGATGGTAGCTTTTTGACCATCAAATAAAATATTTAATCAGTTCTCCCAAATTATTCATATCTTTTTCCAGTTCTATCAGCCTATAGTTGTTTTCAGTTTTATGAACCTGTCTCTTTTAAATCACCAACCATATTTATTACTGATTTGAGCTTTTTTCAGTCTGCATATAATGAATGCAATTAAGTCATGATGACTTGCTCCTAAAAAAATTTGTTTTTAGTTCTTAGATCAGTGCCCTTTTATCTGCCAAGATGAAATCAAATTTATCTTTCCATGACACTATTTTTTGAGTTATGAAATTGTCATAAATTTTTTTTAGAAATTCCAAGGTAGTTTTTGTACTGACAGATCTCTGATATATATCACTCACATCAAGATGTCAAGTTCTCGGCTTTTTTTCCCTAATATAGGACAGGCAGGTTTTTAAGGAGCTGTTGATGCTGTTCTGAAATGTGATATGATGGTAGGAGCTGCCAGTGGTTTGTGCCCCAGCTTGCACTATATTGGCTAGAAAATTGATCCATAAACCTTCAAGATCACTTTCACAGGGCTGTGTTAGTGGCTCAGACATGAGTATTTTGTGGAATTTGAGCAGGTATATAAAATGGTACTCTCGTCCCCTGTTCTGCAAACCCTGATCTGTCATACAGCTTGTTCCTTAGTGATGGGTCCCTGCTGCCTTGAATCTTCAACAGTGGTGCTTTCCAGATGTTTTTTTCAAATATCCCTCCTGTATGTTGTGTGCAGTCATTGTCTTTCTTTCCAATCTTCCTTCATCTGCTTGATTCCAAAGCACATCAGGCAAATGATTTATATATAAATTCTCGCTGCAGAGTCTCATTCCATCAGTAATCTGGGAGGGATTAGCTACTTGATGATTTCAAACACTGATTCTGATCAAAGACCTGCTAGTCAAGGCCAGATGGGTCTCACAGAAACACTGTCAAGTCAATCAGTATAGCCTAATAGGAGATTGAGACACTGTCCCCACAGCCTTCCCAAAGGACAAAACTTGAATAGATAATGCACACACACACACACACACACACACACGCATGCAAATGCTCTCCCAACTCACCTTCTGCAACTGCTTTACCTCTGAGTACAGAGTCTGTAGCTAACCCTTCAGAAACTCCCATGTTAGCTGCTCTGTTTGCTGGGCTCAGCTGTTTCATCCAGCTTTTGATTCTGAGTAAAGTTATTTCAATGGCTAAACAGAAGGAACAATACATGCAATGCCCTTCTGGATTATCCCAAGTTATGAGCTGTGAGTGATGGTGCAAACAGTAATATACATGTATCATGGTGAAGTGAATGATGGCCCCAGTGATCACAAAAGAGAGGCAGAGGATAAACAATTGCCAGAAGTAGCCTTGCTGGCTGAAAGAAATATCTGATTTCTACTAAAGCCAAAAGAACAAAAAACATTTTCAAGTTTGCCGAAAGACAGATGGAAATGACTTACAGAACTTGACACAAAGCAATTATGGATGCTCAAACACAACAAAGATTTTGAACATGAAAAGGGAATACTAAAAGGATTTTTATACTTGACAGTTGATTTCATTGTATTCTCTTTTTATATTAAATTATTAAAAAGAGCTATATCAATGTGTATATTTTTGGTCCCTTTTTGCCAGTTTAGCTTATTAGAAAAGTTTAACATTTCCCAACAAACTATTTTCATAATATTTCACAAATGTTACAATTTGCCAAGTTTTGCCCTCAGTAAATTATTGGTTGTAGCCTCTGATGGGCTAGTCTTCCCCTCTCAAATGAAACTTCCTTCATAATTTAATAAAGCACTGAGAGTGAGACACAGATAAGAGAAGTTGCTGATCCTCTTTGAAATATCTTTGAACCCTCACCTTTAGTACACCACTGAATTCAACAGCACCATTATTTTCGGAAGGTTTTAACCTCCAAGAGCTTTAATAGTATGTTAGAATGATATAGACATCTAATTCCTTTACTCATGATTCTTCCATGTAGCTCAATGTAGTTAGATGTGTGCTGGAGCTTTGGTGGTTACAAATCAATTTTTACACTGCTTATGACTGCCATGTTTTTAAGTTCTTCCGTATCACATTATGTAATATAATATGTTGATTACAGGCATCCGTTCTGAACTGTTCACATGGTCCACTGCTATAATGTATTGTCAAGGATGCCTTGAGAGAAAGCAAGCCATCCCACCGCAAGATAACTGTGTAAGTTAAGAACACTAACATTTCCGTGGAAATACCCATCTCTGCATTGAATGTAGAAGGAGCTTGGAGACCAGCTTAGCCAAAAGCTAAACATTTGAATTGCTAAAATTAGGTGAGATAAATCCCACTGCAGGAACTCAGTCTTGCTGCACAGTCAATGAAGAGGCAGGAGACAAGAGCCTGAGTTAGGAGTTTGTGTCTCTCCATCAGCTGTGTAGAGACTTCACAAGTCTCACGTAAGTATCTATATGAGACTGTAATTTAAATGCCCACATTTAATGTCAACAGCTATGTGATCAAAGCACTTATTCACTCTACCAGGACTAATAAGGAGCATGCTGTGCTGAGGTTATACAGTTCTACAGGAATTTGGGTTTGCAATGTGCTTACAAGCCAGTTTTGCTATGGATATGTACAGAGCAACAACAAAGTTAAAATCAACTCAAGTTGTCATGTGATACTATTTAGGGAACTATTATCTGCTCTTCTCCACTCTGAGTTATTACTTTCTGCCTAAATGCAGATTATGTGCAGGAACCAGAACTTTTATATGACTCAGAGGTGCTGTGTACTTTCCTGGCACTACAATAATACACAAGGACTTGCATGCAGCCAAAACACATTGATACTGCTAACCAATATTTTAAATTCTCTGTAAGAAGTCTGCATTTAACTTCTCCTCACAGGCACTCCCATCCCTGTCACATGCATCTTCTCTTATAACACGGCTTTAAGCAAGAACAAAAAAAGACCTTGTTTCTAATTTATGTTTTCTTCTCCTAGCATCCTGGCCAGCTGCTGCTTCTGTTTACTACTTGAAAAACCCTTGGAGTACTGGAGGAGCTGCTAGCTCTCAGCAAGAGCTGGAAAAGCTGGACATTATTGCAACTCAGAACTTGATGTGTGCTCCCTGTGGGTGGCTGCTCACCAAATAAATTTTGGGTGAGATACGTACTATTTGCAGAAACCATATCATATGGGGGAAAAAAAAGTTTATAAGATGTGAATTAAAATCTCTCTGATTACCTTTACAAAGATACTTTTTTAGTTTCACTAGGAATTAATTGCATTACTAAAGTGTGCTGCTGTATCTGGAATTCTTTTCCTTGAGTAAACCATTTTCAAATAACTACCAGGTATAGATGCTACTTTTGCAGTGAAGAGAAATACTGAAGCAACAGAGATGAACCCATTTCACCCATAAATGAACTTTCTTCCATATTCAGTGATGGTGTTGGGAGACAATATGTGATGTCCATTATTGCTGATCTTGGATTCTGTCACAACTTTTTGCCCAGAATAGTCTGAAGCACTGACAAGAATAAGGAGACACAAGGGAATTAAGAGAGGGTTAGTAATTGACCACTCTTGGAGAATGAGGTGCAGGTAGATTCATACCTTCTGTGGTTGTCACTTCGGTAATCTTTCACAAAGCATTTCATTTTTCTAAACCTAAATGTGTGAATTCTTATACAGTATCACAGCTAACTGCAAGGGGCAGTCTCTTTCCAGCTGTTCCTTTTCCTTTTCTCAGAATGGAGACCTCTCTGGACACCATGTGCCAGTATTTGACCATCCTCAGAAAGTAAAATTGTCTTCTTGTGTTCTGATGGACTTTCCTGTATTTCAGTTTGTATTTCCCCATTGTTACTGATCCTGTTACAGGGAACCACTGAGAAAAGCCTAGCTCTGTCTTCTTTACACCTGCTCTTCAGGTATTTGATAAGATTTCTCTGGAGCCTTCTCTTCTCCAGATTGAACAGTCCCATCTCTCTCAGCCTCTCCTTGTATCAAAGATGCTTCAGACCCTTAGTTATATTTGCAGCTCTTTTCTGGACTCTCTACAGTATGTCCATATCTCTTTTATACAGGTGAACCCAGGACTGGACGCAGCAATCCAGATGTGTCTCATCAATGCTGAGTAGAGCGGAAGGATCAGCCAGTTTTTAGCCTGCCTTACTGTCTGTTTATCTTGCCTGTGCTTCATCAGTTTGCCAATGGTGATATTACGAAAGATGGTTGAATGCCTTGCTAAAGTTTACTTCTGCTCTCCCCTCGTGCCAGATTACTCATTTCTTTGTAGAAGGCTATCAGGTTGGTCAGACATAAATTACCTTTATAAATCCATGCTGATTACTTCAAATCACCTTGATATTTTTGGAAATGGTTTCTGGGATTATTTGGTCCAATACCTTAAAAAGAATTGAGGTCAGGCTGGCTGGTCTGTAGCTCCCTGGATCCTCTTTTTGCCTTTTTTGGTGTGTTATTTGAATTTAACCAGTCCTTGTGAACCTTTCCAATCATGATGACTTCTGAAAGATAATTCAGTGTTGACTCTCCAGGAGAGCTCCCTCAGCATGGGTACATCTTACGAAGTTCCGCGGACTTGTGTTTATCCACTTTGTTTAAATGTTCCTAACCTGATCCTCCTCTACCAAGGGTAAGCCTACCTTGCTGCAAACTTCCCCACTAGTCACAAAGGCTTTGGGTTGGTGAGCGTGACTTTTACTAGTAAAGGCTGATGAAAAAAAGGCACTGAATTCTTTGGCCTTTTCTATGTTGTTTGTCACCAGATCATGTGCCCCATTTAGCAGTGGGGCCACATTTTCCTTCACATTACTCTTCCTTTTGCTGCTGATATACCTGTAGAAGCCCTTCTTGCTGCTCTTCTCTGCCTTTGCCAGATTCAAATCCAGGTGGGCTTTGGCTTTCACTGCCTCATCTCTGCATGACTGGACAGTGTCTCTGAGCTGCTCCTTGGTCACCTGCCCCTGCTTCCACCTCTTGTCTGCTGCCTCTGTATGTCTGAATTTTTCAGGGGCTCCTCGTTCATTCATGCAGGCCTCCTACTGTTTTTATTCAATTTCATGCTCATCATATTGACAATCCTTGCAGTTGGAAGAGATATTTGAAAATAGGGCAGTGCTCCTAGATCCCTCTTCTCTCCAGGATGGTATCCCATGAGATTCTTCTAAGCAGATCTCTGTACAGACTAAAGTGTTCTCACCTATATTCCAGGATTATCGTACTGCTATTTGTCTTGCTCCTTCCTTGAGAATCATCATCTCATGGTCACTGAAGCCAAAGCTGCTCCTGACCTTCACGTCACCAACGTCCTTCCTTTGCAATATAAGGTCCAGCAGAACTTCTCTCTCTCTTGGCCCTTGTCTTGCTTTGCCTTCCCTTCCCCTCATACAGTGCTCCTATTTAATCTAGTGCAGAATGCTCTTTTATTGTTTTGCTTATACTATTCATTTTTTTTTCAAACTAAATGAACAATGGAACTATTTGGTCTGAGGACATTTCCAAGTGAGTCTTTCTTAAGCAGAATCGAGTACCAGGAGCTATGAACACAGCCTTTTTACAGATTGATTGGTATATTAATCCATATTTACTACTATTATTTTATGAATTTGGAAATCTGGATTCATATCTTATTCAGATAAATCTTCAGCTGAAGTGAATGTAAGTTTAGTCTGTGTAACAAATTGGTAATAAATGAGTAAGACCTTCAGGATCTGGCATGCTAATCATTATAATTTAACACTACTATAGCTCTTTCTATCTTCAAAGTGCTTCACGAACATTAACCATTCTAATTAATTTCATTTAGAATTGTTCCTACTGTATCTTTCTCTACTGAGCACTGTAGTACACTTACTACTGTATTGTAATTCAAAGGTTGTTACAGTAAAGATTTTGACAAGAACAGAGAATCCCTTGTGAAAATTTGCAATTGTGCTAATTACATCAGAGATCAGATGTCAAGATTATCCTTGAAAAGGATTTTAGTACACACCACATATGTACCAAGTCTCTCAGTAGAAGGGCTAGGTTTGGTCAATCCACCACTTTCTGGCATATACCTGCTGCAGGGGTAAACAGATTTAATAACTTGCAAAATTGATTGAAGACCATGTTAATTTTCAATCTTGGGCTGAGAAGACACAGATGAGGAAACGAAGAACCCATGCAGCTATCCTACAACTACCAGTCAATTTGTCAAAGGTAGTAGGACAGAAGAATGACATATGACACAGTCAGGCATCCATAATTTTCCTGTCCTGAGATACACTATTCAAAGTGTTATCTTGTTAGTCTACGTTACTGGGAGTTACAAAAACAGTTTAATATCAGTCACTTGACAGATTGGTCAAGTTTCCTCACTGTGAGGAACTGCTTGCCAGTTTTGGGACGTGTCTTTGCAGGCTTCTAGAATGTAGTGGGGGTAGATCGTGAGTGTAATTTCTGGGCCACCCAGGGTTACAACAGGAGATGCCCTTCTGCTGAGCCTTGCTAGCTGTTTGAACAGCTTTTTTTCCTGCTCTTTCCTCAGAAAAGGCTGTAAGGAATCACCTTTTGGAAGCCTGGCAGTCAGCATGCTGACATTGTAAGTTCTGTGCTAGAGCACTTGTGGAAGTGCGCATGTGTGGTGGGGGGAAACAGTTTTCCCCCTGCAGTTATAAAATGGTAAAACCCCAGGGGGTGGTGACCCTTGAAGTTTTGAGGTTTTACCCAATGAGCGCTTCTGCAAAATATAAACATATCACAAGCAGAATGGAAGAGAAGGTAGTTGTAGTTGTTGTTGGAAGAAGTAGTCATGTTGTAAGGCCATGAGGAGAAAGGGCAGGAACCCCTCCTGGGGGGCTGTGGCCCCCCAGCCCCTGGCTCGGGGGGCTGCAGGGACTTGGAACAGTGTAAGGCTGGGCTAAGTACCTGTGGCTGAAAGCTAAAGAAGTTTTCTCCACCGTGAGTCAGCAGATGGAGCAGCTGCAGGGACAGCAGTGGACAGAGAAAGTGGCAGAGAGCCAGGAGAGATAAGACAGAGCAGCAACGACAGACATGCAGCAACACAGAGAGAACTCCTGGAAGGAGAGAGAGAAAGAGAAAGAGAGTCAGCAGCAGAGAGAGCAGATCTAAGCTCTACAGACAGAGTTTTTGGGGTAAGAACTGAACCAAAAGACCCCAAACTCCTTGGAGACCCCTCACTTCCTAGAAGGGAGGGGTGAAGTGCAACATGCACTGCAGGAAGGAGCTGAAAAGCTCAGAGAAGGAATGCGGAGAGGGTGACCTTGGCCCCCCGTTGCTTGAGACAGAGCACAGAGCTCTGCAAAGGGGACTTGAATCCCCTGAAGATACAGACTGTCATGAAGACCCCCGTGCTTCGTGGTATGACATGGTGATGTGACCGTTGTCTGGGTCAATGCAGCCCACGGAAGATAAGACCCTCGCTTGAAGACGAGTGGACGAGTGGCTTGGATACCCCGTACTGGCAGAGATCGAGCTACAACAATCCAGTTGCAGCTGCTGCATGGAAGACAGAGATAGGCTGCTGCCCTGAAGACACTGCTGCTCTGAGAATGGAAGGGATCATTTCCTTCTTCCCTCCTGGACTTTTATTTGGAGGAGAGAAGAGATTTGATCCATTGTAAATACTTTTATGTCATGGTAGAGATAGCTAAGATTGTATATAATGTATTGTAGTATTTATTTTGCACAGTCATTGTAATATATTCCCTTTCCCCATTTGAGTCTCGTGTGGTGTCTGGAAAACACATTTCACATTGGGTTGAGATGTGGGAGGGGCCTTGGACTAGGGAATTGGATTTTAGGGCTCTCAAACCATGACAGCATGGAGAGGTACACATCAGCCTTTGAGCAACTGTGTGAACATCTGGTGTGTGGAAAATGTGATTAGGGTGTCTAACTAGAACATCTAGAGAGGTCAGTACAGTTTTTCAGGTACAGCTTGTGAAAGAGAGCTCAACATACACTTATAGGTACACTTTCTTAGAGGTATTGAGAATATGACAGGACGGTGAACATAGAATCACAGAATCATTTACGTTGAAAAAAGACCTCCAAAGTCATTGATGGTCATGATGACTCAACCACTTCCTTGATGGTTGAGTCAAAGTGAGATATGTAGAAAATTCACCAATAAAGTTCACCAACTCTTGGCCTATGGCAACATTACTAGTTGAAGGAAGTCCAGGGCCCTGAGGCCAGTTGACACTGACTGCTTCCCAGTCACACTGTTTAGCATTAACACCCTCCATAGGCTCCTTGAAAAGTCTCAGCTGGAGGGCTACAATATCAATTGGAGGGATAATGTAACAATTTGAGAGTGATCACAGAGCCTGTGCTCAGTCTGCATCCCAGATCTCCTTTGTAAAAGTTTCAGCTGAATCCTACTGAATAGCCCCATCTCTTTCCAGCAAGCCCAAAGATTTTCCTGGAAATTGAGAACAACGCTACAAGCTGGAGGATGGCTTGAAGTTTTTCTGATTCCTCTATAGGAATCACAGCTCTGGTCTACACTGATTTACTTCAACACTGCATCATTTAGACATCTGTTTCTGTGGTAGTGGCATATATATCAAATGATCAAATGCAGAATCATCTGATTAAGTATTTTTCTATGTGCCAGTGGATATCTGTTGTTTAATAACATACAGCTCTAGTTCACAGAGGCTCCTAGAATAGCCCTTCTGATTTCTCTTTGTAATGGGTGTTTCTGTAAGGAAAAAATCCCAAATGTAACATTGTTTTGAAATCATACAGTGGCATTTAACAGATGATTATATTCCTGAAATGGCCATTTCAAAATAAGGAATAATTAATTTAATTATCGATTATCATTGCTAAATGATAGATGTTTCCGGGATAGCTCCTATAGCATCTTATTACATTTCTAGAGAATCTTATTATTTTAATTGCTGCTCCTTTTCTCTTTTTTTCCTTTACTGTTAAACTGCTTAACTAATGGCCACTATGGTCAAGGATCTTAGTCTCCTGCATTTGAGACCTGAATTGTTCATGATGTGACAGGAGAGTAGATTTCTCCTTTTTCATGTATTGATACTTCTCAGTTTGCAGAATATGACTAAATACTAGTTGTTAATGTAATACAAATTTCTATTTATATCTACCATTTTTTTGTGAGATCCTGGATGTTTCTGCAGTGGGATTTTATAGAAATGTGTGGTTTTAACCAGTAGTTTGTAGCCCTTTTGCACTGCTACACACATTTTTCCAATGAGCCTTGGTGCAGTTATACAACAAATGACATTATGGAAGCTGTTAAATCACAGATCTATGAATTTTTATGAGTTGCATAAGTTCCCTGCTTCATGGCAGCAATGAAGTGGGCTGGGACAAATGCCAGGTGGGTCAGTGCAATGGTGCAGCTGTATGGAACATAGTCCTGAGACTGGACTGAGGTATTCCCAGGGTTCCCCAGAAGTTGCTGAGGTTCTTCTTCTTCCTGGGTTCCCTCTGGGGTCTGTGCCCCAGGAATCTCTTTGTAAATTCTTTATTTTCCGAAGTTACAGGAATGGCAGAAAATACATGCCTAGTGACTCATCACTACTAGTCCCACTGTATTTTTCCGACTTACAGTTGGTGCTCACAATCAGCTGCTGTGGTTGGTTCTATTTGGGACAGTTCTGGACAAGTCTGAATCTTCTCAATTTTCAACAGGATGTGTGTGAAGCTTGGCTGTTTATTTTCCTTGAGCACACAAAAATTGTTCAAAGTACTTGTTTATTTTTGGAACAAAGGATTCATCTACTTCTGAAACAGTCAATTAAAGCTCATGGACCTACGCTAAGAGCTCTGCTAACTAGGCCCAACTCATGATAACTCCTGCAAGCCCTCAGAACCAGACTTGCTGAGGCCAACAAGTTGCTGACAAGTTGCACAGCTTGCCTGATGCCTCAGAACAAAAAGGTTATGGAAATCTGGATTGATGTTCTGCAGTTCAGAGGGTACAGCACAAACAGAGGAAAAGGTCCAAAAGACTAAAATCTACCTGCATGCTCTGAGGATCCCATGATGCTGGGGGAATTGTTGCTGTGGTATAAAATAGTGAGATTACTCTACTACTGTTGTGTAGAGTGACTTTAAACCAATGAATTTGATCTATGTTAGTATTTTCCACAGCCTGCTCTATTTGCTTGCACCAAGAATTTATCCTCAGAACTTAAATGGTTGTTTCAAGCCCCACAGAGCATCTTGAGTAGAGGAATCACCATCCCCAAAGATTATCAGTCCAGCTTTACTCACACTAAGTACACTTCCCACCTTTGCCCCTTCAGGATCCTGAGGTGATTGGCATTTTGGTGTTTCACTTTGATTCCTCTGAAGTTGTGATTTAGTGTGTAGAAAATATAATGCAAAATTATGTTAAAACTGTAATAGAAGGTGTTACTGTACTTAATTGTCATAAGTCATTCTATTAAACCGCTGAGGAATATTAACAAGGGATATGATAATATCACCATCTAAAATTCATATACATTTTTTAGCAGTTGTAAAATGTGTTATAATTATTTAATAGCTTTGCAACTGGTTGTGTTTGATACTTTACTGCTGCGGTTAAGGAACTGCGCTATTATTTTAACTATCTGGAAAAGACAGCCTCAGTTTAACCTGACAATTACTCACAAAAATGATCAAATGGCAGAAGAGTATTTTTATTATTTTTTTCTCCCCACAAAGCCAAACATAAGGCAAAGGTAGCCTATATCTTCCAAATGTGCTTGTTTGTTTTGTCTGCACCAACATATGGATTAGATTACTGAAATTCTCTCTACTGAGGGACTGCATCTAAAAAAATCCTTCAGAAACAGCAGAAACAGGTTTTATAATAATCATTATCTGCTCCTTAATTGCAAGCTTTGTGCGGGAGAGAAGAAATGTGTGGAATAGTATTGTCATGACCTATAAATCAAATTTTCTAAAGTATTTAGGCAGGTGTTTAGGTGTGAAGTCCCACTGTGGGCAGTGAAGCTCCCCACTCTTACATCCTGCAAATCAAAATGATGCTTCTACCTCCAAGGAGAACTGGGAAGAATTCAGGCATCAAAATGTGCAACCTGAAAATCCCTGCTCAGCTCTCATCCAAACCTTGAAAAGCCTTACAAGCTGCCTCTGGAGATGCCTCAATTTTTAACCTTTAAAATCCCTGAGAACCTCCTGTTCTGCTTCTGTGTCTGCCCAGAAGTGCTCAGCCTGAGGAGGACAGATGAAAAGTGCTTCATTCTCACTGAAGTCCACACAGACAGTCCCTCTCGCCAAGAGGCTCAGCCCTATCAGGCATTCTTAGAAACTGCTTACGGCATGCCTGAGAGATATCTATGACAAATGTACAGCAGCGGTTGCTGCTTTCCCTGAAAATGTACATGGAATGGCTTAAAGTCTGAGTACTCATACAGCTATGGGAGACACAGATTCAACTCACTTCCCCATCTAAAGCAGTTCAAGCACACCTTCCCCCACCCCTGAAAGGACAGAAGGTCTCAGTATCATCTTATCTCTAGCACTCAGATATATCTGAAAGCCCACTTAAGAACTTCTCTTTTCAAGTGTAGAGCTGAAAGTTGAAATCAATCATAAATGAAGAGACGGGGATGCCTGATAATGTTTACTTGCATTTGGTGCCTATTTCATTTTGACAAGCCATTTAAAATGGCTGAAGAACTGCCTGTATGGAAGATCCTTCCTCTTGTAGTGCTGCATCTTACTGCAGGTGCCTTTGACTTGAAGTCCTATCTGTCAAGCTAATGGAGATTTTTCAGAGTGGTATCTTGGTACCATTCATGGCTCCATCTGTATGTGTTAGAAAAGCTGACACTAAAACAAAAAACCACTTTTGAGTGGACTACTACAGGCATGTGTTTCAGGGAGGAAAGGGCTATTAAGGGCTAATGGGCTTCCCGCTTCCTTTTCCTGTGAGACCTAACACAAAATGGCTGGAAAATATGGAAGCTGTGTTTCCCCTTGCCTGTCTGCATATTTTTTCATCTTTTTGAGTAACTTGAAGGTCACCTAGTATGCAAAGGTGCATATTTTATCTTACTATTTGGTATCAATAATTAAATGAAATAAGCAATAACAGATTATTGATTAAAAATCTGTCAGTAAATAACCTAAACTCCTACTCAAGCTCTTTACATCTGGCCCTGCCACCAGCTACACCTTGCAATGGATCAGATCTCTAACAATAGGAGTTGTTCATTCTTGCTTGCAGGGAATTTTCTGAAAAGACTGAATTTTGCCTTGCACTTGTTACCTGACCAAAGTCAGTGGAGAACCTTGGGACAGAATACAGAGTTTGACCAAAGAAATAAGAGATGAAGGCAAGGAAAAACAGACAGATAAGGTCATCCTTCAGACACCACAGGGACATTCCTTTGCCTGACATGTTTCTGCAGCTGATCCTAGCAGTATCTCTTTGTCTGCCTGCCTTCTCCTTCTCTGACAGCTCAGCTGTGATTCAGCCCTTAAACCAGAACTGAGATTTTAAATCAGCTGATAAAGCCAACTTTAACAGGAGATGGAGCTCTCACAACACTTATGGAGAAGTTTTGAGGGTGTTGTTTACCCAAGGCAAGCAGAAGACAGAAACCAGTCCTTGTTTTTATCAAGGAGGAAGAGGTGCAGGCTCATGGGAGGCATTCAGAGTTTAGGTTGCCTACTGCACAAAAAAGACTAGGGATTTGAACATATTTAGGAACTAGGGGTATCCACAACCTGCAAATTATTTGGCCCCTGTCTGTGTTCTAACTCATGAGAAGGTGTCCACACATGAAAGGAGACTTTCCTCCTGCAGTCAGTTGACCTGCTCCAGCACTGGTGGTCACTTGCACAGTGTGACACGAGTGTTCCAGATAAGGTCCAAGAGGGCAGTGAAACACAAATGAACCTCTCGGCTCACTAGGCTTGTTTGGGGAAAACTTACTGAGGGGTTACTAGCAGAACTGACACTTGCTTTCCCTCATCCCCTTGTTTCCTCCAAAGCCCCCAACAAAAGGCTCATTTTGTCTTTCCAGAATTATGCCTTTTGTGCTTACAGAGATAGTTAACCTAAATAGTTAATTAATGTTTCCAACAAATTAATATATTCAAATATCCTCTTTTTTAAGAAAAATGGAGCAATATGTTCCTTTATTTAGTAAAAAGGTCTTAGGAAAAAGGACAACGTATTAATCTTATCACAGATTTTTGGTATCCTGCAAGAGAACAGATGTGCACCTCTTCCCTTTTCTTTGCCTACATCCTTTCTACAGAAATTTTTTTGTCCAATATAGACATTATTCCTTTTTGCTTTTTATGTGTGTGCTCAAATGAACAAGACAATAATGACAGCACAGCTATGGGGAAGTGAGAACATAAAAATTTGTAAGAACCAATCCTGCTCTCAATGTGGTAATATAAATCCCAAGCTTCTCCTTTGGCTGCAGTGAATATACTACTGACTTAAGCCTTAAGCATGCACCAAAATCAGTGCATGTTTAAGACTGTGCTATAGGACATCATTATTAATGTCAATGAAACTCTCCTTGTATACCAAGGCTTTTTCATGGGGAATCTCAGTATAATTTCCAGAGAACAAGGAATGTGTCACCAGAAATAAAATGAAGCTGAAAGACTTCACATACTAATTTGAAACTAACCCTTTTCCTTTGTTTTCTTAGATGACAGAAAGAGTAGTGACTCATAATCTATCATAAATCTGAGGAACGTCAAACGAAGAGGGATTCTTCAAAGGGAGACCAAGAACAGAAACTTGTTATAGATTTACAATGTACACAGATATGTAATGAAAATGGTATACAATCTGATCAGAGACAAACCCCCACATTTAAACAAAAACCCAATACAACAGAACATCATTGTCCTAATGACACAGCCAACTTGTGAAACTGTTTTGACTTAATGTTTTGAAATTATAGATGAGTTATTCCCATTTACCAGTAGTGTAGGAGTCAAAGCAGTTAGCTGAAATGTGGAAGAGAATGCTATCTCTTCCTTCTTCTATCTGAAAAGTTCAAATCCTCATCAGAAGTTCCTAAATGCCACTCCACTAGGGATTTCCCAATATTGTGTCATCTTCTAAAAATAAATACAAGCTGGAGTGAAGATCAGAATCTGTCCAGCTCTCTGGCTGGAGATCCAGACTCACAGCTTTGCTATTACTCTCAGTAAGTGTTTATATGTGGTATATGAAATAGAAAAACACCAATAAGAGAGGAAACTGAGACCTTTTTTCAATGAATAGTTAATTTTAGCAGTTGAGGACTTCCCTGTGGAAAAGCCTGATTCAGGTCTTCTCCATTCAGGAAGAGATTCTTAATCAAAGAGAGGTCTTCACTGCTGGATACTGAAGACATAACTCTATAAAATACATCACCAGTTATTTGGTATAACTGTCTATCCAGAAGATGAAGACATTCATCTGAGGGAAGTGGGGCTAAAGTCCCTATTCTAGCATATGCTTACTTGGCTCTGCAAGGATACTGAGGCAGCCCAATATTTGTCCAGTCTCATAGATGGTGGATTATAGTGTTTCCAGTCCACCTAGAAGGGAGCTAAATCTGAATCACCCACATGCTTGACCCATGCTCACAGAACTCAAGTTTTGGATGAAACAGAGATGATGATCTTTTTTGATAACTTTCTAAATCTAGGTCATCACCACATTTGTTTCTTACACGCTCTGGAAATGATGGATGGTGTCATTGAAACAACAATTTGGCAAGAAAAACCAAAGCGTTTTAAGTCTCCTTCTTCTGGACTATTCTTTCTAACTCTTCAATTTGGCACCCAAAGCTAAAAATAGTGATTTCTATGGCTCTAGTTTTGATTTGGTGTTGCAATTCTTCCACACGGACTCTCCTTGAAAAGGGAGTTTAGCCTGCTATCCTGTTGTAAAATTGATATCTCAAATTAGAGAACAGAGCAACAAAACTGATTGAAGAACTGAGAAAGTGAAATGTAGAGCAGGACAAAGATTAGAATTTATTGTAGGCTTAACATTGATTGTTAAGAGGGAATTTATTGAATCTTATAAAATCCTCAACAGCATGCATAATATCCCTGTAGTTTACTGTTTTCTTTAATATAAACTAAAAAATTATAAATATGGAACAGATGGTATAAACACGTTTTCCATACTGAGAATCATAAATGCATCTTACTGCAGAAAGGTTGTCAGAACAGTCTCTGTGGGGAATAAAAAAGTTCTAACCTGTATTTTATCTGAGTGGAAAATGCATGTGAGAAGTTTTGATCGCTTAAGTTTATATTAATTTTTGAACTTCAAAAGCCACCTCTGCCTACTAGATAACTTGATGAGATAGAGTCACGGAATAATTTGGGTTGGAAGGCACTTTAAAGATCATCTTGTTCCAACTCCCCTGTCGTGGGCAGAGGCACCTTCCACTAGACCCCGTTGCTCAAAGCCTCATCCAACCTGGTCTTTAACACTTCCAGGGATGGAGCATCCATAGCTTCTCTGGGCAACCTGTCCCAGTGCTCCAGTAAAGAATTTCTTCCTAAAATCTAATCTAAACCTGTTCTCTTTCAGTTTAAAACCATTGCCCCTTGTCCTGTCACCAAGAGAGTTGCTGGATGCTGGTTCCCCAGGGAAGTGGTCAGATCCCCAAGCCTGACAGAGTTCAAGAAGTGTTTGAACAATACTCTTCGGTACATGGTGTGACTCTTGGGGATGATCCTGTGCAGAGCCAGGAGCTGGACTTGATGATCCTTGTGGGTCCCTTCTGATGTGGCATATTCTGTGATTATGTGATTTTCCAGTGTGTCTGAAATCCCTTTTTAGCTACCCCCTACAGTCTGTACATTTGAAGTTCCTATTAGTATTCCCTGAAATGGCATTGAAAATTATCTCTGAACTGCCTATCTAAACCTCTCATTCAAAAATATTGTTCAGACCTATTTGTGGGGAGATTCACTAAATAATTCTGCTGACTCGTAAGTTCCATCATGTGATGGTCAGGTATGGTTAAGAGGAAGGACTTTTGAAGAAGAACCTAAAGGTCTGCAAGATGGAAATGAAGTTATACCCAAACAATTGCATAGTGTGTGAAGGTAGGCAAATGTCCCTTCAGGTTAATTCAGTTAATTTAAGAGTTAAATTCTTCTCTGGAGTTATCTTCCTCCCTTCACCACGTATATGTCAAAAAATTTGTCAAAAAGCCTGGGTTCATTTACACTGAAATTAATTCAGAGTTCTGCAACAAACGTGGGTAGAGCCCTTCCCAAATCTTCGTTTGTGAAGCCTAGCCATGAGCAATTCAGAGTTATCTTATTGTAACTGAAAAATGAAATGATGGTAATCAGTCACAGTATTTCCAAGTGAAATTACAGTCTACTGCTTCCGGTTATATCAGGGTAAATCAGGAGGGTTTAGATAGTGATTTTTCTGGCATTAGAGTTCAGTTGAGACTAATTTGAGCCTTTATTTCAGGAACCGATATTGTATGTGTATTTTAAATAAGGAGGGATGAAGAAATGTATCCCGAAGTCATATCCATGTTGGGGATTGAATGACCATGTAATTAGACTTCAATATTATATTCCCTTTACTTAAAACATTCTTTACTGGCTAATTTCTTCTTTATTGTTATTAGCATTGGATTATTTTCCAGAAGATTGCTTTATAGACTACTGTGTCCAGTGCTAGACACTCTACAAGCACAGAACAGATCTGCTGCTGTGAAAAATATATTGCTTGAGACAAAAAAGTGGTGAAATCTATATGTCTGTAGATGTTAATCATAGGTAGACAGGAATTTCTCTTTTTATCCTTTGAACTGGTTTAATGTAACACTGTCTTAATCCAAAAATATATAGCAATGCTAAAGTGACACTGTGCCTGTGAATGTATTGATGGAGCATAGTCCTTTGGACACTGTGCTGTCCAAACATGATTGTTTCTCTTGTAGCATCCTGCCAGTTTGGAGCATGGAAAAAAGACACTGGATCTATGTACCCATCAGTAAGAGGCACGCGCAATAACGTAAAAGCACTCAGCATGTGTAAGACCTTGGGTGCAAGCCACGTGCTTGCCCCAGTGTTTTACTTATATTTAAGACTCCAAGAGTTGGCCTCCCGAACTTTTGCAGAGCCTTTGGTTCTTCATACTTTGAGATAGTGTAAAGAGAAAACGCTGTATATGTTTCTCAAGAGATTTCTTTTAATTTAGTGACAAAATAGGCATTTTGGCAAAAGTTAAAAGGCTTAACATGCAACCAAGAAAAGCATTTCACCAAAGTACCCAGCACACTCTAACCCACACAACTGAGTAAAATACAACTCATTGGTTTTAAGTTACCCAAATGAGATTAAGGAAAGAGTAAAGAGAGATTAAAAGAGCAAAGAAAGAAAAGAGATTAAGAAGAGATATCAAGAGAAAAATAGCTACCACTGAAGAATTCTACGGAAGTCTGGTTCCACGTGGCAATGGCAGTCCTGAGAGAAAAGGCAAGATGGAGCCCATATGCTCCTGCATTTATGTGGTTTGGCTACCATGGTCACCCCTCCCAGGTGGGATGTCCAGCTCACTGACCACTCAGTGCCCTCCTAGCCGGAGTGAGGGGTGGTGTAGCCAATCAGAAGCTGGGTTGGGGTTCCAGGGGGTGGCTACCAGGCAGGCCTTTTGATTGACAGCTGCCCTATCCAGGCTTTGTGCATCCTGCCATGTGGCTCTTGGGGCTGCCATGAGGCTGCAGGCCTGACTGTGTGCACTCCAACCTGGTCCCTCCCCCAGCAAACACACACGTGTTTGTTCCAACACAATAGTAAAATCCAGTGAGATTTGATTCGAATCCAGCGTCTCGCAGCATGGAAGCCAGGAGATGTTCTCGACATCTGTGAGACTATGGGAGAAAAGAATCATGCTGCCTGAGAAGGAAGACTGAGTGGTGTCATTATGAATGATCCATAAAGTATCATTGAAATGCTAAATTTCTTATTTTTATCTATTTCCATCTACAGCTATTTTCTACTGTTCTCCCTTAGTGCAAGTGCCATTTGCTTTCATGATTTATTCCTCTTTTTAGTCCCACTCCTTCTATTTATTAACCAGATAATCCATCTTTACTATACAGCCAGTGCCATGATTGCAAATCCTACAGGTTTTCAAAATGGCTATAAAGTAAAACTTTTTTAAGAGCCTCAGGATGGTGACTGGTTGCATAAAGCAGATTATGCCTGTCTGGGGTTTCCAGGAAATTGTTGTATTCCACTTATTACCTGTCTTTGAAATGAAAACATCAAGATAGTTTATCTTTGAAATGCTACACTCCACAGTATACGAGACCAAAAACTTAATAGCATCATGAATTTCATATAAAATAACAATACATTTTTCCAAGATAGCTTTCTCCCTATTCCACATCATGAAATCACACTCAATAAACTTATTCACTGTTGTGTCATATAAATGTATTAAAATCCTTGATTGACTGAACTAATCTTTTTTCAAAATAGGCTGTAAATAAATAAGTATGGTGCAGGATACAAACCTTGGCTATATGCCTCTCATGAAGAGAAAAATCCAGTCAAGTTCTGACATTTAAGAGCAGTATAAGTGAAATGTTAATGGGCACAAAGCACTCTTGAAGAGCCCTGCAAATTACAAGCAATCCAAACAGCCCTTAATGGTCTTCCTATCTATTGACTATCTTTTGCTGTCACTTACATCTCAGCAATTACTTGGTCTGCAGCAGAGTTACAAGGAGGTGTAGATTTAAATTATGCATAGACATAGGGGCGTGGATTTATTCTACTCAATTTAAACATCTCACTGAGATACTGGAGTTAGGAATCTGATCACCTTAAATTCCATAGTCAGTGGATAAAGACAGAAACCTCCAGAGGGCAATGCAGCTCTTAAATGGGCAGAATTGTCCTCTGGATGTCATTGTCCCTCTATATTTACTGCAGAGAGAGCTTTGGGCAAAGATGCTCTTCGCTTAGGGACCTCAGTTAGATTGCGTTAAACCAGAGGCAGCATTTTCTCATGTAGTGAAATACGTAAGTTCTCTGAAGTCATTAAGTTTGCACTGAGTTAAAATACATGTAAGTAAGAGAAAAAGAGGTCCGTCTATTTTAGGAAGTGGACATAACTATGAACAAGTTGTTTCTTGTAGCTATTGGAGGTTGGACAAGGTGGAAAAATGGCACATTCACCGGACATAATAATTTGTGCTTTCCACTAAATAACTGCCGACTACTTCTTAATGCTCATTTTCTCATCCTTCAAATAGTTTGTTTCTTCAGCACTTTATGCTTAGGACCCAGATACATTTAATGTAATTTTTCTGTCCTATAACTGAGCTGATGCTGCAGTGGCATCTGAAGGTAGATTAGAAAGCCCCAACTCTCCCCCTGAATCAGCAAGAGAAGAAAAACTAAGCAGCAAACTCCTGCACCTCTGGGATCAACAGCAAAGTTCCCTCCCCTGAGCCCAGGGTCTTGCTCAGTGACCCTGAAACAAACATAACCACTTCTGTCATTTTGTCTCTCTCCCACTCTCAGTTATCTGCAATGCTGTTTATAATTTTCATATTTTAGATTTTAAACATTTCATGTAGGGACCCTGCCTGCATATGTCTGTAAATCACCTATCACAGAGCTGTGCAGTAATACAATAATAATAATAATTAATTAATAATGGGCCTCTTCCTTAGAAGTGTCAAGAACTGGCAACTGACATTGATGTCGACCCCTCTCAGAGGAATCTAGTCATTAATAATAAATAATAGCAGGAAAATAATAATATCACATTCTGTTTTTTCTTGGTGCTGTGATGATAAAATCTTTCTTTCCATTTGCTAACTACATTTGTATAGATCAAGTTACATATAGGACACACACCTGCTGTCATACTAGCTAACTACCCTACACAAGCTTTGGGCTGTCTTCAGCTGTTTGGCAAATTAGTGAAAATTGCAGTCTCCACAGCCTGAAAGTAATATATCTGAGGGACCAGAACTCCAAGTGTCCTGCAAAACAATGATGTGAAGGTTAATTAAGCACATAGCCAGTTATATAGAATCATAGGAACATAGAATCATCTAGGTTGGAAGAGACCCTTAAAATCACTGGGTCCAACCAGAAAGCTAACACTGTCAAGTCCACCATTAAACCGTGCCCCTAAGCACCACATCAATACATTGATGCTGAGCAAACGCCCCAGCTGTGATTCTGTAGAGAGGTCCTCCATTTTCTGCAGTGCTTATGTGTACAAGGTGTCTGTCAAGACAATGCTACATGCTAAACGTTCATCCTTCAGCTGCCATGTCTTTAACCTTGACTTGGAAGAGTGATTGGGCTGTGCAGTTCATCAATCCACGTAAAATTAAGGATATGAGTAATTTCATTATGCAGCCACTCCAGTCTCTCTTGATGCAAAGCGAAAAAAAATCCCCCAGTATTCCTACAACGAAGGTTTCAAAATTCAGGCTGGTATTTATACTACAGAGTGGCAAAACTCTGTGGACAAGATGGAAACTTAGTCTGTGACGTCCCAGTTTTTCCTTGCTAAGTCTGTAAACAAGTGTCTTATGACAGGCCAAACTAAGCCTCTACTACTGCCTTAGCATGCAGTGATGTAATGACACATTGCTTTACTGGGCTTGCAGATAAAGATGACTGTTAGCATTGGGACAAGCTGAGGATTTTCTAAGATTTTCTGCCCTTTTCAGCATTCATGTTCTATATCCCATTTGATGTAGTTTGACCAATGCTGAATAAATATTGTTGTAAAGGTAGCTATTTAATCATTATAATGGTGAAAATTTTTACTATAATTAAGATCATATTACTATAAATAACTCAGATTTTAAAGTAATTTTAAACTCATTTTATTTAAATCCCAAATAGACTAATATCCCTAGCACCCCTTTCTTCTCTCTCGATAGAATTTGCTTACTTTCACATGCCACAGAACTTCCCCCTGTAACCCTCCCCCTGTAACCCTGTGCATCCAGCCTGCCTGGATAACCTTGCAACCTAATCTAAGGCACTAGTGTTGCAGGGAGAGCATTTGTTTCACTACTGGCTGCAATGAACTTTCTCTGCTGCTACACAGAGGACTTCCTCTGAGGCTGTCAATCAATCATCTTTCAAACATAAAAATCACTTTAGTAATGAAAGGGTTATTATTCACATAATTCTCTGCTTTTCTTAACTACTGTGAGTCCCTCATGCTACGTTATTACATCAAAGTTGATTGAAAGGAGTTAAATGGTAATCACCTGATTTTTAACATTGCTGGAATCTCAAAGGACTGTGTTACTTGTAATTACGACATTTTTCTTTACTTCACTCTGAATCATATTAGACAATACTTTCTCCAGTATTCCTGGTTAGTCTGCCTTTAGAATAGCTTTGTTTCTTCAGCTCATCAATTTTTGTAATGCTAGCTGACAAAACACAAAACTGCACAATACTTACTTTGCTGCCTGTGTATATATATATATATATATATATATGTGTATGTATGTATATATGCATGTATTTTGCCAAGACCGTCTAAAATCTTAGGGGCTTTCTGCATCTTTGTTTAAAAACATGTGTGAATGAGGTCTCTGTTGCCTGAATTTTCAGAAGAATTGACATTCTTATACCATGAAGTTAACAAGTACAGTTATGAGAAGAAAAAAGAAAGGGAGAATAAGAGAAAGCCATATATATTAGAAAGAACAGTTTACAATTATTGATATGACATTAAGATTTGGTTTCTGTTGTGCTTTACACTGCTTTTGTTGCGTTCTATTTTGTAGTAAGGCCACTAAATTAAAAACCTGACATCCAGAGGAGAACCAAGGCTGAGATAGCAGCATCAAGTCACACAGAGAAGGGAGACTATGATGGAAGCCATGCTTGTTCTTGGTAGGAATACAGAATTCAATCCAAATTCATATACTTCAAAGTTGGATTGCTGCATCCTTGAAAAAGGAAGGAAAAAAATTAGACTTTTTCAAGCAGCATGTTTTTTCTTTGTTAGCTAGGGATGCAGTCTCAATTGGAATGCCTAAACACAGATAACTATTGCCACTTCAGATACTTCCTGGTCATTTGCTGCACTCCCTGTGGCCATGGACTTCTGGTAAGTCCTATGTTAATTCTGCTCTCTCCTTATTGATTTCTTGGTTGCAGCAGGCATTTCAAGAGGCATGGTAACCTACTTTATCTAGAGCAGAGTCTTAAGCTTTCATGTCACTTCAATCAAGAAATAATTCGCTTTCAATTTCATGATAATTTTTCACATCTCAGATCAAGGGTATGACATAATTTTTGGGATGTGTGTGAGTTCTAGATAGTGGAGTGACTCTATGAGTGCTATTAGTGATTCTAAAACTGCTAGTGTGTTTTGTAATCATTATTATATCTTTATGTTTGCTGATGTAGCATGTGCTAAGCTGGAAACTCCATTGCAGAACTGGAGCTGAGGGTACATGTACAGTTTCCATTTAAAACAGAAGTTATATTTTTTTGGTTTTGATGTTCTTTAGCATGAGGATGCTGAAACATCAAGTAATTATGTTAGTACCTGAAATAATAATTTGCTTGTAGAACAGAAATGTTGGTTTAAATTTTTAATTTTAATTACTTTCTAATAGCGTGAAAACTCACAGTTATTGGCAGCAGTTGTGGCCTGAAATTGATTAATTTAAAACATATTTGAGAAAACTTGGGAACCTTATGTGGATCCCACATTAACAGTCACAAATTTTAACCCAACAGAAAAATTAAACTCTCACAGAAATTTAGGACTCTGCCAGCTCAATCTTTCATAATTATGTTGTGCTTATTTTTTTTTCCACTTAATCAAGGTGCTATTTGAGAATTCCAAAAAGGTGCTTGACCACTGCAGTTCTCAGAGCAGTTTTTCACATAGCAAAAGTTTGAATTTGTACATTTTATATTAAGCAGGTATTTGATTGGAGGCATAGACATCTCTTGGAGTGGGAGCCAGAACTCCATCTATCCGTCCCCCATATAATTCAACTTCTGACCCAGTGAAGCTTAGATCTTTCCTTAGGTCATATACTCGTTATAGGGCTTAGATAAGGCTTACTTTTGAGAAAGAGTTATAAACTTTTGCCTTTGGAGTATTGCTTTTTATAACTCAGAGAAAAATTTGTACTTCCAATTTCTTCAAGAGAATTTCAGTATTGTAGAATACATTAAAAAATATATATCCCCAGTCTCTAAGCTATACCAGTAAACAGAAAACCAATTTAATTTCTAAATTATTTCTTTATAATTAATTTTATTATACTTCAGCAGGTTTTCAAAGGGTGATGGCATTCACTGTGGGAGAACTGTTTCATACCCTCTGGTAGATACTTTCAGTAGTTATTTGATGAAAATGTGTAATCAATGTCACCGTAATGTCCCAGACAGTAGCACTTCCAGGAATGTCTATCCAGACATGATTTATCAGTACAGGACTATTTTAGGGTGCTATTGAATGATGTATCTTTGAACCCTACAAACAGATCCATTACCAAGAGTCAGCTACTTGTATGCACTATTGATTGTGTAGATTTTTTGGGAGTGAAAGGACTGAAATAACTTAATGTAAAAAATGGGAGAAATTATAAATATAATTATTATTTTTTTTCCAGTGGACCTTTTGTAACATTTTGGGTATTATGATCTCCCATGTTGTCATTTTCTTCAGCTGTAAATCTGTGTCCCTGAATGAGACTGTACCTGATTAATTTCTGCCAATACAGACAGACAGCAAAAAGCTTCACACCTCCCTGAGAGCAGGTAATAACGATGACAGTTGTGCCAATCAGTGCAATGCAGAAGTGCAAAAAAGTGTATGGTACTTGTTGCACCTGCAGAAAGAGTCCTTGGTGTGCTACAGCCAGTATCATTGCTGGAAGAAAAGGAAAACTGTCACTGTGTTAAGCTGTTCATTGAGTATCTTGTAGGCTCATCAGAGGTGAGCTCTGAAACTTGCATTGCCTTCCTGTCTATATTGGATATAGGGTACAAGTGCAGATCAGTTATATTAAGGGCAAACCCAGAATGTCACTATTTCCAAAGCTTTTGCTATAGAATACATCCCTTCCCATGGCAAAGGTGTGATGTCCCACCCTTAAGGTGAAGGGAGCACTCAGGATTCACAAATTAGTATCTTTTTATGGGCAGGTTTCCCTGCCCTGGAAACAGGTTCCTTGCTTTCTATGGGAATTAATTATCATATGCAGTCTGTTCTTTCAGATCTTTCTGGAAATGGGTCAGGGGTCTTCAGGACTCTTGACTGGTCTTGATCCCCCCCTACAGTCCATCCCCATTTCTTGGCCTCATTCCTGTGCTTGTACCGTGCTGTGTTTATCTCCAGGAACTAAACCAAGGATTTTTGTCTCATGAAAGTGCTGCCCTTATCTCCTCATGTCCCCCTTCTCCAGCCACATATTGTTATTCTCCACAGTATTTTATTACCAACAGGGGCCTCTGGTGGTCTAGTGGTTAGGGTGCAGGACTCTCACCGCTGTGACCCGGGTTCGATTCCCGGCCCCCCGGGCAGATGGAGCTCGTTAGCCCTGTGAGGCAATCCATCTAAGAGAAGGTCACTCTAAACAAACCTACGTCCTGGGGACCTCACTGCCACTGTCCAAGTTTGCTTGGCCCCGGCAGATGAACCTCAGGATTAAAGGGTGGGCTCAGTTCAGCGCACGCTGTGTCTCACCTAAAAAATCCACTGCGCAGGCTCGAAGGGTTAATGACCTTTCCCAAATCTTCGCTCGCGAAGACTGGCCATTATTATTATTTATTATATTTATTATTACTAACAATCCTTGGCTATTACCATCAATCCTTTTCCGTCACTACCAGTAGTCCTTGGATGGCTCACAGATATCTGGCTATTGATGTTTGGGATGTACACATTGGCCCCTTATCTTCTGAGATTCTACAAAAGACCATCCTCTAAACCTCTGGCTCTAAAACTGAATATGACGTATTTGCCCATGAAATATTGCTGAATTATATTTTGTGTTTCTGAACTGTTTTATTCTGTTCCCAAAATGCAGTTATCCTTGAAAGAAAGTAGATCTGACTGTGGTATGCTGCATTCTCTTATGTTTCAGACATTTATATGCAAAATGCTATTTAATTTTTCTTATCCAGCACTTCAGTGAGACTTGTGGTGTGACTGAGGACAAGTTGCACGAGTAAGAGCTCTTAGGATCAAAGGCTTTAAAATATTCTGTGCTTGTTAAGTCGCTGATGGAAGTAGAGTAGCACACACACACAAAAAAAAGACACAAAGAACTGATTATAAGCAAGCCTCATTTGAAAGCAGGTGCTGTTGTAGTTACCCAGCAGAAGACTCGGTTCACAAGTTGTCCGTAGACTAAAGAAGAAAGAAGGTTTAATACAAAAAGACTGTCTCATTGACCCAACTTGATCTGTATTTCAAAGGCAAAGTTGTAGGTGTACTGCAGTGGGCTTCAAATATTGATCCCTACAAGGAAAGAATGACATAACTCAGCCCATGCCATTGTCCTTTTTTTTTACCTTTTGTCACCTGTCCCTACTTCTTTTCAAGGTAAAAGAAAAGTTGCAATTAGTTCACCCTAAAGAGATTAGATTTCCTACTCAAAATCTGGAAAAGATGCTAAGAAATCACAGGTATCTTGGATGGATTTATTTTTGCTTTATGAGTTTTTGACTTCACATAACTAATAAATATTTCTAAATGAAAAAGAGGCAAGTAAGAGAAGAATTGGAAACACTTTTTTCTTTATTTTTCTCTCTCTCATACACACATAAATCCACACACGCGCACACAGACACACAGACACACACTAGTTTTGCAAACTGAAATGAATACGGACATCACTGCAAATAATCTCTCAGCTCCTCGTTTTCCATTTTTGTGAGGATAATGAAATCTTATTAAAAAGACTAACAACAAAATGTTTTCCCATGAGTCAAAACTAATTTTCTCATATGAATAAAGGAGTTCTATACAGTGAATAGTGTGGTGTATTGGAAAAATTTTAATGACCTAGATTTGGATGTTTGTATGTGGCAATTATATAGGTCAGCCTCAGCAAAAACAGATGTCTTAGCTACCAAAAGTTCTATTTGCAGAAATCAGAAAGAGGAAATATAACTTGTAATTATTTTAAAAAAAAATCTCCGGTGGAGCTGTTGCCTTGCCATTAAAATGGCTGAATGTTGAATGTTGACTCACCTAACGTACCTATTTATCCACCCAATAAAATTTGCATCATCTGCATTAGGTCTCTTAGACAGGGAAGGGGAATGATCAGTTAAGCATGTGTTGCACCAAAGCCAGCACGCTGATTGGTTATTCAAAGATAGTTAATAGAAAATTCAACTAGTTATTACAGTTACATTGGCTACATCCGGAAAAAAATGTTTTAAAGCCTTACTTGCATTTAACAAGCTACTCTGAGCTCCTTGAGCTGCTTCCTATTGTAGAGGTTGTCCATGTCTTTATTCTCCTTGTGAGTTTGACAGTATAGCTTTGAAGGACCAAGAGTAGTTCAGGCCTTTACAGCTGCAGTGCAGGAAATGAAAGAGATGCCATTTCACTTCTGTGTTCCAAAAGGATAGTATGGACTGACCATCCTAGTCATTTTTTGTAATGGATTCAGGTTTTCTTAGGTGGGGGCAGAAATTGAATTAAAATCTCCTATGCCTGAAGGAGGGCTCCTGATAAAGCTGGTAGATCCTTATAAAACCGGGAAGGGAGGTAGGCAGAAAATTCATCAGTGTGGTCAAGGCCAAGGTGTGCTGGGATTGCTCAAAAACAGAACTGTGTGTTTCAGAGGAACTTTCTGTGTGAAATCATGGATGGTTCAAAAAGCCTGAAGACTATGTGTACATCCCTGTCTCGGTAGCAACTAGGTGAAGGCTGGGAGGACTTGTATTTGGACAGGAGACATGACAGTGGCCATGAGATATCTTCCATAAATTTATTTGTGGAGCTATTGCGTGGTCAAAAGTGACCCCAAAACTCTATAGAAAGACATCTGCATATGTGAAAATACTGTCCTTTCCATCTGTATTTTCATGTGGAGTAAATATAGCCATCTGTGACAAATAGCTCTTTTCCATACAGAAGTCTTTCCTGTGGAACCAAGAACATACATTAAATAATTTTTCATTTGGGATCTTAGGATTTCACCTGTCTTTTTTTTTTTGTCCCCAGTGACATATAACTTGGTTTCTAGGTCTGCAGGTCCATCAGACTTTTGACATCAAAGTTGTTGTGTTTCCATTTGTAATAGTTTTATTTGGCTTATTGTTTGCAAGAAAAACAAAGCTATGCAATTCAGTCATTATAAAAGGTCATTATTAATTTATTCCTGTTGTGCTAGAACTTGATATTCTGTCTGTGTGCTTAAAATGCCTTTGTATCTTGTACTTTGTTATTTCCTAGGCATGTAATTTAATTAACTCATGTACACTGCTTTGAAGATGCAAAGAGATATATAAATGCTTAAAGCACCAAATTAAGGCTTTCACGGGTGAAACAGAGGGGCAGCAGATGGGAAGTATGACATACAAGCAGAAGTGCTTGAAGGTAACATTGCAAAGGGTAAGAGCAAGTATAATTTTGGGGAGCAAAAAATCCAGTGTCAACCATTGAAAAGCACCTGGGTCTTGCTACCATCCAGTGATGAAGAATCAGGTGCTTGCTGCTATTCAGTTCTCTAGTTCCTTTTAAATATGATGGATAATTTTTTGTGGTGACTTCACCATGTAATCCTGGAAATGAGGAAAGAAAGTACCACAGGGCGGAATAATACCTAGCCATTTAGGTCTGTATTCTGCCAATTGTTAAAACAGGAAGGAAATGGATTCATTAAGTTCATGTTAATAAAGTTAAACAGATTCATGCCTGTCAATTATAGACAGTACCGAGTAAGGGATAGGTGACATTGTATCATCTGTCTTAGCGAGCTGT
Organism: Lepidothrix coronata; assembly: GCF_001604755.1. Taxonomy (NCBI): domain Eukaryota; kingdom Metazoa; phylum Chordata; class Aves; order Passeriformes; family Pipridae; genus Lepidothrix; species Lepidothrix coronata. Next base: position 1,311,161 of record NW_016690323.1, on the reverse strand, counting down.
AGATCTTGTGAAAGCTATTTTACAAGGAAGGGTCATAAATAGCAAAACTACTTTAGGACTTCAGCTGCATCACTGGCATTAGTCCCATAACACCACCATAAAATGACACAATGTCTTACATATGGTATGCAAAGATCTCAGGTGAGAGGAATGAACTGCTGTTAAGAAAAAAATCATTGGCTTGGGACTTAGAAGCTTTCTGATAGTTTACATTTAGGAAACAATTTTAATCAGCAAGGGTAGATTGCCTAAACACAGACATCTACTGCCATCTGAAATTCTGTATCTGAGCCTGGGCTAGCAAAGACAGCCCAAGACCCATGAGGGACACATGCTCATATGCTTCCAGAGCAGCAGTTGAACTCAGGAGAGCGTTGATCTGCCGGTCTTTCTTGTCAGCCCTGCACGGATATTAGAAGCTAGGATGTTTCAGATGGCATTGGCTGCCTATGTTTATGCAACTGAATCTCATCCACGCAGTCAAGTGCCACCGTTTGGCATCAAAAAGTGTGATAGTGTCATGGCTTCTATTCAATTTACAGGCCATTAACCTCTCTTCTTCTGGAACATTTGCATGCAGCACACATCAATGCAATACCACAAATGTTAATTATAAATTGCATTAATAAAATTAGGTTTCAACTAAAAGAAAATAAAATTGCTCCGATACATATTTCAGGTATAATTCCCTATGAATGAGTAGGTTCATTCCATTTCGGATTTGACAAGCACTTTGAAGTTGTCACCAATTCTTATGATATCCCAACCCAAAGATCAGCCAGCCAACACTGATACCACATTGTAGATACAATACAAGGGAAGCATTTATTTTGTCTCAGGTGGAAATTGTTCTTGTGCATTTTATTGTGATCTTAAAATTTGTTACCTTATGTGGGAACATTTTAATTTTTCTATATGTACTTTGTCATGTTTTGGGTGGAGGTGGGGAGGAATCAACAAATCAGCATATTTATCACTCTGACTGACACATTCACATCTGATGGGTTTTATCTTGCACATACTTATTATATTATTCACAACAGGATCCTTATTATGAAGTGGATGGATGCTACTGTTCATTCAAAACAGATGCACATTAAGTGACACTCATTGAGTCATTGCCTTTTATATGACAAGGAGATCAGTACAAAGTTGGCTTTCATTTGGCACAGTTACATTAGTTTGCAGAGGATAGCTATCCTTTAGTACTAACAATATCATCCTAATTTCTACTGTACAGCTTGCTGTTGCCATGATGTCCTACCTTGGTTTTGTCATTGCTGTTGTTATTTTTGCAAGAGCCACCAGATATTGTGAAGCAAAACTCATTATCAGCTTTCTTAGGCTGCAGTGCTGTATCTCTCTCTTTCTTTTTGTGATAAACAGTGAACAGACAGAAGGGTTCATCTTTTATACAAATATGTAAAGCTCTGTTGCCACTAGTCTTCCAGGTTTGACTTTCATTCTAATTGCCATGGGAAAACAATTTACAGATTTAAGCTTTTTTTCCCTCTCGAGATGTGTAAATTTTCAAATTCAATCATTATAATGATGAACATGTGTTGAAGAAACATATTAAAAGTGGCATATACCTGTCAGGGATTTTTTATTCAGTATATCCAAGTAAAATCTATCGTAACCACCGCATCTATTTTTCAAAGGCAACAGAACAACAAGACATTTCTAGAATTACAGTTAATGATGACAGCTGAAAGATATAATAGTGTGTGAAAAAGCCTGTATGTAGAGTCACATTTTTCTGTTTATTGATAATGCAGTGTATCTTGCATATTCTCTTGATAAGCCTGTGTAGTCTTAGTTTCTGTACAGGCTTGAGTGAAATTAAGGAGGCACTGTTATGTTGTTATCAGCAGAAAGATGAGATTTTTCTAGAAGAAAGTCATCTCATGCCAACATATCAGTTTTACAAACCTCTGCTTTGCTGTCATGTACATGAGTGAAATTCAACTCTAGCAGTTCATAGAATTGACTTGCTTTTTTGCTTCTGTAGAAATAAAAAGATCAAATGCATGTACATGATCTAAAAGTAATCCTTCTATATTGCCTACTGCCTGAATAGGTTGACTAATGATAACTAATGATTATCTGCTTGGAAAATAATGGGTGAATTTCCCTTTCTGTAACTTCACTGACTTTGGGCTGCACTGTGTTTTAATTATAACTTGTTCAGACCAAACTCAATAAAGAACTAGTAGATGTGCTAAAGGGAGAAATCTTCCTTTGGTCAGGTGTCAGACTATTACTATTTATTTAAGTGGTCTAATGTGACAGTCTTGACCTACTTGGTCTTTTCTTCTGCTAATGGATGTGAAATTGAAACAATTTGCTTGGCATTTTAGACTGTCATTAAAAAAAATGCCCAAGCATGCCAGAATGGAGACATTTCTTGCCCATTTACGCCACTGCAAGCTGCTTAAGAGTTGCTTTGCTGCATTGTTCACAGTGAAGAGGACATAAAATCCTCTTGCAACAAATTATTGTACTCAGAGTACAAAACCAAGGTAAATTCATTTCAGCCACTCCATGACTAGTTGGCTTTGAGGATATCAGACAAAATCTTTAGCCTTAACATCAGTGAAAGTTTCTTGTTCAATTTGATTATACTTGAACTCATAGTGCTCCTATCACATTTCTTTAAAAGTCATGGACTGACAGTTCCCACAGTGAGAAACTCATCTGATGCAATATGAGCATTGAATAGCTCTGGGGTGTCTTGTCATTGTGAAAGTATGCTTGGGGAGCTGAATAGAACAGTAGGAAAAGGAGCTGAAGGTCCTGACTCTGATGTGAGTTTAATTTGTGAGTTTAATGTGAGATAATTTGTGAGTTTAATGTGAGATAATTTCTTCTGCATCCCTTTCCTTTCTTTTTTCTCCCATTTTTTAAAAAGTAATTAATTTACACTTGTAAATTTTCTCTTTTCAATGAAAGTGATGCTATTTTGGAGTTTAATCAAGCATTTGTCAAGTGCTTTATTGATGAAAGACACAATATCAATGCTCTCTGAAGTGTGTGCAGATCCATATTTAACAGGAAAACATTCTTTAAGGATACTGCTGTAAGATAGGAACAGGAGCATATGTGCTGAAATCTGCTCAGCAGTGCAAGGAGCTATTTGGAAGGAATCTGTACACAAAGAAAGTAAGGACAGACCCCTTATGCAGCTACTTCCAATTCCTGCTTTAGTCTCAGCATCTCATCAGACTTCCCCACCTTCCTCCTACCCTTTTCCTCCTACCTCATCCTTTTTGTTAACCAGAGTCCCATTAAAACTGCAGCCTTTCTCAGACTGCAGTCTTGCAGCTGGCATTCGCTCCTCCATAATTCCGTACCTCCCTTTCCTACCTGTTTGAAAAGCATTCTGAAAAAGATTTATGCAGGAACAACAGGGAGAGAGGTGCTATGCTACTGGAAAATGAACAAAGAGGCCTCTCTCAGTGGCAACCCTTCCTCTCTTGTCCCTCTGTCAGTGGTGACAACTTTCCTCTCCTCCCTTGAGCCACAAATCCCGATTTCTTGCTCCCCAGATCTCCAGCAGCCCATGAGTAAGTGGGGGAGGATGAGGCCAGTTTAATGCTTATACAGCTCCTCCCCATTTGATTCCTGGTGCTATGGGCTACCAAATGGACTATAGTGGCTCACATTCTCATATATTCACATGTCCAGCAGGGTTGAAGAACTTAGCACAAGGTGCAGAAGACCAAGAATTATTCCTTTTAAAAAACTGGAATAGTTTTTCAATTTATTCAAGCTGTCCTCTCTGCAAGTAAACTGAACAATTAAAGGGCATTCACTTATTTTTCATGCACTGAAAGTATGAATTTTTCATTACATTCCAATTCACATTTTTTTTCCCCAGCTTCGTTAACCGTCTAGTGTGAACTTTACTGTCTGCTCATTCATACCCTTTAACTAGCTGGTGTGTTTGGGGGAATATATTTTGCAGACTCTTCCTCTGCACAAATCTTGTTATTCTTTGAAAGTGAAAAGAGAAAAAAAGGGAAGAATAAATAATGATCAAAAAGCATGTTTCTTTTCAGGCATCAGCACGCAGCACTCCACTGCAAACCATGCTGTGTGGGATCTTGTAAAGCTTGATTGGAAACACGTTATTATATTAAAAATGTGCATATCTCTTCCATCCCCCACTCCTCCCTGCTCTTACAATTAACCAAAACATGGGTTTCAAGGGGATTTTTCTCTGGCAAACAGCTGTGTTCTCTGCTAAGGTTATTCTTTCTGTAGAGCCTCAAAGACACCAGTTTTTAAGACCTTATTAAAGACAAAGTCAGAGCAAATAGACTGGCAGCGTTATGGCCATTTCAGGTGAAAACGACAGGTCTTTTCAGAGACTCCTCTGGGGGCATGTAATGAAAACTGTTTGGGAGATATCCCCGTCGTGAATGCCCAGCTGCCTAACTCAGATCTATTGCAGCAGTTCAGGGATGAAATAGAGAGTGACCTGACCCGATTAAACCTTGACAGCACCCTGCTACCCACAATACACGTGCTCTAAGTGCTGCCCCCATGCCCAGGCGTGCATGCACATTGTTAATGTTGTGGGCTGTGTTTACAAAGTCATTGAAGTCAGCATGATGTTGGACAGTGGCAGAAGCAGTCTATTCCAACCTAATGCACAAAAAGGCTGTCACACAGGAGGAGAAAGATTACATTCACTTGCAGTGTAGCTGTGAAAGTGGGCTATTAACTTCTAATACAGCCCTTTTTTTTTCTTCAGGAAAGCTACAGAGACATGACATTAAACCTGTGACTGTCAGAGAAAGCGAGAGCGAATAGGAGTGTGTTGGTGAAGTCTCAGGTCAGGGTGTTGTGCTGTGAGTGCAGCCTTCCCTCTGGAGTTGGAAGCTGCTGCCCTCCATCCTTCTCCACCTTTTAATGCTAATGCTATAGGGGTTCCTCTCACTCAGACATGTATGTAGCCTGTTGAAAGTCTAGTCCTGTATGCTAGCAAGTGGGGAGAGAGAAAAGAGAAGATTTCTGAAATAAATCCAGGTGAGAGTGCTGAGATTTTGGCATGAAATATTTTTCTTTAGGCTGTTTACAATGATGGCATCTGGCTAATTAGGAAGCATCAATGCTACAAGGACTTGAACTGTATAGGTTTATCATGCTCAGTGTGGGGCTGCTTGAATCTTGATCTGGGGCTGCTTCATCTTCTAATAAGTGCCTGTCACCAACTGCATTTTAGTGTTTGTGGCTTTGTATTTTATTTGGGTAATAATTTCTGAAGTTTGGCAAAAACCTGAAGAATTCATAGGATTTGTTCCTCAAATGTTTCCTTTCTTTTTCATTTCTTCACCATTTTAATTTCTGCACTGCAGAACAGCAATTTTGAGCCACATGCCAAACCCTGAGGTCAACTCTGCTCACTTTGGACATGCATTTTGAAACACATAGTTTCCTAGCATCTGAAACATAATCTGAATTTAATTGTTCTGAATGCTATCTAAAAGAGTAGAGAAGTTTGAGGAAAAAAAATTGTGATTAATTTTCCTGTCACAAAAGTGTTCTCATTGGTCTCTGAGTCTAGCCCTCCTCTTAATCTAAGGTCCACCAAGTAAAAGATGGCAGAAGGTAACAGTCACATAGCAAAGTTCCTGGGTTTTCAGATATTTATACTGAAATTACCTTTCTTTCTTGCTTAAATATCACTTGCTGTTTTAGATGGGGTCCCTGGAATTTAAAAGGGTCTCTCATTTGCCAGGATTTAATCACATTTTATGAGGATCATGTTTCCAATTGTATGTTTTGGTGTAGTTCAGAGGAGCTTTGGAGATAGGTCAATAACAAAGTATTCACTTGTTAACTTTAATATTTACATTACCTCCTAGAGACATACACTGAATTGACATTCACAGTGACAGTTCATCTACCTATCTATTGGAAGAGACAAGTTTTAAACATTAAAGTTTTTTGATGAAAATGAAGTGTTATTATTACCATTTTATAGCAGAATACTAAACCCATGGAAATTAGAACTAAGCACTGAATTCAGATCTTCAGAGTTGTGCTTTTCAGTTCAGTGCATGCCTGTTCAGATGTATAAATAGACTCTTTACACTCCATGTGTAAATTCCCTGAGAACCTTAAAAGAGCTGATATTTCAAAGTCAGATTCCACATTTCAGCATGAATGTGTGATAAAGAAGTGGGAAGAACAAGAAAAAAACACGTTATATTAACTTGAAGAGTTTACCTTTGACATTTGTGGAATCTGCCTCTGACTTAAACGCTGTAATGAATGAATGAATTATTTTACATTTTAGGCAAATGTTGGGAAGCCTATTTGTACCACAACATATGGTGAAATGAGCAGTTTCCTACGTGTGCTTAGGATAGGGAAGATGTTTGTGAGACCTTCATTCCATCCAGCACCAATCAGTCAAGACTCCTGCCTGCTGCAGGGCTCAACACTCGCCGTCCTTTCGGATTTACCTGTGCAACCATCACAGGGCAATATTTTTTTTTGTTTTCTTTCAGTTGAGTTACTCAGATGCAACTAAGGGTAAAAATCAGGCTGCAGTATTTTTATTACTGGTAAATATGCATGTTGTGGAAAGAAGACAGGTTTTTTCCTAGCTCAGGTTGAGCTGCATAATGCCAGTTGGAAAAAACCCCATCTTTGTGTGAAAAAATAGGGAATCTCCCTTGGGTGTCTGAGGAAAAATAAAGGTGGAGCCCCCTGAATCCTGAAGTTGTTTTTACGAAGTCAGTTTGAGAGCAGAAACACACTTTAACCCCAAATTGGCGTAAGCGACTGTGCCAAATTGCAAATACACTATCTGAATAATTACATATACACTATCTGAATAGGGAAGTTGTACTCTAATTGTTAGATATAAGCTTGACTGCCTTTGAATTAACAGTTAAAGCTGTATTCATTAATCTGAACAGGGAAGAGTGGGCAAACTGTCACAACATACCTCAGTTCAGTAGTCATGCAGAGCAGGTGAGAGAATGCTAACTTACAAAGTGAAGCAGTTGATCTCTATCAGCCCCAACACTTAATGATGAAGAGAAAAAGACAACCAACTGCATATCCAGATTTATAATGTATCTGAAAGTTCAGAGTCCCAATAGGCAATACAATAACCCAGAATGATTAGTCTTAATGTTTTTAAATGCTTTACTAACTCAAGAACTACTAAGGACAGAATCTGTACATGTATTATGGTCCATTTGCTGTATCCACAGCTTCTGGGGAAAAAGAAATCTCTTAGGGAAACAAGCATGAAATTCACTACTTTTGAAGGAAGCATTGGAAATGAGAATGCTAATTCAGAAAGAAAAGGACCTGACCCAAAACTAGGGATGAGATAAGGCAAGACACAAATTTTCTCCAAAAAGGAGTGATTAAGGGAACAACCTGGGTTCATAAAACTGGATCAAATCCAATTTCACTGCCTACTGAAATTTTCACTTCTTCTTTGTCTTTTTTTTTCCCCTTAAGAGACAGGTTAAGGGTTAACAGATTCACCACTGAGAACTGGAATAAATATTTAACTTTTAAATGGCATTGTTGTTGAATGGAAACTGCTGTAGTGTATGAACTGTGAATAAGAACTCTGGCAAGTCTTGCTGGGATAACTTAAGATATTTCAGTCCTCAGTTGTCTGTTGTACCTCTTGCTGAAGGATACCACCACTCTCATGGAAACTGGTATAAAGGAATTGCCAGCACTCCACCCACTCTGCTTTGCATTCTGTCGTGTTAGTTAAATCCACCTTCATCAGCAAAGAGATCTAAAACCAGTCAGGCTAAGATATTCAAGCTGTGCCTTCTTTTTTTTTTGCAGGCTTTATTACCGAGGTTATATCTACCAGCAGAGAGGTAGGTGTTGGAGTTATCTGAGTCAACATTTTAAACACAGCCAGACTTATAAGAGCTAGCACATAAAACCCCTGAGTTCTTTTTGTGTTTGTTTTTGTTTTTGCCTTAGTCTTGCCTGCTGACAATATTATGGAGTGGGATGCAGCAGAGGCAGCAATTCCATAGATAATAGTTGTGAGAAGGAGCATTCATCTGAAAGAAATTAAATGGTTTCTGCAAATGCATCTCAACTGGAAGTGTAGTCACAATTTGAAACAGCTTGGAAATTGCTGATCATAACAGTCTTGTAAACAGTATTTCTGAGAGATCTGTGCTAGTGCAAGTTGCTTGTCCAAATCCCCTGAGACAGGTCTTCAAGTGACCACTTCCTTGTGCTGTCACTCCTTCTCTGAGCTGAAGCAACACCTTTCAAGAGTGATACATAAAATAAGCCGTAACAAAACACATAATTGTTTTCAGGTTTCCTACTTGGATGTTCCTAGTTACCTAATCAGTGACTCTGAGCAGTACAAGCTGCACCATGCCTCTCATATTTTTGTGTGAAGCTCACCTGGGAAGAATCCAGAATATTGGGGGAAATAAAGTGTGCTAAATGACAGCTCTTGGTAATGAGATGAGGAATGAGAGATCTCACACAGGGCAAAGTCAGTGGGATCAGCCATGTGGAATCACCTTCTTTTCAACACAAATTGAATATTTTCTGTCTTCATTTTCCTTTGTAAGAAAGGCTTTGTAAAATTTGCTCTCACTGACAGAACTTGGTTTATAGTTTCTCACTGTAGCTGGATCTGGATGGCCTGGAGACAAACATTATATGAAAGAAAGGTTTTCCAATCTATCTGAATAAAGCACTGGTGAAACTTTCATGAGAAAACCTATGCTCCTTTATAAGAAATTTGTATATATCTCAGAAAGACTGCCTGCTTCTGAATGTGGAAATGACACAAGTAATATATACTATGCCATTTTCTGGTTTGAGATTAATAGCCCATAGTCAACATGTAGTCTAGGATCTATTTTTGCACACAGAAAATGATGCCTTCTTGCATGAAGCATGAGGCATGAATAATCTTGCCTCTTACTGAGATTTTTTTTTTCCCCCATGGCGTAGAATTCCCTTGTCTAGCTGTAAAAAAAAAAAGAGCTGTGAAGCAAATCTTTTATTAATGGCGTGCCATAGTAAGTCTGGAATACCAAGACTCCAATATCAGATTTTGTGGACATTGGATCTACGTAATCACAGATGTGTTTGTATTTTCTCTATTATTTTCCATAAATATCCACTAAAACTAGACTTATTTGCACCTGAAGTGGAATAAAATTCTGTGGTGTTCAGAAGACTTTGCTGCCTGAACTGCATTTCAGTAAGGCAGATCCCTGGCTCCTTACATACTACTGCCAAAAATTACTGCTTATTGTGATACTCAGCCAAACTGAGTGTTGTATACTTTGAGATGCCTGTGAGAAAGGTAAGTTCATCTTTTAAATATCCGTTAGGTAGTTCAGGATCTCAGTACTTATGAATTACTTGAATTGAAATGAGTAATTTAACTTCTTAACATTCATACAAAATAAAGTGAAGGATGAAGAAAGTGTTGTCTGTCTGTTAAACTTGAGTATAATGTTTATATTTTCATATTTGTTTAAATTTCTTGTTTATTTCTTGTTCCAGAGCCAACCTGGCATTTGTAAGTCCTTGTGCATTTTCTGACTTTTTCTTGACCACTGACAACCATTTTTATTTTAGGTCTGTAAGGTGACATTATGTCTAAAGTGTGCTGACTGAGCAGTGTTCATACTATGAAAACAAGAATGGTAAGCATGTTAGTATTTAGATAAAAATAGACTGATGTATTTGCTAGTCTTGTGAAATACACTTTTTTTCTATATGTATGTGCCTTGGCCCCCATTATACTTCTAATGCCAAGGTTGTGGGTTCAATCCCTGTATGGGCCATTCACTTAAAGAGTAAGACTTGATGATCCTTGGAGGTCCTTTCTAACTCAGAATATTCTGTTATTCTGTGATTCTGTGATTCCTCTACAGGTACCGATATAGAATCATAGAATGGTTTGGTTTGGAAGAGACCTTAAATCACAGATCATCTACTTCCAACACCTTCCAGTAGACCAGGTTACTCAGAGCCCCATCAATAGATAGATAACCCACATAAATATCTCATCTATGAATTGACAACGTGGAACAAAAAAGAGAAAGCAACACGTGCTTATTCATTTTGAAAGTAAAAGAGATGAGTTAATTTCTTAAGTCAAAGCCTAGGTGTTCAGCTGTACATCATATATTATTTTCATTAATCTACTGTAACAGAACAGGAGCAGAGGGGTGAAACATACTTATTCAAAACTCAGATACACTTCTTGAGCATGATGAGTAAACAGCATTTAGTACTCCCCTTTGCCTGCTACTTAGAAAGCAGGAAAAAGGAATGGGTGTGCTTACATAAAGACAGATGTATAAGCATCTGTATTGGGCATTGAGTGATTTAGAAAAATGGCAAAATATGGCAGTGGTATTAGTCAAGTCTTTACATGTATTCCCATGTAATTTTTAGAGATCTAGAAGCAACAGTTTGGTATAGATTTTGATTTGCAAACTGAATGGTGAGTGGATGATGGATTCCATGCTGTGCTTGGACACAGTTCTCAGCTGCCTCCTACTCTGTGAGAAATGACTGCAATCATAAAGCCATCACGTAATGAAGACTTCAATAGGAGCAGGAAACACTACCACACCAGGAATTTGCAGGACATCTGGTAAATCAACAACATTATCACAAACATCATGGCCAACATTCTGAGCTGTAGCAACAGTATATTCATTTTCCAAATGTTCCAACTGAGAAAGATACTCAGACCATTCCCACTATACACCAGATGGTTGATTGGGAAGCCAATATTTTCTCTATACAGAGAAGCTTACTCTTTCATCATTAGGAAACATTTTGCATAGGGACCAGATATTTTATTAGAGACAGGATTTTCTCTGGCCCATGTTCTGCTGAAGAAATATATGTGCTGTACAACATGCACACCACAATATGGGCAACTGCAAGATATTGGAAGAAGTGTCCCAGCAAGCCACAGACATATGAGAAATTTGTATGACAAAATGCCCCCCCTTTCATTTTTAACATTGGTAAACATATTTTAAGTGAACTACAATACACTAAATTGTATTAAATATGACACAATATCAAATCCATATGAAAATGAATTAGTCTGTAATACAACAACAGCAGAGGGCCATAAAAATAGTCTAGTGAGGTAGTAGGTCAGCCTAGTGCATAGTAGTATGATAATTTAGGCTTTGAGTAATTAGCATAGCACAATTTCTAGTACCTTAGTCGAGAAAAACTGTCTGCAAAAATCAGAGAAAGTTTTGCCTTATTGAATATGTACTTGGGAATAGAAAACTGAACTGACTTTGTGTGTTGACTTTGCCAAGTGCTCTCCAAATAATAATAGTGAATTTGCCTACAGAGAGAGAGAAAAATCCATGTATTACTAAAACTTTCAGTCTTGCTTTCAGTTGGATAACAAAGATTTTGATGTAAACCTTTTGTCTTTCTTCTGTTTATCTGTGTTTTAGCTGTAGTTGTAAATCACTGGATGGGCTCCTAGCTCCATTAATCCAAGTTTTAGCAAATGTCCTATAAAAGACAGGAATTTCCTTAAAGCTGTTCCAGTCTGATATTTGATTCTTCTATGAAGCCGAAGAGAAATACAATGTTTTTTATATGAAGGGTGTATGGCCTATACTTTTTAAAACATTATTTTTTTCTTGCAACTTCCCCAAACTCATATTGCTTGACCCCAATATTTCCATTATTAGTGTATATGTCAGACTGCTGGTTTTGAGAAATCAGCAGCAACAATAGTTAAACTTCTGCAAAGGCCTAGGAAAACATGTTGTCCTATTATTTTTAGATTCTCCTAGACTTTGTCAGGGGAATTTTAGTGCTATATTTGAACAAATATTTGAAATTAAGCAGTGGGATTAGCCTGGTTGTTGGGAACATGTCATCTGCTTAGTTCTTCATCATCATGGCTAGGCTTGGCAAATTAAGATTTAGGAAGGACTCTACCCACATTTGCTACAAGCCTGCTGGTGGATAAAAAGGCCAATGCGAGTTAGGCATGTCTGGTTGCAAAAGGCACAGCGGAAAGACTCCTTAGGTGGTATCGACAAGACATGGTTCTTTCTGTGTTGTCTTTTCTCCTAGAGAGTGATCCTGCGTGTATTCTCAAAAGAAGCAGCAGCGTTATAGATGGTGTGTCTCCAGATCTCCTGACTGGAGGCAAGACTAGACCAATGATGATGATCAATATGGCCAAGGATGAGATATTGTTTCAGGGAGTCCTTGTATCTCCTCTTTGGGGTTCCTCTCTTGTGGCAGCCAGTGGCAAGTTCACTATAGAGCACGATCTTAGGGAGGTGGTGGTCCTCCATCCTTGAGATGTGTCCTCCCAACGCAGCTGTGTTCTCAACAACATGGCCTCAATACTTGTGACTGCTGCTTGTTCTAGAACAGATGTATTAGTCAGATAATCTGACCAGTGGATGTTTAGGATTGTATGGAGGAAGCATTGATGGAAGTGTTCTAAGAGTCGCAGGTGGTGGCGGTAGATGACCCATGATTCGGATCCATATAAAAGAGTAGACAGCACTATGGCTCTGTAAACACTGATCTTTGTACTTTTCTTCAGGTGTTTATTTTGCCAAACTCTTTTGTGGAGTTTTCCAAAAGCTCTATATAACTTTGCTAACTTGTTGTCTATCTTTCTGTCAATCTTACTGTCCAAGGAGATGATGCTACCTAGGTAATTAAACTGCTGGACTGATTTGAGCTCTGATTCACCAATGGTGATATGGGGATGATGGAAGACTTCCTGAGATGCAGGTAATAGAAAACTTCTGTCTTCAAGCTGACTTGCAGCCCAAAAAGCTCAGCAGCGTCTGCAAAGCAGGATGTTAAACGCTTCTGTGTGGGCAATGAGGGCGTTGTCATCAGCATAAAGCAGCTCATGGACAAGATGATTTAAGGTCTTAGTATGAGCCTTCAGTCGCCTTAGGTTGAATAGGCTTCCATCAGTACAATATCAAATGTAGATACCGTCCTGATCATCGAGGTCTGCTGTGGCCCTTTGGAGCATCATGCTGAAAAAGATTGTGAAGGGGTTGGTGCAAGAACGCAGCCTTGTTTCACACCATTACTTATTAGAAAGGGCTCAGAAAGTGCATCACCATATCTGACTTGGCCACGCTGATCCTCATGAAGTGAGATGATCATTTTAAGGAACTTGGGGGGACATCCTAAACGTTCCAAAATCTGCCACAGACCTTTTCTGTTCACGGTATCGAAAGCCTTGGTGAGATCAACAAAGGTTACATAGATACCTTTGTTCTGTTCCCTGCACTTCTCTTGCAGTTGTCTGAGAACAAATACCATGTCTGTGGTACTCCTGTTGGTTCTGAAACCACTTTGGCTTTCAGGTAGAAGTTCTTCTGCTATAGCGGGTATTAGTCTGTTCAAAAAATTTGGTAATTTGAACAGTCTGATTTAATTCCTTTCTTTTTATACAAAGTGATGATGACTGCATCACGAAGGTCTGATGGCAGTTTGCCTAGTTCCCAGCAGCGCACCACAAACTTGTGAAATTTAGCATGAAGTGCTTGGCCTCCATGCTTGCAGACTTTGGGTGGAATTCCATCAACCCCAGCTGCCTTGCCAATTTTCACCTGCTGTATGGCCTTAAGAGTTTCTCCCACAGTAGGGGCGATATTCATTCTTTACTGGTTGTTGTGTAATGTACTGACTTGATGAGTCTTGAACTACATGACTGGTACTGAAAAGAGTCTGAAAATGTTCAGACCATTGATTCAGAATGGAGATTTTATCTGTGAGAAACATTTGACCATCTGCGCTGAGTAGAGGGCTTTGGACCTGGTATGTAGGCCTGTATGCTGTTTTCAAGGCCTCATAGAATCCTCTGTAATCACCCATATCTGTGCATAATTGAGTTTTTTCAGCTAGATTGATCCACCACTTGTTCTGGATGTCATGAACTTTCTGTTGGAGCTTGCTGCATGCAAGAGGAAGGGCTGCTTTTCTTACATGACAAGATGGCTGAGCAAGGTGTGCTTGGTGAGCAGATCTCTTCTCCCTCAACAATTCCTGGATCTCTTTGTTGTTTTCATCAAACCAGTCCTTGTTCTTCTTGAAGGAGAACCCTAAGGATTCTTCAGAGGACTGCAGGATGCCGTTTTTAATATATTGCCAAAGTTTTTCAGGAGAAGGATCTATGGAATGATCTTCGAGCCTAGTTTGAAGATTTGCCTGGAATCTGTCTCTCACTGTGGCTGATTGGAGATTGTTAATGTGGAGTCTCCTCCTTAGGATACTGCTCCTTTTGGGTTTGAACTTAAGATTGAAGTTAAGTTTACAGTGCACAAGTCGATGGTCTGTTTGACATTCTGCACTAGGCATCGCGTGAGTATGATGAACATCTCTCTGTCGCACCAAGACGTAATCAATGAGGTGCCAATGCTTAGATCTAGGATGCATCCAGGTTGTCTTCAGACTATTTTTCTACTGAAAGATAGTGTTGCTGATGGTGAGCTTCTACTCTACACAAAACTCTAGCAGAAGGCGTCCATTATTGTTACAATTTCCAACACCATTCTTGCCTAATACTCCTTTCCAGGCTTCAGAGTTCTTTCCTACTCTGGCATTGAAATCACCAAGGATAATGATCTTATCATCTGCGGGAATCTTTTGGGTAAGGCGGCGCAGGTCAGTGTAAAATTTGTCTTTTTCAGCAGGGTCAGCTTGGAGAGTTGGGGCACATATACTAAAGAGGACAACGTGTTGCTTGTTGTGTAGTGGAAGGCGTAAGGAGATAATGCGGTCAGAGTGACCTGTCGGCAGATTTTCGAGTTTAGGGACAATAGAGTTTTTAATCATGAAGCCAACTCCTTAGAGATGCCTTTTGGTTCTGGGTTTACCTGACTAAAAGAGTGTATAACCAGCAACACGTTCTCTAAGGCTGCCTTCTTCATGGAGATGAACTTCACTGACAGCAGCAATGTCGATGTTGAGACGTGACAGTTCGTGGGCAATTAGAGCAGAACGACGCTCAGGACGTCCACTATTCGCAGTATCAAGCGTGGTTCTGATGTTCCAGCATGCGAGTGCCAATTTGGATACACCTTTGAAAGCAGGTGTATGCCTCTATCTCTTAATATTTGTTTGACCCCATCAGAAGATGCCTGTTGGCCGCAGTTAACCAGCCAGGTGAAGGGTGGAGATGAGCTTTGGTTAGGCCACCTTTTCTAAGCCCTTCTCCATGTGGAGCAAGCAGTGCTCTCCTTGAAAAAGGATGCTTGGTCATTCAGGATGCTACCGAATGAGGCTGTCATCTCCGGGGTCAGTCTCAGGTGACCAATGTCCTGAACTGCCTGCATGCAGGGTTGTGTCCGTGGCTTCCAGTGCACCTTATCACCTGCCATTTCGACCCTTGCCTGTCCCTACAGGGCTTTACAAATGTGGGTATAGCCTTCGAGCCTGCGCAATGGATTTTTTAGGTGAGAAGCAGCATGTGCAGAACTAGACCCACTCTTTAATCCTAAGGTTCATCTGCTGGGGCCAAACGAGCTTGGATGTGACAGCGAAGTCCTCAGGACTTAGGTTTAATTAGAATATTCTTCTCTTGGATGGATGGCCTTACAGGGCTAAGCGAGTTCCATCTGCCTGGGTTTGGGATTAGAGTTGTCCTTCTCCTAGGATGACTGTCGGAAGGCTAGTGAGCCCATTCTGCCCTGGACACATTTTATCTAACCCTTCAGTTTTGACCTGTCTGGCATGAGAGACCCTGCCAGAGGCATATACCATCGCCAGCATAGCTTACAACCTCATAAGGGCACACAAGCTGCTTAGTTCTACATCCCTTAGAAAACTCAAGAGAGTCTTGGTAGAGTTTGAAAACTACATCCTCTGAAGTGTCCATGTTATGGTGCTAAACATACTGCTTGTGCTTAGGAATAACAGAAACTCTCTAGGAGTGTGCTGGCCTCCTTTTGGGTAGAATTGTGGTATTACTTTGGTTGTGAAAGATGAACAACAGAGACAACACAGAGGTCTCCAGACTGGATCAATCCAGACAAAGTAGTTCAAATCCTGGTCTCGGTAAAGTAAATGGCAGCTATGCCTTGTGACTTTAACTGTCAGTGAAGAGAAATGACTGTGTAATTGCTAAAATCTGATACTAAGCTGGTAGCAAAGAGACCACATTTCATGGGTACAGATATGTTTGGGTTTTTTCTTTTTAAAACCCAACCTAACAGCAGAAAAAGGCAGGCCAATGCATTAAAACAGGGCTTAATAGAAAGAGTTAATTCTGGTCATACTTTGCTTTAAAAAGAAAAGGAGAGATTTAATATACTTTTCAATCATGTCAACTGAAATGCAACTTTCCCCAATGATAGACCTGCCTACATCTATCACAAGGTAAACAATCTGTGCTAAAAAACATAAAGACTTATTTTTCCTTTATTCTTATCTCCATGAAACAGTCCACTGACAGAAGCACCTTTTGTTTGGAAGAGATTTGGTCGTGTTTCACCCTAAACTAATGCAGAAATAGAGGTGTATTAGAGAAGTTTTGACTGCCAGCGGCAGTGGAATTCATTGCCCATTATTTTAGTCTCTAACAATTAAACACAGCTTACTGTTGCCAAATAACTACATGCAGATTTGCAGTTCCTTAATAGTAACTTATTAGCTTTCTCAAGAGTTAAAAAGTCACTAATGACAGGCGCTTGGAGAAAGAAAAGGATAAAAAGGCATTAACCTGGGAGACTCCATTTTGACAAAACTGAGTGATAGGAAGCAGTATTCCTGAGGGAACAATCCTTCAGCTATTGAAACTCTAAGACAAAAAGTATGTGGAAGCTGTTAAGGTGTAACATGAGTCTGAAATTAGTGAGGATTTTTTTTAAAGTTGGAGAGTGAGGTGGTTTTGTTTTGCTTTAGTGCCTTGCAGAATTTGGCCTCTCCGTACCAAATTTCCAAAAGTTCCATCAGGTAGTGTGTGAATATCCCAGGCAAAGCTGTCACATCTCAATGCCTGTCAGTTGGAATCCGTTTCCAATGACTGAAGTCTGGAAGAATCAGGATGGAGCTGAACAACCGAGTTTCTCTTGCAACCCCCTGTGTGTGATTTGCTCATAATAGCACGTCCAGGGGCATCCTTAACTTATGAGACACAAGTTTTCGGCTTATGTCAGTTATCTGCAAAATGAAAATACATTTTCAGTATTCTTCAGGCCTTTT
This sequence comes from Lepidothrix coronata, assembly GCF_001604755.1. Taxonomy (NCBI): domain Eukaryota; kingdom Metazoa; phylum Chordata; class Aves; order Passeriformes; family Pipridae; genus Lepidothrix; species Lepidothrix coronata. The sequence goes on along the minus strand of NW_016690323.1, from coordinate 1,293,938 downwards.
TCATCCTCTTAAGAAACATAGCTCATCTATCTTTTGAAATCTCCTTTTGGTACAAATGGCATGAGTCCCTTCTGTCTTTCACATTGTACGGTAACTTTCAATTGTACATGGTCACTTAGTGAAGTAAAAAGAGTAAAAAATTCCGGTTTGATAGTTCTTATACTCCATTTTATCATTATTAAATGATTAATCAACTGTAGACATGTAAGCTATAGCATCATAATGATACAAAGTTTTAAAAGACTGAAGTATTAGCATATCATCTGCATGACAGATTTGGCTAAATCATCTGAATATATTTATGTAAATGTGATGTGCTCTGCACTGGAAAGAGCAGAATAAATTTATTGGAACTCCTAGTACCTCTTAAATTTATGAAGTAAATTTGTGCCTGTAGTATAGTAATAAAAAAAATTCAATTGCCTTGCCTCTCCCTGTACCCAGAATATCATGAAATCAAGTTATATGCCTACCTTTGTCCTTAGCTTAATTACAGCCTCTGACACCTTCTTAAAACACTCATGTTTTCTAGCCTTTCACCTTTACTATGCAATATCTTAATTACTCTTTCAAAAAAGAAGATTAAGTATGACAGCCTTGACCTCCCTTTTTTCTCCCTATTCCTCACACTCTCTAAAGCTTCATTACATTTCAGATCACATTTTCCTTTGTGGTATTCTATCCTTTAGTTGGGTATTTTGATATTCACTGTTGGTTTCCCAGTTGCTTTCTCTTGGTGCTCTTCCATTATCTTAGTGAAAAAACCCACCCTTCTTTCCTTTGTTAGATGCAGGATTTTCTTAGGGATTAATACCTCTTAAGGAGACTGACTGAAGACAAAATTTCATTTATTATTTTTACATCTGTCATTCTCATATCAACATCTTCATTGTCATCTCTCCCTTCATCAAACTTGCCTGCATTGTCTCTCGTAAGTTGTTCTGTATGTTCCACCTCCCCTGAAGTATAGTAAAAATAAAAGCAAATTCCTTACCCTTTTTCCGAAACCCTGTCAGCTGCTAATTGCCTGCTGGTGCTGTTAACAAAACTCGTTGACAGATTCTGTAACTGTGGAGATCATTTTAGACCCTCCTTCTCTCTAGCTTTGCAAACAAGAAAGCATCTCTCTCTGTGTTTCAATACCACTGTTTTACTGCTTCTACAAAATGTCTAAGAACCTTCTCTTTCCAAACAGACGTTGGAAACCCTCCTATATTCACAAAGTTTATAGAGTTTGGGTTCTTGTTAAATCTTCCTTGCCATATATGCTTAGGAAGCATATAATTTTTTTTTTCTGTAAAACGTGCAATCACAACATTTTCCTCAACAATTTTCTTTTTTGGGTGCTGTTGACTCTCATCATTGGTTCTCTGTTTCTCTCTCTGCTTCAGACATTTGTTCTCCAAATCCTTTCTGAATGTTATCTCATCCCAACTTTTAGGTGAATGGTGGAGGATGAGTGAACTCATTTGTCTACAGGAGCGTATTAAATTTGCATGTGTAGCTGAGATCCTAGCATCCAGATCTTGCAGTTTAAGGGTGAGTGGTGTAAGCACCTGACAAAAGAAAGCAAGCACTGGCAGAATAAGATACATTTTGAATATTATATTTGAAAAGGTGTTATTTTTAAAACCAGATAGTTAACTAAAGGAGCAAATATAATGTAAACATCAGTTTTCTCACTGATGTAATTTCCAACTGGATAGGTAAATTTCTTCCATTTAATGTATTTGATCCCCAGGCATCTAATCTGACTTTATGTGTTACACTGCCAGCACAAGATGTCTAAACCATCCTGCTTGAATGTTTGAGTTAGTCACGCTAGATATGCATTCTTAATTTTAAAATCTTTAGAAAGAAATATTTGTACACTTTAAAGGCCTTTCTTAAACCAGCCTAACAGCCCAGCTTTTGGAATTGTGCAACCAGACTGATTCCATTCTCCCCCTCTCATCTTTTCAGAACTCTTTCTTTCCCCATGTTTCTTCCCATTTCAGCTACTTTAAATTGTTTGAAAATGAGTGTCTAGATGCTGGCCAGAGATGGACACAGAGATCCAGAGATGCTTTCCAGATTAAAAAGGGGTACTTAAGTTAGGAAGAAAGATTTGATAGACAGGCAAAGTAAACTCAACAATTAGTTTAGACTAGACCCCTGTCTTCTGGACAGTTAGCTGTCTAGTTACTCAGGTGAGTTAGATGAATATCACTCTGAGGCAATACAATTATTTCAACAGGATATTACCTAAAAAATAATAACCAAGAAGAAATACAACTCCATTATTATGGTAATGGTACTATGGTATTGGTACCAACTCCACTAATGTTCTTTATTTCTCCATGGGGCTAATGAGCTTGGGGTAATGCTGCTATGCCTTGTGCCATACGTACAATAACTTTCTGACTCTGACAGCAGACTAGACTGGACCAGTGCACAAGGCACAAGTAATGGTAGATGATTCTCTGTACTGTTTAACAGGTAGCATTTTAGCTAGGGGCAGTTAGCATTTTCTAGACAACATGCAAAGAGGGTTTGTTCCTCTCAGGCACTGCTGTATCTTGTCTTAGGACCAGAGAACATGGCTGGATATAATTTCTTTAATGATATACCTTTAACTCTGCAACTAGCCTAACTAGCCCTTCACAACACAACACTTACCCTTAGTAACCTTGTAAAATTTCACCGCTGGACACTCCTGAACACTTTACTGTAGATAAATCCCTTTACCACTGAGATTCACAGCCAAAAATAGATTGTGGTATTCCTGCACTGGTCTCTGTAGTGGGTTGACTTTTGGATTCTTTAGGCCTTCCTTAACAACGGGGGTCAGAAATCTAAGGAAGTATTCCATATCATCCTTTAGCGTAACACAACATATAAATAAGGCACGGATACAAGAGCTCGCTCTCTTCTCTCTTCCAGTGGCTGAAGACGACAGGTCTCTCCACAGATGGTCTTTGCTTGTATAGGCCAAGGCCTGCCTACTTGGACCTGCTGTTATCTCCGGTCCGTTCCGGAGGTGTGGGGAGTTGGTTGGTGCTTCGCATGGTTCTGCTGTCTCGTTCAGGGAAGTATTTAATTCGGGTTTTTTTGTTTGTTTGTTCACTTGCTCTCTATTAGTGGTGTATATTTGGAGGGTATTTTTTTTTTTTTTATAATCCCTCTTTCCCTCTCCCTTTTCCCCTTTTTTCCCCTTGGGAGCTCCCTACTGTGTGTACAATATATTAACATTGTATATATAATTGTAAATATATGTAAGTATATATTTTTGATATAATCTCGTTTTGCTCGAGCTTCTTTGTTTTTTTTTTCCTCGCTGGAAGGAGCGGGAAGGGGGAGGGGACAGCTCGGACTTAGGAAGAGAGCCAGGCCAAACTGAAATAGTCTCAAAAGTCACATACTATAACAGCAGATAGGATCACAGATTCACAGAATTGTTTAGGTTGCAAAATACTCTAAGATCATTCAGTCCAATCCAGCAACTGCTAAATCTACTGCAAAACCATGTCTCTAAGCGTCACATTAACACGTCTTTTAAATACCCCCAGGGTTGGTGACTCAACCACTTTCCTGGGCAGTATGTTCCAGAGCTTGACAACCCTTTCAGTGTTGAAATGTTTTCTAATATGGAAATGAAATATCAACTCTTTAACAGCTGCAGCCACACTATCAGCTCATAGGTTTAGGATGGAGATTCTGGAAATAGTATAAGCAGTTTCCCTGAGACTCTGAGGATCCTATTGAAAACTTTTATGGCAACCGGGTCTGAAAATTTTCACGGGCCAAGGTATAAATCCTGTCATGGCTCAGTAGGAAAGTACATGCAGAAGTTTGATCAAATCATCATCACATTTTGGCCCTTGCTGTCATTAGAAGATCAGAAATTCTGTATCTAATTATCACTTTGTTTGTTTGTTTGTGAGGGAATATGTTTTGAGAAGATGATTTTGTTATGAGACTGCACAGCAGAGAAGAGAGTAGTGATAAAAAGAAATTATATTCCTTGGAAACCGAGGGAGAACTACAGGTTTCTCTTGCTTAGGACTGAGGCAAAAAGGCAAAATTGATCCCCAGTTTCTCTCCAAGTGTCACAGTCTAACCTGATAAGGAGTTTTAGGAAGTCTCATTAACTCAGTGTTCCTGCAACTAATAAATTTTCTTGCAAATAGCTTAGCTTATTTTGCTAAACCAAACATGAATAACCTCCAATTGAGTCATTTGGAAGGTAATACTAACTGTCTTTATTTATATTTGTGTAGATTGACTTCATGGCAGGATCTCTTATGATAAAATGCAGCATAATAACTATCTACTAATGATACTTTGACTTGAAATATTGCCAGGAAGTTTAAATTGGTATCCACCTATTTTTAGCAGAAATAGCTGCAAACAGTTCACAAAATAAGCCCCAGCTGTAATAGCAAGAAAAAATTGACATAAACCAAATGCTCACCATGGGTGAATTTCCACCTACTCTTCACAAATAGAATGAGATCATAAACAGTGGGAGGCTGTCCTGTCTCTAATTTTAATTGTTTTATTTTTCAGTTCACAGCCTGATTAGATTGAGAATGGTAAGCAGGTATAATTTAATTTTAGCACTGACCCCCTACAGGATGGATTACAAAAGTGATGAGCCCTAGTATGAATAGACTGTTTACTAGTTCATGTGCATGCAAAGACCTTGTTATACAATTTATCTTCTGCAAATTCATTTTGCAGTTTGAAGTGAAGTTCACTATGTACCCTAACAGAAACCGAGCACTGTTAGGAGCATACTCATATCCTTCATGGATTTATAAAGTGATCCAATGAAATTTTCCCTTACATACTCTGTGATATGTTTATATAATTGTCATCATCTTATGAGCAGATCATTACACATATTTTATGGATTGGTAGAGGAAATAAAATATGGAGAACCGTAACCATTCAACAGTCAAAACTGAAATGTGACTTCCATTTTAAATCTGATACAGAAATTCCATTCAATTTTGTAATCAAAGGCCTACCTGTATGAAAATGAAGGTCACCTGAGATTTTTTGTACTAAAAATCAAAATTATTTACTTAAATATTTGTAAAGCTGATGCAATAAAACTAGTTGCTTGTTTTAACTTACAAGTAGGAAGGAAAACAAGCAGCTTCTCTTTGAGATGCAGAGTTTACTACAGTTTCAAGCCTTCAGTTAGTTTTTTCTGTCAGTTCAACAGTGTCATGTCAATGCTTTTACTGGATTCTCATCAACCATGATACAATATTAACTGTTCTGTTCCACTCAATACCATCACCATCTGGTACCTTCCAAGGGACACTTCTGAAACAGGAAATCTATTGATAAGTAAGGGACCAGTGAAGAACATGAACTCTACAGAGGTAATAAAAAAAGAAATTTGGAACATCATTAGACTAACAGCATTTTGCAAGTCCTTAACAGTTTAAGCTCCTGCTATGTGTGTAAATGATTTTCACATTTAAAAACTGGATAAAACTGTACTGAGCATAATAACTAATGTGACATTTTTTGATTTCCCTCCACTTTTGACCTGCTGAGATCCAGACTTGAGCACATGAATGATCTCACATCTGCCGTCCATACAGTATCTGTCTATAGAGAATGACTGAAATATTGCTTAGAATTGCTTTAGAATTAGAATTATTTGAATTAGAATTAATTGTAAATCCCCAAGACACCTTAGTAAAATTCAAAAAGCTAATTAAGTATGTAATATTTTCAAAACAGAACAACTTATCTGCATGTGCTCAAGAGTGAAGATTTAAGGAAGTGCAGACCCCAAAATATGCCCAAAACTCTCCATGTGCATGCAGCACAGCATGACATATTGTGCATGTGAACTGGAAATAATTTCAGACGGTGCCAGGGATCTGCAGCGCTAACATACACTACGGTTTTACTAATCTGCCAATGTCTCAAAGCTTTGGCAGAGCTGTTGCACAGCGCACAGATACACAGAAAAATGTTCTGGAATAAGCGTAGGCTGTTTTATTTTCTACATTTACAAGTTACTAAAAAGAGTTTTCTTTCCTTTAGACCACAAATTTTATTAACTTGCTTACATACCACCGTGTGACTTCAAGCAGTGCACAGGTCTGAATTTTCTTCCACTGTTGTTTGCTCTTGTATGCCTTGGTTTTGCATTTGTACAATAAACAACCCTGTTCTCACCTCACATATTATTTGGCAGAGAGAAATGAGAGTGATTTTATGCAGTAGCAAAGTGAACTTCTGTAAACATTTGGTTTCCTCTGAGATATTTCCATATCCCAAATACACGGCTATCAGAGCTGTGTTAAAGATGGAATGCATGGCATAAGAGGTGAAATGTAAAGATGAGGTTGACAGTGTGTTTGAACTAGTACCTTTGGGGAAATAAGGTTCAACACCATAAATTAAAGATAGATTCAGGCTATGTTTTGAAACTCCTTGGAGACATGCCTTCAACAAAGAAAAGGAAGAAGGGCTGCATGAAAGCCTCAGAGGGAACAAGGCTGTGAAAAACTGAAAGTTATAAAAAAAAACAACTGAGGGCTAAAATATGCATATTAGGTAAAGTAGTTTATATTCCTTTATACCAAACTCCTTACACTTTCTCCCCTGTTAGGTAGATGTGTCCCTAAGGGTTCTCCTGAGATGTTGAAGAACTGGTGGCTACATCAGCTTTGTACCTTGTGGTTATATATCACTTTGGATTTGGCTTACATTTGTAGTGATTTCAACTCATCCTTCCTCTCACTGTGTATTTTGTTAGCACTAAGGTCTTGGTCTCCTGGTCATCTAGAAAGCCTTTGAAGAGCGTGGGCATCCCTATCCAGGATGGATGATGGGCTTTCCTCTGGGTAATGAGAGGAAGGATGGACATAGTAATATTGCCGTGATTCTCATGGGACTCTTCACATGTAGTCTGGGCTCAGCTGCTGCCCAGTCCTGGCTACTCAGTTGTGCTCAGGCAGTATGAACACAGCCTGCAAGAGGAGAGCAGCAGTAGACAGATGGAGGATTTCAGCAGAGCAGAAAGAATCTCAGAAGCTGTGATAGCTCTGGAGGAGACTGAGCTTTGCTGTATTGTCTCAGTGCTGCTAGAGGACGATTACACTCACATGTGCCACTAAGCATGCACAGCCCTACTGGGGCAACAATATGCTGGGGTCTTCTGGGGTGAGTCTTACACACATGTCAAGCCAGGACTAGTTCTGGGGTTCAAGGAGAAGGCAGTGAGTTACCAAGCCAGGTGGCAGGCTTTCTGGGGCTCAGCTGACCTATGAAGGAAAGGACCTTGCAGCTCTGTTAGTGGTACCAGTCTTCAAAGTGGCTTGCATCTTGTTACAAAGATGTTCCTTCTGCCCTAGGAAAGAGGGTAAACTCTACTGTAGAAGGGAAAACTACTACAATAGGACACTGTAGCAGCCTCTGCTCCAGTGATCAGCCTTCACACAGCTTTTGTTTTTGAGAGTCTATAAACATGTAAAAAATAGCCTTTGAACCTGAGGAAACAAGGTGGTAGCATCCTGCCTGTTTTGTGGGGCAAAATTTTAATCAAAATGATTAAGAATCTCAGGTAGTGAAGAATGCTTTGTGGTCTTGTTGCCTAAATGCAAGATCTTAGCTCCTTGCTTGCCCTAGTACTGCTAAAGGATACCTCCTTCAGGATTTTGTTTATCCTGTTCATCAGGGACTATTTTTCTAATGAGTTTTACAAAACTATTTGAAAACACTAATTTCTTCTTGTTTAGACACTGCTACTAGAGATCTTCTTTCCCTGCCATAACAAAGCTGCCAGTCAATCTACCAGATCATGCCCTTGCTTTTCCTTCTAAAGACTTGCTTTGTTCAAACTGAATTGCGTGACCGACAATCTCAGCACATCTGTGCTCTTTTAAATGCTGCAATAAGCTATTAAAGAGATACATTCTTTCTGCTGCCACAGCCACATTTAATAAGGCCATGGGAGACATTTGGAAATAGGCAGTATTGTTTATTCCTTGGGATTTTTGAGGAGGAAGCAAAGTGCACCTAAAGCGTTGCTGATTAATTCCAAGAGATACCATTTTCCATGAAGGTACCCTGCACCCAGCAGGCATCTTAATAATAGCAGCAAGAGGTTCAGCCAAAGGGAAAGGAAAAAATTCAATCCATACAGCAGTTGGATGGGTTTCCATATTTGATTTTACTCGTCTTCTTTATAATCGTTCAGAAATAATATTTTACAAAGTACAACAGTGCACGCTCTACATGTTGCATTATATCAGGTTTTTGACTGTAAGTAGCCTACGCCCATTTCATCCCAGATGCAAAGCATTAGATTTTCAAAAGAGGAGTTGATTTTAAGTGTGTTCATTCTTATGGGGAAGGTTTTATAAATCCATGCTGAACAACTTGCAAACGTGAACTAAGTTTCCCGTCTTTGCAACACAGCAGGCAAAGTCTGAAACATATTTTTCTGCAAGTGATAGCTTTGAAAGAAAAGTATATGGGCTTTCTTTTTTGCTGTCCCTTTGTCCCACTACTAAAGAGATCTTCAACATCTGTGACACAGTGGTAAGAGGGAGGTGAGGCACATTGGTGTCGGCATGAGGCAGGGGGCCTTGAACTCCAGCTTTTTAATCCTGTCTCTGAGAGAAATCAAACCAAATTAAAATCATCTCTGGGCTAGATACTGCATAGCGTCACTGTTTTGGATCAGAAGTAGCTCTGAGGTGTGCAGCCCAGCAGGAGCTCCTGGAGACAATGTGCTGTCATTCAAACCAACACTGATGCTCTTGAACTCTGGTGAGCAGCCTGACCATGGGGCTCTGAGGACAGTATGTGTCCCTCTGTCTCCAGCAACAACACTGCAGCTTCGGAAAGGGAGCAGCATGTGTTTGTCCCCAAAACACTGCATTATGCACAGTCCTGTCAGTACTTTTTATATTCCCTTTCTCTTTTCTCGTCTCCTGCCTTTGTTTCCCACTGACCCAAAGTCGCCAACACCCCCACACAGGCTTACAACAGTGCTTGCATTGCCCTGGAGTTTGAGCTTCTGGCTCAGAGCTTCTGCCATGATTGAAAAGCACAAAGTGCATCTGAGGATTTGGACTGAAAAGGTGGAATCAAGCTAGTCTCTCCCTTGATCTATGGTTGGTTGAGTGCCTAGCTGGTACCCTTGGGCATATGAGAGTGCTCTGCAGGCAAAGAGCCTTAACTAACTTGCAGCAGATGCCAACAGCAGCAAGGGCAGCTGGACATTGCCAGTGCATGATGAGACCTTGGATGCCACTCAACAAGAACTTTACCTCCCTATTGTACGCCACTGGAGGAGCTCCATCAGCTTGAGTGATTCTTCTGCATGAGGGCTGCAGTACCAGCAGGCGCTGAAGCAGTGTGTTAGCTGTCCTTTTCATGATTATAATGCATTAGACTGAGCAGCTCTAGGACCCAGTTCTAAGATGCAAGAACATTATGCTTAGGTGATATGTTTAATTCATGTGTGTGCTTGCAAATATGACAGGTAGGTTTCATTGTCAAAAGGACAATGCTGTTGTGCTCTGGGTTCTAATTGGAAAGCAATAACCTGAAATGCTCGTATATGTTGCATATTTACTTTCAAATTTCAAAGGCTATGGATGTTTCCTTCTACTTGCAAAGTTTTAGTTGGTCACTACTTAAATAGAAATCAGGATATGTAAACAGATATTTGTAAGAATGGATTCAGCTCTTTACTCATTTGAGTTGCTATGCAAAGTAAATAAATCTAATCACTTCTAAATATAGAAAGTGTGATGTGCTAAAGTGCAGGAGGGAATAAAAAGTATTTAGGAATATATTTCCCCTATCTGCTTAGAGAGTAATGAACACATGCCCCAACTTGAAACTTTGCTCTAAACAAAAAAACTCAAAACAAAACAAATAACCGAAACAAAACCCCAACAACAAAAAACAAACTGTCATGGATTAAAACCATCCATTTGGGGTAAAACTTAAATCCCTGAATTTTCATATTTTTAATGCTGACTGTAAGAACAAAGGCTGCATTTTTCTACCTTTATTTTCCTTGTATCTGAATGCAAGTTTTGGCAAGATTTACTGCTGAGCATTTCTCATAGTGAGTAAAATTACCAGAATTTGACCTACTGAAACTACTTCTAATCTAAATGGAGTCAGAAGGTCTTCAAAACATTTCTAGAACAAATATACAAAACTTAAGAGAGCTGATTTGTTCATGAGATAGAGATAGGAATCTAGCACTGAGTGTTTGATCAAAACTTTGAAAATTACCTGTTAATCATTAATGTTGATATAGAATTAGTGAGCTGAAAAGCGATTGTACACAGTTCTTTTTCTTTACTTCTGTATTTTCCACATACAGTTACTTACTTGACTGTCCTAGAAAGCTGATGTGTTTCCTTGGCTCCTACTTTCCCTGAAAGCTTGCAGTGGCCTCGTATATGTATTCTTTACATTTGGAGCCTGACATGTATGTGGAGATTGAATTAAAAACAATGTGACAGAATGAAGGTTAACCAAAATGATTTGAAAAAATCAATGGGTACAACTTCAAAGTCTATAGTCTGAGCCCTTTTGTCTCAGCAGCATTTTCATTGTTCCAAGACTTGTCATCACGGACTTCCCCTATCGGCTGCTGTGACTGAAGCTGGATGCTGAACAACAACAATCTGAGAATTTTTTGGTAAATGCAAGTATACAACAGCTTTCCTTTCACCTCCCAGATCACCCTGAGTGGAAAGAAATTAGGAACTTGCTTTCTGCTGCTATATTTACATCCAGAGATACAAATTTTTCACATTTTTTGGTGTTTAAAGAATTCTGTTTAAAACGCAAGTGTTTCTAAGGAATCAGTCTGATGCCTCTAAGGTCAGAACTAATTTGGTATCAGTTATTTCTTCTTGGGGAGAAATTTGTGCTTAGTTCAAGGAGTCATAAGGCACTGTTTCTGTGCTTACTGAAATGATTCCCATTATGTGAAGGGAATCTTTATCCCCTTCCTCTTCTTCATTTTCATAAAGATTTTAAGTAATTCACTTATGGACTCAAGTTAGTTCCATTCCTACCACAGATCTAAGAAACATTTTTTTCCCAAGCAGGCTCTGTGAAAAGAAACACATTTCATCATGCCTCTCTGACTCTATTTTCAAGGCAGACTTTCAGGGAAAAGTTGGTATTTCAAATTCTGCTTTGTTAAAAAGACTTGCTAATAAGGTGAGGGTATGTTCTGCCTGACTGAAAAGCAAAGCTCTTCATTTTTAATAATAGACAAACTGCAACATAAGTCCCTGAAGATAGATTTAACCATTAGAATAACAATATGGAGGCTATAGAAGGAAATGGCTTTAAAAAAATTCAAACTTAGTTGAATTTGTTTGGCTATTCTATATACGAATGAAGGCTTCCACTTTAGAAAGATAATTTAATGTCTTCTGTGCCACTACCCAGACATTTAGAATGAGGCCAATACTTGTGGAGCTTGATGAATCACAGTAAGACATAGAAAGTGGGTTGCCATGTGTTGCATTAAGCATCTTTAGAGTCTGTAGCACCATTGAGAATGTTTCCTAATAAGATTGAACCTCCTTCCCTTCATTCACCTATTAAAGACTGAAGAAATGTTAACATCCTGCAGTCTAATTTTCCAGTACCCTTCACAAAGCGTTTATGTGATGTGTTTTTCACCATTTTAACTTCTCACAATGGGTACCACAGTTGCTCTCCTTTAAACAAAGTCTTCCTAGCATTAAACACACAAAAGAAGACAAATTCATGTAACTTCTCAAGAAACAAACATGAGAGTCTACTGAAATGCACTTATACACTCTCAATTAGCACACTTATTAGGAAGTGTTTGAGCAAATTAATGAACTTTTTGCTTCTTGCGCAAGATGAAAATTACAATGGAAAATGCGTAAGTAGAGATAGTGTATGTTATTGAATTATCATTATAGAGCTGTGTGAATGGCTCTAATAAAAATCATTTTCCCCCTGCTCAGAAATGATGGATTTTAGTCTCCTGAACTTGAATAATAGTGTCTGTTGTAATGCACTCCTTAGCCCTCTAAGTGGCTAGTAAAAATTAATCTTCAACAGCAAAGAGCAGTACTAGGGTGATTCTTCTGCTATGAGATTAAATTACTCAGACTTTAAGTCTTTATAAAAAACAATGGAATATGATGCATCCTGTTTACCAGGTGTTTTAGGAGCAATCAGCATGAAGGCATGGAAATTTAGTCATCAAAAAATATGAAGGCATGCTGTGAAAAACAAGGGGGACTTTTAATTCATAGCATTAATTTACAAAGGTTTGGTGTTTGCTTTTTGTTTTATTGTTTTTTTTTAAAATTATTATCCTTCTGTTTTATTTCAGTAATAGAATAAACTTGAATATGAAATAATCGCTCTCAGGCGTTTCCCTACTGCAATTGCTAATATAGCCTAATATTTGAGGGGCTTTCAGATCTTCTCTTAAAGAATTTGAAGATTACCTTAATCTCTATGACCTGTACTGTAATGCTAGTTCAGAATTGCTTATGTCTTCTTAGTAAATGGAACTCGGGAGAATTGTGCTCCTGTTATAGGCATTTCTGTTGAGTTTAGATGAGATAAATCTGACTTCATAAACACAGGAGAGGACAAACCTTTGTTTTGGGTGACATTCTGCCATGACACACCAAAATAACGGTGACTAGACACTATATGGTGAATACCATGAAAAACAGACCAATTCATCCTGGAGCTAATGAGATAATGAAATTATTTGCATGGCATTTTTACAGTTAATATCAGGGCTGTCATACATGGTACTCACATGTCAGAAAGAAAAAGGAACCAACTATATGAGTTTTTCTTTAATTCAAAACATTATCTTCAGAGCTGGATGTCCAGGTTCATAACCTGGTTGCGCCATGGTTGGTTGTGCAGAATTTCCTGTCTCACACCATACCACTGAATCTGAATGAGCAAATCTTAGCTGATCAGTATGGGAAGGCAGAAAGGAAGTGCATAAGTGAGAGAAGGGAGGAAAAAAGATTACAATGGAACTATGTAACTGACAAAATGTTTTGGTTTTTTTTTAACAGCTGCTTGTATGGGAGGACACAGGATACAAATAACCATTACTTGAGTAAGTCCCTCTATGAATTTCTACGTGAAAGAGAAAGAATTCAGCTAGAAATTTGAAATTACTGTTTTCCGCTGATTTTTTTTAGTTCTATTCTGCTTAAATAATATCTTTTGCAATGCCAAGCTTGAAGAAAGGGGATACATGGATTTCTTATTGATAGAATGTTTTTTAAGAATGAAGAAAATAAACCAGATTTAGAGGTACATAAAATGACACACATACTGCCAAAATATCCTGCCCTGCTTGCTATGTTATGACCACTGGCTTGTCAGCTGTGCTCTGTATCTTATGTATAAATACCAATTTACTGGTCTGATTTCTCATTAGTAGTAGTAGACTATATTAGTAGACTAAGAATTTCCAGTTATTCTATTTTCAACAATCATTTTTTCAGTTCCATAAAATCTTTCTCCTTCTCATTTCTTTTGGAAAAATAAGGGGAGAAACTCTGTTTGTATGAATTTCCTCAATTTTGCTAAAAAACTCTGTCTTTTCTGTGATCACTGATACAGTTATTGTGAAGTGTTTTGTAGTTATAATGGACTTTTTCCAGAAGCCTTGCTGTGGTGGTCCAATCCCTAATCCCTACTCTAAATTGTTTCTTTTGGTGCCATATCACAAAATTAATCTTTCCATTTGCTTTGCACTGAATCATTTAACAGTGTGTGAATCCATATAAAGAGCCATGAGGCAAAGTTTTTAATAAAAGTTAGCTACAACTAAACCAGCCTGCATATCTTATTTGGGAATAAGAAAATAAAATTTTCAGGAATGGCAGGTTTCACTACCACTTTTAGTTTTTCTCCTGCCTCTCTGCTAGAATACATAGTCCATTTAATAATTTCCTTTTATTTTGAATATATTTTGCTGTGTAATCAGGTGGCTGTGAGATATGATTGAAATACTGGTCATTCTGGTCACTTGTTTATTCTGATGATTTGAAATAGCATTGTGGTAGCAATGCCCTATACACAGAAAAGCAAAGCCAGCAACAAGATTTCTGCTGAGGATCTGAGGGTGTATTTAAATGGCACGTGGTAGTGGTCATAAAAGTACTCTGGATAGTAGACCAGTCTTTGGGAAAAGGTTTATATGACAAATAGAGAACACCTTACTAGCCCTTTGAATCTGATCCCACTATAATGGTAATATTAATGATAAAATTTGTTGGTTTCACATAGCTGCTCAATGGACTGTATGAGATGGTATTTGTTGAATTCTTGCTCCGTGGGAGCCTATCTTCAAACTAATACTGCAGTAAGGCAAAGTGACTGAAAATACTGTCAGTAGGAGAATCTGAGAGGGTGCTGGAAGTTCACTATTTGGAGAAAGACTAAAAGGAATGGGCTAGATTGCAATTTGAATAAGATGCAGTAAAAAGTTTTAAATGCTGGAAAGTTTCTGACCATATTGTCCCAGCAGTTTCTTTATATTAACTAATCAAGTATTAGCTAGCTTGACTCGAAAGAAAAAAAGGAGAAAATAAATTGTAGTTAAATTTAAATTTAATATTTGAAGTGGGAATCACCTTGTCTAGCTTTCAGAGTGTGATTCACTCCAGAGCTGGTCACCTGGACTCAGTTGCCCGTTTTGTATCTATGTATCAGTCAGATGTTTAAAATCCCACTCCAGTCAGAATTGGACATATACCACTAGCAGAACTTCAGTTTTGGGGCTTATCCCAAGCCCAAAAATGTCCTCACTCTCATGCTTAGTTCTGATCCTGATCTTTCTTTTCCTCCCTAGGAATTACAGATGGAAAACATTGTTGGTTCTAAATCCAGAGCATACCAAATTTTTGAAATGTTGGATTCTGTTTAGCTCTGGCAAAGTGCAATTGCAATCAAGATACTTTTTTTTCTCAGTTAGCTCAGTTCAGGAAGTCTTTATTTAGGTCTCTATGGAAGAACTGACAAAGTAACATGAAGAATGAAATATTTATTGAAAATATTTAAAAATTATGATGACATTTGCAAAATTGAGTGTTCCTGTAACAAAACCAAAGGACACAATATTTTGTAGTTTGCATGATGCTACTACATGTCAACATTTCCCTGCTTGTAGGGAACTGTGCTGAGGGAAATCATATAGATGTGGTGTAGATTCACACTTAAGCTAACACTCTTGGTTACCTGCAGCCAGTTATCCTCACGGTTGAGTTATTACAATGCTGGGGTACATTGTGTTAGTTTACAAGCTTCTCACTAAATGGAGCCAGCCACTGATCATAAGATGCAATTGTCCTCCTGTGACAGAATAACTCAGGATTAATTTAATCATCATTGCAGTCAGATGGGCGTACATGTTGTAACACCAAAAAAATACTTAAGCATCTGCTTTATATAAAGCAACAGGGTTCATCTCGCCCGCATTTATTAATTTCTTCAGCAGCAGTCCCAGGAGCATGGGAATGCAGGGTGGATCCGACCTTTTCTTCTCTTTTCCCTTTTCTCTTCCATTCTGTCTTTATGAAACTGCAGGAGCTCACAGATTATTTTTTTTTTGGTCTTCTGGAGTATGGAGATGGAGAGTGTTTATGAAAACACATCTGGGTTATTTTTAATGACTTGATTTTTGTAACATAGTTGGGTTATATTTCTAAATTTCTCTCTACAAATATGGTAGCAATGTGTTTTGAAATTCTGAAGTGTTCCTATTCAATTCCAAAACTAGACCCCCTAGATCTTATGATGAAATCTACTGTTATGAGAATAACTAGAATTTGAAGCAATACTACAACATGGAGATTAGAAAGACTTGAAGTAAGTTGGAGAAGAACTTTATATGAATTTCTTGATTCACGCTAAAACCTGTTTGATCTAATTTAGCGTTAAGCATCCTTCACTGGTAGAATTCTTAAGCCGGGGGGAAATTTCAGCCCCATAGATAATCTGCGTGGAAAAGAACATATTAATTCTTAGAGCCTTTTTAGTTCTTTCCCTTATAGATGCTAAAGCACCTGTGAGATATTGTCTGAACAGTGTTGTGTTATATTATTTTCTATTTAGAAATGAATTTAGGTAGTTAAATCCTTGTCTGTTGAGCTGAAAATTAACTCCTTGGGGCATACATCTGATGCCAGCAGGAATGAGTAATTTAGAACTTGAAGCCTGTACTTCCTCCCCAGAGGATATGGGAGATATATAAAAGTGCTTTAAAAATTATCCTTCACATTTGCATCCAGAGGAAAATACAGCAGCTCCAATTTATTTGATTTGTTCATTAATTGCTCAGCTAATGCTTAGAAAAAAGCACAACAAGAACAAAATGTAACCAGGCAATTTACCAGGCAGCGTTGTGAAAAATTTTGAGCTACTAGGAGAGGGAATGTAACACAGAAATTGTATTGCATATTAATCCAAAATAAACATGAAAGAAAAATCAATTCATATTTAGGTCTCTATTCTTTAGCAGAGTTAACCCATAGCATATGAGAAAGAATATGACAATGTGTACCTGTGTGAAACTGGAATGGACAAAGAATTTTATGAAAGTATCCCCTATGTCATAAAATGCATTTGGTCCAATAGGGGTTTATAGCTAACAAATTTCAGACAACTATTTTGTACAGTCTTGCTGCTCAGACCCAGGTGTGAGTTCAGGAGTGTGGCAACCCTACCAAGACCCGTAGGGTGGATTACTAATTGGTGATCATCAGAGAATCTATTTAATTTAAACCAGTAAGTTTTCTTCCAGAAACCTCATGTCTAAGTTTTCAAGTCCTCCCATCTGTTACTTTACTTGTTTCTGCAATAGCATTTCTGTTTGACTAGCAACTGCATGTATAAATCTAAAAGCCTGATTTGGGATCACAGCTAGTTGGTTCAGAAATCCTTTACATAAAGCTGCATCACAAGAGTTTGTGAGTTGTTACCTGAATGTAAAAAAAAACCAAACCAAACCAACAAAGCAAAAAATCCCTACCTTTTCTGGTTACCTTTTTTGTTGT
This sequence comes from Lepidothrix coronata, assembly GCF_001604755.1. Lineage (NCBI taxonomy): Eukaryota > Metazoa > Chordata > Aves > Passeriformes > Pipridae > Lepidothrix > Lepidothrix coronata. The sequence continues at coordinate 1,276,860 of NW_016690323.1, read as the reverse complement.
TGAAGAAGAGATCTATCAGATTGCTCATATTGTCATAATCCATTGGCATTCCTGTCTCCACTGGCATTAGTTTACATTAAGTTGAATCCACCTACCTCTGTATTACTTAGAAAGGGATTTCTTCATCACATAAAACTTCTCATTCAGAAAACCTCTACACACTGCTGGATGTGTCAAAGTAAGTTGTGACTCCATGTACTTGTCATATGTAACAACCTGACTGTTTCCCAGCTTTCTAGGCATTGGTCATGGCGTGTGGGCTATACCTGATGAGCTAATTGAGGTCTCCATATTTTTTTAAGGTTTTTTGGTTTACCCCAGTTACAATACCAGTTCACACTGTCCTGGACCTATAAAAAAGCTAATTCTAATTTAATTCCTTTTTATACATATAATTAAAAGTGGGGGTGTTTTTTGTTTGTTTTGGTTGGTTGGTTTTTTACTACTACAATGCATGTGTCTTTCAGTTCTGAGAAGTATCCACAACATGTATAGTTATCCAACTCTGTCAGGGAGACAAGGGACAGACTGAAAATAAAGATACCCCATGTAGAGGAAAAATTAGTTTCAATACCAGAAGTGTGTTGTAACTGATTTGTATAGTATGGAATAATGCAAATATATCAGGGCTTCAGCTGTCTGTCTGCAATGGTTGGGAAGATTTTATTATTGTGTTGTGATGGATAGCTCTTCTCTCACTCTCTTTCTCAGGAAGACCAGAAACTGGACATTTCTACAGAGAGACAGTGATCATCTCTATTACAAGAAAGCAGGAGACATCTTTCAGTTTAAAAGTTTGATTACGGGCTTCACATCAAATGTTTTGTCAAATTTCTAGTTAAGAAGAAAATTTATCCTAGTTCCAGGTAGAGCTTAGGACATTTTTACTCCTTTTGTAGGTTGGACTGTGGTATACATCCATCACCTGGATATTGTCATCCATCCCATTCTCTGTTACAGGAAGGGCCTATGATATTAGCGGCACATACAATGCTCATTCTTTCTTCTTGTAGCATTCACTAGATTCAAAGCCTTTGATTCTTGTACTCAAAGCCCTTAGCTGTAGAGGTTTGGATGTTTTGTGAATTATGTTATTAAAACAGACTGGAGCTGTGATGTTTGTAATTCTGTGTTTCTACTTTCTGAAAAGCCAGAAGATCTTGATGTGTTATACTGAGGATGAGAGCTGTCTGACTGAATGACTATATCTACAGTGAAAATACTTAAAAGAGAAACACTGAACTTCTTTTATAGTCAGTGAAGAAAACTAGCAGCTCCTCGTTGCTAACTATATGAAGCAACTTATTCCATGCTAGACACCTGAAACTGCTCAAGTGAATTATCCTCTATGAGTGCCTGCTATCTGTAAAGGAAACAGGACGACAAGCTGAGATGTAGACATACAGAATGGGATTCAGTTGCTCAAATGTAGCCTCTTAGTACCGCTGACAGTTTTTATTATCCAGAGTATCCACATAGGCTGTAAATTTGTCACAGATGGCAGATCCATATCTTTCTGATGGAAGCTAAAGGGCAGAAAGGATACTTTTTGGAACGTAAAGCAGCACAAAACGGCTCTGTTTAGATGATGAAATTGTACATTTAGTGTGCTCCTTCTGAATTTTGCTTTTACTTTCTCCCTTCCTTTCAGCTGCAGCTGCCTGGTTAAAAAATAAAGCTATTGTGTTTGTTCTTCTGGAATGTCAGTGTTACTATTTCCCAGGAAAGAACTGCTTTTACTACCTAGAATTCAGCTTCTTGTTTCATTTAGGTTATTGATGTGTTAGAAACATGGTCACATAGGAATTAAGGCTTCTCCCCTCAAAATTGTGACAGGATCAGTAGCTCTACTGAAATACCTCTACATCAAAGCACACAGCATGGACAACAAACAGGACAAAACGGAAGCCACTGCGCAGCAGGAAAACTATGATATAATTGCAATCACAGAAAACTGGTGGGTTGATTCACACAACTGGAGTACTGCAATGGATGGCTGTAAATTCTTCAGAAGTGTTTTGGCAGTCTAGAACCTGATGGTGGTGATGACAGGGTTGAGTTTTATGTGTCGGAATGAGGGGTAATGCCAACAAGGCAGATGTCCCGGTGAGAGTCTGTTATAGACCGCCCAAAGAGGATGAAGAGGCAGACAAAATACTATATAATTTGAGGGCTTCATCTTACCAGACATCTTCTGGAAATACAATACATCAGTGAGGAAACAATCTGAGAGGTTTCTGGAGCAGGTGGAAGAAACTTCCTGAAACGGATGGTGAAGAAACCAACTAGGGGTGGTGCCTCACTGTACCTGTTGTTTGAGAGAAGGACTGGTGGGTGATGTGATTGTTGGAAGCTATACTGAGTTTCTGTGTGAGATGGAATTCATTTCCCCATAGCAGCCCTCACAGTGCTGTGCTTTGCATTGGTAGCTAGAAAGGTGTTGGTAACACACCAGTGTTTTGAGAACTGCTGAGCAGAGCTGGCTGTCAACTTTTGCCCCACCCCATCAAGGGGCTGAAGGTGGGCAAGGTTCTGGGAAGGAACACAACTACGTCAGCTGATCCAAACTAACCAAAGGGATATTCCATACAGTGTGATGTCAGCTCAGATATAGAAGCTAAGGAAAGGAGGATGAAGGGGGGCATTTGTTATTTACAGTGTTTTTCTTCCAGAGAAACTGTCACGTGTGCTGAAGCCCTGCTTCCCAGGAAGTGGCCAAGTATCACTTGCTCATGGGAAGTAGAGAATAAGCCTATTTTTTTCTCTTTTTGCTTGTGCATGTGCAAACTTTCTCTTTTGCTTCAGGAAACTGCCTTATCTGAACCTAAAAGTTGTTTTCCATCTTATTTTCTCTTCCCTGTCCAGCTGGGAAGGGGAGTGATAGAGCAGCTTGGTGGCCACCTGGTGTCCACCCAAAGTCAACCCACCACAGAAGCCATCTTGGGTACAGCAATCATGAAATTATGGAGTGTTTGGTTCTTGGAGAAGTTAGGAGGGGGCCAGCAGAATTGCCATCTTGGAGTTCTGGAGGACAGATTTTGGCATGTTTAGGACACTAGTTGAGAAAGTCCCTTGGGAGGCAGTCCTGAAGGGCAAAGAAGTCCATGAATGCTGGACATTCTTCAAGAGGGAAGTCTTAAAAGAAGCAGAACCAGGCTGTCCCCAGGTGCTGAAAAATGAGTTGTCAGGGAACAAGACCAGCTTGATTGAAGAAAGAGCATTGTCTGAAACTGAGGAGAGAAAGGAGAATTTATGACCTGTGAAAAAAGGTGCAGGCCTCTCAGGAGGACTAAAAGGATGCTGTGAGGTTATGCAGAGAGTACCCAAGAGTACTGAGGGAGCTGGCAGAAATGCTCGCCAGGACACTGTCCATCATTTGCCAGCAGTCCTGGCTAACCAGAGTGGTTCCAGTTGATTGGAGGCTAGTAAATGTGAAACCCATCTCCAAGAAGGGCTGGAAAGAGGATCCAACGAACTAGAGGGCTGTCAGCCTGACCTCAATGCTAGGGAAGGTTATGGAGCAGATCATCTTGAATGTCATACTGCAGCATGTATAGGACAATCAGGGGATCAGGCCCAGCCAGCATGGGCTTGTGAAAAGCAGGTTCTGTGTGACCAACCTAATCTATGACAAAGTGACCCACTTAGTGGATGAGGAAAAGGTTGTGAATCTTATTTACCTGGACTTCAGTAAAGACTTTGCACTGTTTCCTGATGTTTTTCCTGGAGAAACTGCCTGCTTGTGGCTTGGCCAAGTGCACTTTTTGCTGGGTAAAAACTGGTTGGATGGCTGGGCCCAGATAGTGGTAGTGAATGGAGTTACATCCTCCTGGTGCCCTGGTACAAGTGGTGTTCCCTGGGGCTCAGTATTGGTGCCAGTCCTATTTAATATCTACATTGATGATGTGAATGAGGGTCTCAAGTGCATCCTCAGTCATTTGCAGAGAACACTGAGTTGGGTGGGAATTTTGATCTGCTGGAGGGCAGGAAGGCTCTGCAGAGCAATTTGGACAGGCTGGATCCATGGCCTGAGGCCATTGGTATGAGGTTCAACAAGATGAAATGTTGGGTCCTGTTCTTGGGTCACAACAACCCCATGCAATGTTACAGGCTGGGGGCAGAGTGGCTGGAAAGCTGCCTGCAGAAAAGGAGCTGGGGATGCTGGTCAACAGCTGGCTGAACACGAGCCAGCAGTGTGCCCAGGTGGCATCCTGGCCTATATCAGAAATAATGTGGCCAGCAGGACCAGGGAAGTCATTTTCCCTCTGTAGTCAGCAACTGTGAGACTGCATCTCAAGTCTTGTGTCCAGTTCTGGTCCCCTCACTACAAGACATTGAGGTGCTGAGAAGGGCAATGAAGCTGGTGAAGAGCACAAGTCCTGTAAAGGAGCTGGGGTTGTTTAGCCTGGAGAAAAGGAGTCTTAGAAGGGACCTTATTTCTCTCTACAATTACCTGAAAGCAGGCTGTAGCAAGGCGGGTGTCAGTCCCTTTTCCCATGTAAAAAATGATAGTACAAGAGGAAATGACCTCAAGTTACACCAGGGGAGCTTTAGATTGGATATCAGGAAAATTTTCTTCACCAAAAAGGTTGTCAAACATTGGAACAGGCTGCCCAGGGAAGTGGTGGACTCATCATCCCTGGAGGTATTTAAAAGACATGTAGATGTGGCACTCAGGGATATGGCTTGGGGGTAGTCTTGGCAGTGATAGGTTGATGGTTGACTCCATGATATTAAGGTCCTTTCCAACCTTAATGATTCTATAGTTCTATGATTCTTCTCTTTTTTTTTTCTACTTAAAAGTGTAACTGCTCTACACACATCAGTCTGGTGTACTACACAGTAGCTCAGACTCAAAACTTCATAAGCAAACCAAAATTTTACTACTTCAGTGTGAAGATGCTTCAGTCTAGGAGTTAAAAACCCACGTCTGGCAAAATCTTTACTGTATGCCATTGTATGTCCAGGAATTACATGGCAGAATTTTCATAAAGAAATCTTGCTGTCTGCTATCCTCTTTATCTGAAACTTGAACATCCAGAGTAAATTGTTGATGTTCAAAGGAGAGACACAGGCTTCTCTGCAAGTTCATTCTGTTTGTCGGGATTTTGAGAGTTGAAGTGAAAAGAAACACCTATGCTAACCTATATAACTTGAATCTGGACGTACAAGTCTGATCAAATTATTCAATATTTCCCTTATTAGAGAGCAATAAATACTCCTAGACAGTGATTAATTTTATCCTAAATAATGTGTATAAGATGAATCAGATGAGTCACCTTCTAAATATGCTTATTTCTATCTGTTGACTAAGAAGGATGCTTAAAGGTATTCCTAGAACTTCAATACATAACCGTTAGAAGTCTAAAGCTGGTTGGGGTGAATCCCTAAAATACAGTGACTGAGTTATTCTAAGAGTTATTGTTTTTCTGTTGACTCTTCAAAGGGTTTACACAATTAGCTTTACAGAGATACTTAATGTCTGGGTGACCAAATTTAGTGAACTGAATCATATTCAAAATGAAGCTCAGATTTTAAATGCATGTATGATCTTTTCCGCATGTAGAAAAAAAAAGGAGAGAAAAGGCAAATTAAATGTGTTCCATAATGTTTCATACTGTCCAATCAGAATTCATGTCATGATATGTTCCTATAATAAAAATATAAATCCCCAAAACATAGTAATACAATCAATGTACATTTTACTTGAAGTGGGATGTTTCCCCTGCGCATATATCCTGTACAGAGCATTGATCAAAACCAGATCATCATTAAAAATACTGAAATAATGCATCCCTTGTATCAGGGTTTACATGCCTATGACACCTTTAATAGTGGGTGCTTGCCATCAAGACAAAAGACATCAATATTACTCATGCCTGACAGGAACTGTGTAACATATATTAAGTTCAGCAATTCAGCAAAAGAGGTCTGAACATTTTTTTTATTACAAAGGAATTAAAACTTCATTCAGGGATTCATGAATTATAGCTTGTCATGATGCATCTAATGTGTTTTAACTTGTGCTCAGTGAGTGACTTAAAAAGATAGAGCGTACATATTTAAATGACAACCTGCTGCTGTATGTGCCATCTTTCCAGTTTTCACCAGGGTTTCAAGAAAGTGTTGCTGGCTTTCTTTTTCTCTTTCTTTCTTTTCCTTTTTCTTTCCTTCTTTTCTTCCCTTTGGAGGCTGGGGGAGGGGAATCTGCCACAATAAACTAGAAAAATCCATTCTGTCAAATTGCATGCCCTGCTGCTTCATCACCATTATTATACTGAGGTTTTACATTAAAGTACCCTGGATTTTAAATTGAAAGTCAAATATAATTTGCCACTAGAAGCATGAAGTGAGTGACTAGAAAAGCTGATAGGTAGGCGCAGCATGACAAATTGGTATCTATCTAATAATGAGCCTTACAAGGTCATGGATCACTACGAAACTCTAAATTTTATGTAAGTAGAACTGGACTACATTGTGTCAATTGTTGTTTCGGGGGAAAGGGCAATATATTTTAGATTGGCCCATACATTTTCAGAGCTAAAGCTAGACAGCTACAGTAAGTCCCTTTTTGATAGAAAAAAAAAAAACAAAACAGGGAAAACAAGAGAGAAAGGAAGGGGGAGAAATTTTGTAGTTCCACACATCCACTTTCAGGATAAATTACGGACAAATAAATTGTTTCAGTGTGTAGGTTTAGGCTCTAGAGAGGAAAGAGCCCACAGATTTATAAAGTTTTTGAAAAAATCTTTAAACAAGTGGTCATGTACTGGGATTTTTAGGGTAAATAGTGAAATTGATTTTGTGTCAGCAAAAAGAGGAGAGGACCACCCTTGTTCCTACATAAAAAGTAATCTTATTATTAGACCATTACAACATTTGAAACATTCAAATCAGTTCTCAGCAAATATTAAACAATAGACCCCTAGTGAAATTGATAAAGGTATGACTATTTATACCACAAAATAGATGATTTGATAATATCATCCCTTAGTGACATCCACAGAATTTGTGCAGCTGGCAAATGTTGTCATTTGAGACTTACACTCAGCTGAGATCATTTACTAGGAGTTGCTCTTCTGAGACACAAAGACCTTTATCAGTTTGTCTTATGACATTATTTTTATGTGCCTTTATGAGACACTGTGTAGGATTCATGTACCATAACTTTGACATCTGAAACATAGTTAATCTTCTAAGTTCCTTTGCATCACTGTAGTGAAATAGGTGAATATCATCTTTTGGAGATGTTGAATTCTAGGCAGAGATTATTTTATTACAAAATAGGCCTCTGGGACAGATCACATTGTCTGCTAGAAGGGCTTCTGGCAATAAGGGGAGCTTAGAGTGGAAATTTTGGCTTCATCACCTGTCCTTTAGATGTCTGAAGCTGGAGTAGATGATTCCCAGAATATCTACCTCTCTTCTCATCTATCTTACCTAATAGGAGAACTGAAAACAGTGAGAATTGAAAACTCATTGTAGAAATAAATATATATTTGTGAAGGACAATGGCTGGAAGGTGTGAAGTGGGGGCAAGAATAGTAACACTGGGGAGAGATATGTTTTCAGAACCTGTGGAAGTGATAGGTAGCTGGAGGGCCCTGTTGGGTAACTGCTGTTCTGACACAAAGTGGAGAATGAAATTCAGCAGAAATAACCCAAAATGCCCACATGCGTCATTCAGCCAGACCAGTAACCACACTACTTTTGTACAGAGAACATTAAATTTCACTGGTAGATTATTGTGATTTGATGTTCCTCTGTTGTCTTAGAAGTAGGATAGTAGTAGCACTACCAAAGTAACAAATAGAGAAGTTGTCTCCCTGTAAAGGTACTGTGTATTGAAAATCAAAATGCACAAGTTGTGATCATGTTAACAGTTCTAACTGTGGAGTTTGGCTTCATAAAGTATCTTGTTTAATCTATTTCCATGTTGGAGGTCTCTTGTTTAATCTCTGCCATGTCAGGTAAAAGGGAGGCAACTGCAACAACAGTGGCTGTGAACAAACAACCCATAGTATTCAAAATGAATACAATTTTATTTCCTGGGCAATGACCCTTTCAAAATGCTATGAGTCTGTTAGCTGGAAATGGCTGATGTTTTTTCTGTAATTCACATAAGGGACACATTGTGGCTTGCTTCTTGATTCTTCTAGTTTTACTGGTTTTCTTCAACCCACAATAAAACTCACATTATATGTGGGAGAAATAACCCAACCGTTGGTGCTATGATTTAACCTATAATACACTGAAATAAATATAAAAGACCCTTGCTGATTAGTGCTGAAACAGACCCCTAACCTAGTGCTGGGCCCTGAAAATAACATGCTGATCAACGAGTTTGCTTTTTGGGGGACAAATAGTCAAATCAGAGTCAATGTGTGGAAGAACCATCCCTTACAAGCACAGAACAGCCCCCAGAGCATAAGAAAACCATGAGAAATAAGCAGCATGATTTAAGAAAAGAAATCTTATCAGACAAATTTGATTGCTTCTTCTGATAGCATTACCAAATAAGCAAATGAAAGGAAAATGACAGACCTAATATAGTTTGACTTCAGTAAAGCATTTGCTATGGCATCCATGAAATCTTATACAATTAATTCAAATTGACAAATATGTGGACTGTTGCATGGATTGAAGATTAGCTCAAAGGCCATAAAAAAAAGAATATTGATAGAACAAGTTGAAGGAAGATACATAGTCATTTTATGCAATGGTGGTACTAAATCAAGGCTGGTTTAACATCTTCCCTGATTTGGAAAAAAGAATGCATCAGCTCACTAACAACATTTACTCATGGTATAAACTGGGAGGAGCTTTGAATGCCCTTATGGGGAAAGAAAAATACAATGTGTCAGAGATTGATGTGATAAAATAATAAATAAATTATAAAAGTGCAAGGCATCGCTGCTGGTAAAATTTGGATTGAATATTGAACGAGTATTTAACAATCTGGAAAAGATGAGAGAATAAAATATAACTGTGGCAGATAATGGGAACAACTTGAAAGGACAACAAAAAGGGCAAGTGAAATTATAGGTGCATATGTATTATTGTCTAATGGAATAAGGTGATACAGTAATATGTAAGAATAGTAGTCTAATTTTGATCACGGAAACAGACGTAGTCTATACAGCTCTGGCACTCAAAGCACAAAATTGGATTCTTGGAATGATCAATGAAACAAACTATAAGAAACTATAAGTGATATCCAAATGGTCAGATGCAATGAAGAAAGATTAAAATGGACATACTGTACTGGGCTAGATTAAAAATATTGGATCATACAAGCATTGAAATACCTTTCTGCCATGAATTTAGTAATCAGTACGAAAAAGCTTAGATTACCTGAAAATATAGCTGTCCATGTATGCTTAATTAACAAATAGAAGGTACCTGGTTTTCTCCAAACATCAAAGAAGTACAAATCTCAAGAATGTAGAGGAGCTTTGTGTGATGCAGAAAAGTATAAACAAGAACAATGTTGAGAAAAATACTAAGGTGATTACAAGCAACCCTTATTTGTCATATTAGAACTGTATTGTGAGGGAGCAATACTGTGTGACTAGAAATGCACTATATGTATTTGTTTGGCTTTCATGTTCATGGCAGCATACTACACTTGCAATGAATTTTGCTTCTTTAAGAGAAAGTTTCCTTTAGTGGGAAGGGTGTTAGAGAGAGAAAATATTTGGGACCATACCATATCCCATATGCAGAGTCTTTACCACCCCAGATGGCACACCAAATGCCAAGTCCTAGAAATACTACTGAGTTATTACCTTCCAAACATGAAGCAGACTAAACCAGCACAGATCCTCCTGCAAATGCTTCCAAAATTAAGGCTAGGTGCCTCTTTTTATATGCAAAGCCCAGATGGTACATATAAACCAACTGTGAACTATATTGCTGGTGTGATGTTTAAACCCTACAAAAATGTATGCTGATATAAAAAATGGCCTCTATTTACAAATGGAAGACTGAATAAATGAGAGATGCAGTTTTGCAGCTTGCATTGAAGGTCTTCAGTTAGATAGACTTTGGCTATCACTCTGTATAGCCATTCTTATATTAAAATTAGATGCAGAACAAGTTTTACCCAAGTAGGAATATTTAAAATGGAAATACAGAATCTAATGTCTGAGCTTGTGAAAGTCTAAGTTAAATTCTTGCAGCAAGACCCTGATCATGGAGTAACCACTCAATACACTTGAAGTCAATGCCTTTGTTGACTAAGCAGAGGAAAAAAGAATAGAAGCGAGGGAATGATTTTCAGCTTAACATTTGAAGAAAATCAGGGCTTTGTGTTTGCAGTAGTTTGTCAGCCTCTCTTCTCTTCAATATCTATTAGATCCATTAGCTAGTTTCAAGCAAAGAGATGAGGAGGTTTAAAGACTAATACTAAATAAAAGAGGAATTAGGCAGATCCATGGCTTCATCACAAGTGGCATCACCTGCTTTCATGGTAATGGGACTGAGCAGAGGAGGAAATTCCTAACTACTTTTGCAGAAGGAAAGTCTGCATTACGAGTCTTTATAGCCTTCTTGCACTGAGAACGCAGGAAAGCAATATTAACTCAAAAAAAGTTTTATGAAGTAATCATGACTTTATTTGGATACTAGAATACCTTAGACCAAGGTGGTTTATTTGTGTAAATACTTTGTAGCTGTCCACGCACAAACTAAAAGTGAAGTTTTTCATATGGCATTCTTAAGGAGTTTCTCAGCCTCTCTCTTTCTTGCTCTCTTTTTTTCTTTCCTTTTCTTTCATTACCCCTCAGAGCTGTTCTTGTATATATTCTGATGCCTATTAGTGTGTGCAGTCAGGCTGTGTCCTTAATGCAATTAATTTAAAATGTCAGTTAGGGATAAGGCAGGGTTTCAAAGACAGCACAATCATTAGGAGGCTGAATTGGGTGGTTCTTTTCTGGACTTAGGAGAAAACCATGAAGAAAAAAAGGTGTTATCTGCTGTAGTTTAATTCAGTGAAAACTCAGCATTTAACACCACCCCATTGCTCTGCCTCTGATATTATATATGTGAATATATCAAAGTTGGGACAGCCTTGCCTCTAGGACAGTGAGTGGTGAATCAATAGCATTTTCTCTGTGCTAGCTAGCAACCTGATAGAAACAAAGACATACATGTTGCTGATACTGTATCAATAAAGCATGACAAATTCTGATGATCAAACTAGTATTTTTTTACTTGTTTAGGCATATTTTCAACAAAAGGAAAATGTAACAACATGATAAGATCATCATTCTGTCACTATATGAGAGGCTGTTAAGGGTGGCTGTAGAAAAGAAGACTAGATCTGTTCTCTGAGTCAGCATTTTAGAAATTACATATATTCAGACATGTGACAGCATATAGCTGACTTGTACTTCTGCAACAGGTCTAAATAGGTATGAAAAGTACCCCATACATGATATACATTTAATCAAAAAGTTCTGTATTTTTAAGTATATCAATTTAAACAACTTCAGCTTCTCTGAACAAATTTGAGTCATGTGTCACAACATCCAGGTTACCAGAACACTGTCTGCTTACCTAACTGCTGAATGTTTTGGGTCTTTTGAGCATAAAGGTCATATCTTCATGCGGTGACTTCAGTGGATGCACACCAGTTTAAACCAATTGAAAAAACGGTCTGTAAGTGTTTGTGGCCAGGATTTCTCACAATAAAAGTCTTGGCAAATCTGAAAGTCATTATTTTAATGGCACTGCAGACAGCTATTGTTAAACATGAGGCACAGTTCTAGAGTAATTATGGCATTATAACATTACTTTATAATTCAGCTTTTCTCAACCTAAATTACCATCATTGAATTGTGTTTGTCTTGCTCCCATCTAGCCAAACATTCTGCACAGAGAGTGCAGAACAGGAAGAGAAGCTCTGCTAGTACAGACGCCAGGAGTTTGTACCTTTTCTTTTTAAAAGTCTCACCTAGGAATAAAGCAGTGGACAATTCTATGTGAATTCATGGTGATAAAATTTTCAGCTTTCTGTACTTTGGCAGCATCTGGCTTTACCTATGTACCTATATGTAAAAATGCCCACTGACTGTAACTGAGGTTTAAATTGATAGGTAGAATGAAGGAAAACTTGGAAAACTGGGATCCCTAAATTAATTTCTGGTATCTATTCCAGTAGGGAGTGACATAGCATATATGTGGAATTCTTAAAACTCATGTTCTGAACATGAGTTGTGTCAGCTGGCACGATGTCTCATGGCTTGGAGACTGCACTTCACAAGAGTCAACTACCCAGCTCACAGAAGGGGTATGTCTAGCACTGAGATTTAGATATGTCTCTCCCCATTACAGCCTCTGCTGCCAGGTGACCCAGTCAGGGAAGAGGACTTTTCAGGACAGAACCTTCCCCCTTTTAATGGTTTTCAGAGATATACAAGTGAGCAGAGCTCCTCTCTGGGTTCTGTAGTACTTGTGTGTGGAGCAGAAGAGTAAAATCATGGCTTGTCATGTAATCCCTTGTGATGGGACTGGCTAGAATTGCCTCTGTTTCTGTCATCACTAGTTTAGGTGTGATTTTTAAGGATTATCTGGAGCAGCAACTAAAGTCATAACCACCACAATGACAAAAAGCTCAGAAGGTGCAATGTATTACATGGTAAATGTGAGAATGTGAGATTTTGAGTTTTACATGAAAGCTTTCAGGTTTGGTTTCTCTAAACTTAGAGGCTCAAAATGGGTCAGGTTTGGGTTTTTTAGGTTTGGGTGGGTTTTTTCTGTTGTTGGTTGTTTTTTTTTTTTTAGCTTGCCTCCTGTAGCTTTATGAGAAGATTTATTTGGCCCAGCACAGCTCTGCAAGAGTAAAATGAATTGTTGCTTGTTCATGCATCCTGATTAAGGGCCTTACTGTCAGTTCTGTTTCTCTCTGCTGAGGCTTGAAATGTTGGTATTGAGTACTTGCTATATCATCATGGTAGTGTTTGCCTGAAATTGAGCTTGGAAAATGCGGAAGAAACTGTCAGGCATTCTGGCAAGTCCTGAATTGCTTTTCAATTCAGCTGTGTTCACGGTCAAAGGGAGTAATCCTTGGGGGGAGACATGATTAGCAACACAATATCCTGACTTGTCTTTGACATAGAAAGAAGGGTTGTAGGTCCTTGACAATGTGGGATTCAGGTGCCCCACTGGACTAAAGGGACTCATGTAAAACCTGCTAAAATGACGCATTAAACCCATACCGAACATTTGGCCAGTGTTCCTGTTTAAAGGATAATTTGGGAATGGATCTTCCCATTCATTAACCAATAAGCTTGCAAACCCAAATCCGTTTGGATATCTTTTTACCACAGCTATTCTCCTACTCCATTTATGGACATTTAGAATTTCAGGCAAGTAGTGATGGAAACTGCTATGAAACTGAAGTTGCCAATCACACCCTTTGAATAAGAAATAGTGCATGTTGAATAGTCAAGGACATAATTAAGTGAAAAGTTTGCAACAGGCAAGTTGATTGAAAAATATTTGTACAAAGCACCACAATAATTTAATGAAAATTAACACATTTATAGGGATCATAATACTTTTACTAATAACCTGCCAACAAAAAAAGGGTCTAATTTATTAGCTAAAATGTTTGCCAAGAATAATTTGCCCAGTACTGTGAAATGACATACAATTCCGTGCTAAATCATTCCTTTGAAATAAAATTTTTTGCAGCTAGTAAAATATCCCTGGATAATCACAGGGGTCAGAATCTGTGACCTTGTTGCGTTATATGCCTATTTACAGTTCACTCCCACTGCAGGTAGTCAGGGCTTCAAGTACTTGCTCTACTTGAAGTACAAAAAAAGAAGCCTCCATATTTGGCATTGGGAAAAACCCAACCATCTCCCTTCCCTCCTAATTTAGTCAAATTTTCTTCTTAACATATAGGAATATCATAGCCCATTCAATGACTCACGCACCTGCTACAGTGCTAAACTCTTGATGATACCAAACAGTGTCACTTGCCACATTGTTTCACCAACCTTTTTCATATTCTATATATTTGTTCCTATTTACAGTATTTGTCAAAGTTCCAGTACAGAAGTACTGAGTCTAAGCATATAAAAATGCTTAAGTTACTTTGGGAGAATTCATTCTGGTCATTTCTCTCTTTTAGTCCTCACAAATTTCCTCAGGGTTGCTAAATCTTTTATTTTTTATTGAATGTGTTTTTCTTTCCTGCTCCTCCATTTAATTTGAGCAAATTTGATAGCCATGGGCATTTTATTTTATTTTTGCCATCTGTTTTCCATTTTTATTAAATAGTTATGTTTATTGTTAATTGAAATTGCAAATTGGCCGTATTATGTTTATACTATAATAATAGCGTCTGGATTTAAAACTGTGGGAAAGATTGCTTCCAAACTCTTCTTACGATGTATAGGCCTAGAGCCTTAAAATTATACCTGTCCTATGGGGGATTTCCTGCCCTTCGAGTTGACCTCTTGAACAGCCATGTTTTTTCTTGAGAAATAAAAGCTCTCCCTTTCTGTTCAAGAAGAGAAAGGTCAAGCTTCTAGCATAGTAGACTCAAATATTTTTAAAAGAAGTCACTTGCAGTAAGGTGGGTCCTTTCAGGGCCTGATCCAAAACTCCTCCTTATTTCTGGAAAACAACAGCTGTACAAGAAACATATGCTGAATTACAAATATCTTCAACCAGATTTGAGAGAGGTTTTATTCTGTACTCTTTGACAGTCCAGTGTACTATTACTAGAGACATTAGAGAGATATTGAGGGGCTATTGAACACTGCAAACTTACCCAACATATCACGGTTAGAGAAACACCTGTTCTAAGTAACATTTTGCTGAGCCACCATGAGAATTCAGTGCTCAATAGCCCTCAAAATTTCTCATTTCTTTCCTGTGGTGAGGTACTTTAGCAACTTCACTCTGGACCATAAGAGAAAATGCTTAAGGTCAATGGTTCAATGTCTCTTAAAGAACAAGGCCCTACTTTCCTCCCCCTCTCCCCTCCCCCCATTTCTTACTAATAGTGCCTTCTCAACACAATTGTGATTCTTTTCTTACCGGTGTCTATTTCTTCATCTCTGTATTTTTGTTGTTTAGAGCTGAGGAAGAAATGAAATAAGTGGCAGATTAGTTACTGGTGTAGTCTAAATTGACATACAAAGGTGTTATACAGAAGGAAGAGGAATTTATAGGAGAGAACAAATGCATGAAGATTACTGTTAAAAAAAAAAAGTACAAAATACAAGCTCAGTCCAGACAACCTTGAAATTCTATGGTGTGGATGAAAAACCTGATTATGTATAGAGTTGGTGGGAGACACCAATTCTCTGCACAGTAATGGCCAAGATTGAATGCGCTGTTCTAGACATATTTCATAGTGCTCCGTGTCTCGTTCGAGTACAAAACAAAAGGTCAATATTTTAGAGAGCAGGATGTTAATTGCTGAGTGATATTGAAAATTTCACTCTCTTTCATTGCAACTCTTGCGTTGAAGTACTTTGACTTTTTTGGGTATGGAGTAAAAAGAGAAAACTGAACATCAAAGACACCATAAAACTTCCATAAAGAGTATATGGGATGAAGGACATTGGTGTCTGCTCTTATACTGTTTTGGATGAGACACTCTGCTGCTTTTCTTCCCATCCTTTATCTTGAGCTTGTCTATTTGTGCTAAAATATTTGAGGATAAAGACTGACCTTCTGTGTGCTTGTACACTATTATACATAAATCTTACAGGTCTCATGATGCACTTTTGCAGTTAGTATCTTATATTACTAGATGAAGACATGAGAATGGATAATGGGAGAAAAATGAACCAAACATTGAAAGATCCATTAAAAGCAATAAACAGGTACCCTTGGTGAGCACAAGCACCTGCTTCTTCTCCAGTGCATGACAAAAGCAACTTATTCTGCCAGCTGTAACTCTAAACATAAAGTAAATGGACCCCAAACTGGAGCTGGATGAGGTAAAAACAGCAGTTTATCCAATAGATGTCACCTTTTTTCTCTTTTTTGTTTTTCTCTTCCCGGATGATCTGTGGTCAGCTCTGGATTTGAGTTAAAGTATTCAGCTTTTCTAATTGTGTGAGGAAAGTTTTTTGTGTGGGGGACTCTTTGAACCTACTAGGTTTAAGTAAATCACCTTGCCTTGTTCTGTTAAGGAGGAGGAAGCATTTCAGGTAAGAATATTGATGTGTAAACATGTAAGTTCATGTTCAAAAGCAAAATAGATATTTTCTTGAACATCCTGTCCCTAAAATCTCAAGGGTGAAGATTATGAAGATATGATCCTTCTAGACTGGAGCAGGACTAAAGCCAAGATTGTGAAGCCTTAATTCCTTGTCTTGATAACAGTATAAAATATAAGTTTTTAAAATATGATATGAAAAGATTAAATACTACTAGACATATTTACTTTGATTTTATAAAGTAATTTAAATAATATTAATGAAAAGAATTTCTTTTCTGACTAAAAGGGAAACCAATAGGCATTGCTAAGTTAATGTGCTTTTTTTTTTTTCAGTGTTCAGTTACGCAGTGCCACTTGAGCCATCTTCTGCTACAAAACTGTAGTAATTAAAGTGTAGCATGTTTAAGACTACTATCTGCTGCAATCCATTGATCCATACAATTGCTGTCACACTGGAGAAGACAATCTTCAACTTGACATTAGTTTCTTGTCCTTCCAAATTGTATATGACATACTGTCTTTGCCTTTGCATGTTACTTGCAGGACCACGGCATTTTAAAAGAAACAGAAAAAAGTCTTGTTGGGGTGTCAGTTATTGACTAGTCTTGGAAGAATTTTCTTCTGTTCAGAAAAACATAACAACCACCATTTCAGACGTCAGCTTTTCAAGCACCTCAGTGTATTATATGAAGTTTTGTTTGACTTCCTAACATGGAACAATAGGGTAATGCGGTGGAAGTTCTGCATGTGTAATTCCTTGAAGGGAGCAGTTCAGCTAGTAGTTAGGCTTTTTACCTTCTACCTCACACATAAATTTTCTGGGATGCTATAATCTCCTGCTTTTCAATATTTCTGGGAGAAATTAAAACTCCTGTAATTCACACAGGAAAAAAATTACTCTCACAATTCCACTCTCTAAAGAATAAGGCAGATATCTGATGAATATTAGTCTTTATGGGGCTGAATAAGGAATGCATGATGAAGAAGCTCTTCCTTCCTAGCCTCTGTAACCTGGGAATGATAGTTTCCTATGTTAGAAAACACTATGACGATAAAAGCTGGGAACTTTATAGATCTTATGTTGCATTCCTTGTTATTTTCTGAACTCTCATATGGTTCAGTAAAAATCCCAGCCAAATTCATTACTGTTCAGGTCTGCTCAGAAACAATTGTGATGGGAAGTATTATGGTTATAATTCAGCATGTCTGGGGTGGGGTAGGGAACACTTTTAATTTCCCTTTACTGCTGGTGATGGATTTTTGCAGCTTCACCTTTTTGTGCTACTGATCCCAGCAGTCCCAGGCTCTAAACAACAAACAGCTTGACTTGCAGAAACTTTCCACTCTCTCTGGGGAAGACCACAAACTTATAGCATATTTTAAGCTGTTGTTCGATTTTCTGAGGGGAGAGAATTGTCTCTAGGCACAAATTAGTGCTACTGGTGGAAAACGGAGTTCAGCTGTTTATATACTAATATGCAGCAATTATGATAAAACAAAACTTATTCTGAAATTCTGCTGTAACTATGGTAACCTACATTCAATGTATTCTATTAAAAATATAAAAAAGGCTCCCCAGCAGGAGAGAGTAAGTATTATCTATTATTGATTGATGAAGGTTTCAGACTGTGAAAAGTGGCTAATATATTTTTTGCAATGAAACACAGTTGTTAAACCTTCCTTTTTATTCATGCTTATTGTCTGTTTAAATAGCATCAGGTAGTTATCATTAATTTTTATATCTATTTTGAATAATTTGCTTCCTTAGAAGGTCTCCATTTTACAAAGGGTCTCTGAGAAATTCCTTTATTAACTTTCTTTTATCTGATTTCTAGTCTGGGACATTTCCATTAGTATTTGACTAAAACTTAACAAAGAGGTTACAACACCAAATTCAGCTGGTACATTTGGATAATTTTATATTTAATAATAATAGTAATAATAATAATAACAATAATAATAAATCCTGAAGGATTCTGCTGTTTAACGAGGAACCAACAAGTTATGCAGACATTCTTTTGCTTTACTCACTAGTTGTTATGGTTTCCAAGTTATTTAAATTAAATGTTGCAAATTACCTGTGGAATAAAAAAACTTTTTAAGTTCAGTCAGCAACAACAATGTCAAAGCATAATGATATGTGTGTGGCTGGGAATGAAAGAGAAAAAATTGGCAGCACCATGTAGGCAGATTAGCGAAATGCTTGCTGTGCCTGTACCTCTGCAGAAATCCATGGACAGAGCTGCTGAAGGGGGAAGCAGGATAGCCATGTTGCAGGACAGTCTCCAAGGCTGAAATAACCCCCAAAAATGCTCTTTCCTATACAGTTACAGGACAGTTTACTATACTGGCAGTTCAGCTGTCTCATCCTTTGGCTGCTGGTCTAGCAAAGAGTTTCTTTCCTGTGTATGTTCTGACATATTTACTAAGTCTTTGAAGCTGTCACAGGTACCCTAAATGATTTTAACAGGATACCTGTATGAACTGTGATACTGATTGGAGCCCTTGATCTCTGCTCTGCATAATGGGAGCTTAAAGATATGAGTGACAGATGACACACAGCTAAAGACACTTTCGTTTGAAGCCAAATCCCACTCATACTATATATTCTATATTTTTGTGGGCATGACACAAGACAACAAAGGAGATGTGATCCATACCATTGCAATTTCCTGACAGAGACAATATTCTGATTTCTCGTCTCCATTTCAAATAGACTTTCCCTTCACCTAAAGTGTCTGTGGAAACACAGGTTAGTCAGGTGCATCAGAATTGAGCATTACACAAGCGATAACATATTACTGCATTAGCTGATGTATCTTTTAGAAGAGATACAAAAGGAGATCTAAAGTAATATTGAAAACGTGTAATGGAGAATTATTTTCTTATTTTTAGATCAAGACTGAAATCACTGTCAGGACTCTGTAAAAAACACATACTGATATCACTTCTGTAGAGGAAAAGCTTAGGTCTTCAGCAATATATCCCTCAACTACTCACTGGTGATAGAAAAGGGAGGGAAAAAATGGAAAATAATGATGATAGAATTTCGGGGGAGGAAAAAAAGAAAAGATATTTTCTTTTTATTCACAGCCCAAACAAACTGTCTATCTTCTTTTTTTGGTTTTGTTGTAGGAACTCACTCTGGAGTGTTGATACGGATTACTAGGTTGTTATCTTGAATAAAAAGTGCTGTCATTAATTCTCTTTTGCTTCAGCTATGGACCATTATTTCCAATAGCTGTAGGTGTCACTTCCAGTACTGTGACCCATCAGGAAATCTCTCAGGAAACTGAAAGAGTTTACACAATGGCCTGGCAAGAATATAATTTACAGGGTAGCAGAAGGGGCAACTGCCTACTGGACTCAGATTTATTCCTCATTCCTATAGCAGAGCTTAAATAAGTACAAGGAGATGTGCTTTTACTGCTGTTGGGCTGTCTTCCTGCCATTTCACAGTGAGTTTTGAGCACCCCAAGACAGTACATCCTCCATTCATTAACTGCCTGCTGGTGTTAGAGCTTGTGTCAGGATTGCAGCCTTCTGCGGGGCACTGGCAGCAAAGAGGGCAGGCAATTTCCATTGTTGTGGGGGTTCCAGAAGGCAAAACAAAGCTGGAAAGCATAAGAATGGAGAAGGAATTTTTTAGAGGTTAGTAGCAAGTATAAGGAGGAAGGAGAAAAGAGGGAAAAGAAGTGATATCTGGTGGGGAACATCTGGGACTACATATTCCATAAATTGACTGAATTTTTAATTAATTTTATTTTTGCTTGTGTACTTTCATTTAAAAGAAAATCCTTTTAGTCTCTGGCTTTTTGTATCCACAATAATAATTTCAAACAAAATACGTAACTTTCAGAGCTATTAATTTGTTTACACCATTAGGGAATATTTAGCTACCGTGTAAGAATTTTTGCTGCTTATACTCAGATAATATAGGTTGATGGGAAGAGTACTCCTTCTTATACTTGCCCTTCAAATACTGGGAAATGATCATCTGAAGCTGAAAACCAAGCTTATTACTATTGGGATTCCTTGATAATTTGTGATTGCTATCTTTCTTGGGAAGCACTGACTTTCTTTCTATTTGATAACAATCTTTAAAAAGGCTATGGCTTTTTTTTTCTTTTTGTCATACTCCTCCACGATGTGTATTCGTTATTCTCTCATTTTTGAGCATTTAGTGATTTGTGAAGAGTTATGAATGGTAATAAAATGGTAATCAAAACAGAAGCTCTGAAATGATCCATGCATCATCATGATTTTTTTTGTTCCTTAAATCTGAATGCAGTAGTTAGAATGAAATGTACTGCGCAAAACAAAAATATACTCTCCATAGATACTTCACAAATTATTCCTCTGAATACTGCTTTGTATTTCATATTTTTGTATGAGCTACTAGCTGAAGGTATGCAGAAAACAATTGTAAAAGGAGCAGTAATTAAGGGCCAAATTATTTTACTCTATAAAACTGTTTACAGACCAATTTCTTTAAAGTTCTTTTTGACCTATGTGTATATATTTTTGTCTGTCACTTAATGGTTGGGTCTGTACTGGTTGTTTCTGGTATCCTCATGGACTTGTTTGAAAGAATGGAACCTAAGATTCTCACCCTCCTCAAATATAAGTAATACCTCATAGTGCCTAGGTCTATATCTGTGTTTATCCTTGCCTTCTTCAAAATATACTGGATTTCTTTACTACATCTGTTTAGTTCAGAAATCAAAATGTATTGCTACTGGAAACTACTAATTACTAACCTAATTTTACCAGACTAATTTGTTTCCCTCTTTCTACATTATCCAGTACATTTTATTCTGCTATAGCTGAAGAACAATCAGCAGCTATGCTATGTTGTTGCACTATACCTTATACAAAATTAAGATATTATTAAGCAATTTGACAACATATTAAGAAAGAAAAAAAAAAAAAAGAAGGAACAGAATCACTTTACGATGAATTTCCACAACTCTTGTAATAAACACAACATACTGGTCTTGATAGAATACAGAGTAGATCATTAATGAGACAGTACACAGGAAAAATAATTTTTAATATAGTTGTTAAAATATTTTATATAGATTGTAAATTAATTGAATCAGGGACTGTCTTCATTCTTTCTGAGTAATGCTTGACACTTCATGATACTTACAAATCTTAAAAAATAGTGCATAATACCAGAGAATGAAAACAATGACCAAATTATAGGAGAAACAGATTATTAATTTTCATTTCTATAAAGAGCATAAACTGGTAGAAAGCTAAGTGTTTCTGCCCATCTAAGCACCTATAAGAACTGCAAGGAATTGAAATTAACACTTTGTAGGATATGTCAGAATTTTAACTTTTTAAAGTCACACATAATGCAACTACAAATGTATTTTGCTTTGCAATCCACTTTAGTTTTTATGTATTGCCTAGCATTTAAAATTAAGATTGTATAAGAGCCAATTTTGAAAGAGAAATAGGTATTATATTTGAAAAGGTAAAGAATGTCTGTTTTACTCTTATTTGAAGGCTTTCCAATTTATAAGGAAAGGTAATGAAAATTTCTGTGTTTTCACAAAACTTTTTGACTGTTTTCCAACAGGTGTTTTATGATGAAAAACAGTTATACCAATAGATTGCCAGAAGTGTTTTAGTGCAGCTTTCAACTGTGTAGAGGTTTAAGGAGGGAGGGAATAAGTGCAAATCCCCAGATAAACTTTTGCCCTATTTCTACTGAATTGAAAATAAGATGGTGTTAGCTATTGTGTTTCTACTCCTTCAAATATAAAAGTCAAACTTCACCTGTGTTGGGCCATGTTTCACAACCAAACAAAATTTAACCTGGAGAAACAACATTGTTGTGGAATATCGTGGGAATGTTCAAAATTTCAGGAAGGAAAGTCAAGCTACGAGAGGATCCTTCTATTTTTGTAGCACTGTGTAGTTATCCAGGTACACCTTGCCACTGAAAATATTACGCCTGAAGCACTCTTATTATGTTTTTTTCATAGGAGTGAAAGAGATATAACTCAGAGAGCCTCAGACAACAGTGAATTACCATAGACTTTCCAATAATTGAGTGAAATATATTTATACTCTTCAAGAGGTGAAATAAAATATATTTTGGGTAAAGAAAGGAAGGTAAAAAGTATATGAGACAAATTGATTGTGCTATATATTTATCATTAGGAAGATAAATGAATGCACATGGAACTAGGAACCTAGCCAAGCTTTTACAGTAGTAAAAGAAGTACAGAAGTAAAAGGAAAAGCCTAGTTTGACATAAAAAACAATAATTAACTTCTGCTGGTGTTGCTATATTAGTGTTTACTAAATCATGAGGCAGATTGCTGATAAGAAGCACTCTGGTCATTCAAGGATGTGGGTGAGGGCACATGCATGCACAGACATGCACACTCTGAAGATGCAGCCCCAAACCTAATTTTTGTTCGCAAGAGCCACTCCCTAAGGCTGAGATATAAGTCAGCTATTCAGCTGAATTTATTTCACCTAAGATACAGTACCTGACTCTTACTCTTTGCACGTCTCTGAGGTAAAACGCAGAAAAATAAGGTCTTTCACTTAAAGATGCATTTACTTCCCATGGTTTAGCTCACTGTGGTATTCCGTTGTAATTTAACCATGTCTGTCCTACTTGAACAAGCCTTTTGGTGCTGAAACATTTTCATTTTGGAATTTAGACTGATACCTTCTTTCTGTGTAAACTATGATTGAAGTTAGTGGAGTTTTCACACCTTACTGCTTAGCCCAGGCGACCTCATTACTCTGCTTTGAGACACAAAGTGGAAAAGTAACTCTCACAGACATTAACTGAGGTTACTGGGCTGAAATCAGATCTATTTCAATATCCTGCAATAGAAGAAATAATTCATAGATTAGTAACATGCTGGCATTGCTTTCTACTACAGAGATGATTACCTTTGATAGCTTTTTGTCCTTGCAAAGACAAACACAACAGAGCAGTTAATGTAATTATGGTGTGGTTAAGCACAATCATGATAAGAAGGAAAAATAAAAAATTCTGCTTAAGGCTGACTACATTTTGAAGATTTGTCATTTTGAATTAAAAATTGCATCAGAAAGTAGTCTGTAAATAAAAACTTTAAAAATGAAAATTAAGAAATGACTTAAAACCACTTGCTAAAACTAATAAAATTTTAGAACTGTGGTTTAACAAACACATATTTTTCTCAAGTACTTTTTCAGTGCCAGTAAAAACAGTGAAGGCTCCCTACTGAATATAATTTGAATCCTAGAATCCCAGCTGAGGGGAAGAAAATCATCTTTCTGACACATAGACCATATAATTACAGAGATCATTTTCTTCAAACGGATTTTTTTTCTTTTCAGTGTCTTCCCCAAATAATGACACAACACCTAAAAGCTGTGGTGAGTGTATGCATGCATTCTACTCCTGAGCACTTTTTTCTTCACTCATGCATGAGAACTGTTCACACACCATTTGTTCGAACAGGTACTACCAAAACAAAAATATTTGAAGACATTGCAGATCTTGCTTGTATCAGTAGGGAAAAGAATAGGTCAATATGTCATCTGGTCCAAACCCCTTGCTCGAGCGGAACCACCTAAAGACAGTTGCCTTGGACAATGTCCAGGTGGCTTTTGAGTATCTCCAAGGATGGAGACTCCATAACCTTCCTGGGCGTCTTGTGCCACTGCTCAGAAGTGCTTCCTTATCCTCAGGAGGAACTTCCTATGTTTGTTTCACTTTTTGCCCTTTGCCTCTGGTCCTGTTACAGGGTATCACTGAGAAAAATCTGACTCTGTCTTCCTCATT
Organism: Lepidothrix coronata; assembly: GCF_001604755.1. Lineage (NCBI taxonomy): Eukaryota > Metazoa > Chordata > Aves > Passeriformes > Pipridae > Lepidothrix > Lepidothrix coronata. The sequence goes on along the minus strand of NW_016690323.1, from coordinate 1,252,861 downwards.
CCCTTCCATCAGTATTTGTATACATGGATAAGATCCATCCTGAGCCACCTCATCTCCAGGCTGAACAGTCCCAGCTCTCTCAGCCTCTCCTTACAGGAGAGATGCTCTAGTCCTTTCATTGTCTTTGTGGTTCTTTGTTGGACTCTCCTCACCAGTATGTCCATGTCTCTCTTATGCAGAGGTGCTCAGAGCCGGACATAGCACTCCATGTGTGGCCTCACCAGCACTGGATAAATGGAAAGGAACACCTCCCTCAACTTCATGGCAACACTTTGACTTTATGCAGCCCAGTATACCATTGACCTTCCTTGTGGCAAGGGCACATTACTGACTCATATTCAACCTAGTGTCCACAAAGATCCCTATGTTTCTTTCTGCCAAGTTGGTTTCCAGCTGAGTGGCCCCCAGCAAGTAATAGCTGGGATTGTTCCTCCTCAGCTGCAGTACTTGGCAGGTCTCCTTGTTGAACTTCACAAGGTTCCTGTCAGCCCATTTCTCCAGCTTGTTGAGGTCCCTCTGGATGGCAGCACCACATTCTGGCGTATCAGCCACTTCTCCTGGTTTTTGTACCCCTGCTGAAGTGCACTCTGGCAATCATCCCAAACATTGATGAAGATGTTGAACAGGATTGGAGCCAATACTGACCCTTGGGGTACTCCACTAATTAATGGCTAGACCAACTAGACCTTGTGGCACTGGTCTCCATCCTCTGGGTCTGGCCATTCAGACATTTTTCAATGCACCTCACTGTCTGCTCCTCCAGCCTGTACTTTACCAGTTTCACTATGAGTATCTTAAGTGAGACAGTGTTGAAGGCCTGGTAGACAGTGAAGAAACTGAAGTGGTGGAGTCCAAGTTGACAGTATTCACTGCTCTCTCCTCCTCTACCAAGCCAGTCATTTCATCATAGAATGTTATTACGTTGGTCAAGCATGTTTTCCCTTTGGTGAATCCATGCCAACTATTCCTGATGATTTTCTTATCCTTACCATAATTAGATATGATTTCCAGGATTAGCTGCTCCATCACCTTCCCATGGATCCTGGGGAGACAGACTGGCTATAATTCCCTGGGTATCTCTTCTTGCCCTTCAGGAAGGGAACTTTCTTGTGTGATATCTTTATGTTTGTACATTGCTATATTACAACCAAAACAGCTAAATTCCTGTTCCCATTTCCAATACCTTTATGCTTTTATATTATCATGTTACTATACATAAAAACGGCTACATACGTTTTCCTTTGCAACCAAATTGTTCTAAAATAAATTAAAAAAATATATCTATATCTTTCTATGTATCTATATCTATCTATATATATCTGTAAACACTGATCATCTAGTATTGATCGACTTTAATTCACTCCAAGGGATTTATTAATAAAAAAAAGTTACTCCTGCTTGGCAGGGCATGTTGTAACAGGCTTATGGACTTACACATGTTCAGTTAGCTTAAGTATTCCTTGACATGACCCTCTCTCTGCCAAGGGTACCTCTTTCTTGTTCCGGCCTTTCCCCAAGTCTCTGGGATTCCTGACAGCTGGTCTTGCTAGTAAAGACTGAGAAAATGGCAACATTCAGTACCTTGGCCTATTCTGTGTCCTGTACAACCACATCCCCTTCCTGTTAAACGAAGGTCTCACACTTTACCTGGTCTCCTTTTTGTCACCTGAGAGTGCTTAAAGAAGTCCTTCTTGTTGCCTTTGACATCCCTGGACAGATTCAGTTTTACTTGATCTTTAGCCTTCCTTTGTCCCTGGATGGTCAGACAATGTTTCTGTATTCCTCCATCCTTGCTTCCACCCACTGTATGCTTCCTTTTTTGCTTTTGAAGAGGCCAAAGTCTGCTCTGCTGAAGTCCAGAGTTGTGAGCTTGCTTTTTACCCTCCTCCCTGCCCTAAACTCCATGGTTGCTGCAGCCATGACTGCCTTGAACTTCGTATCCACAGCAAGTTACTCGTTGTGAACATGAAGTGCAGCACAGCACCTCTTTTCATTGACTTCTCTATCACTCAAAAGAGGAAGCTACCATCAGTGCACTGCAGGAACCTTCTGAATTGCTTATATTCCTCTGTGTTGTTCCTCCAGAAGGTATCAGGGTGGCTGAGGCCACGGCAACCAGGACTTGTGAATGTGAGGCTGTTCCTATCTGTTTATAGAGGACCTGATAAAAGAAAACTGACTGAGTTCTCTGAGTGGTCAACAGACCAGTTCAGTGCTCCCCATTAATGATATATATGAGTTTGGAGAAAGGGCACACTGACAGAAAGTTGTTGACCGGGAGTGAGAGACAAAATGTTCTCTGAAAACCACCATTCTCTATAAGGCACTTCAGTATTTTCATTTTGTAAGTTTCAATGTCATGAAGACACATGATCTACTCATACTACAAATAGGTTTCACACTTTGATGAAGAAAACATTACTTTTGTGATTTAACCCCTCTTAAACCCCATATTATACATGTAATTTATTCATTTCAGCAAGGTAAATAAAAAATCAGTCTTTAAACTTCAGCATAAGAGTGGAATCCAGTGTAAAACTAAATTAGAGGCAGAATTTAATTATTGCTTTTCTCTGCATGATTTGCTCCCTAGCCCCATTGCAAACTTTCTAACACTTATTTAAAATTCCTCTTTTATCCTTCATCTATTGACATTATTTACATACAGAACTCTGATGTGTTTACCATACAATTATAATAGATCTTCATTTTAATTAAATATCAATTCAGGATCACAGCTTCAAGCTATTTGTAAGTACTAATAGTGATCAATAGAAGGACATGATGAACAAAGAAGACAAATAGATTTTCTGAGTAGTCAAATATTTTTCATTTCTTCACATATCCCATTTTTTTTAATAGAGGACGAAGAGATTAAATTTCTTGCATCCTTTCAGTTATTCCGTGGCACATATTTAGAAAGTTAAAATGAAAAGCTAATTGCCACGTCATTATGCTTAATTGATATGCTACCTTTTTCTCTGTAACTCACCATGACAGCTTCGTTTAACTGACTGCTGGTCCCAGGAGTAAAACTTTTGGTAGCTGTTAGCAAATTCCTAAAAGTGAAACTCAGTTAGGAACATGGAATTCACACCAGGGCCCTTAGGGCCATGAATCCACTGTCTTGCTAATGCAAAATCCACATCACATAACCTTGTAACTTACAGCTTAAGTATATATCATACTCAGTTTACACTTATTTTTGTGCTTGCATCATTTTTGAGCTTTTTCAGGTTTTTTACCTGCTGACATATGTCCCTTCATGATATGTTTACAGTCAATTCCCCTCTTAGTCTTCTTTTACCATACCGAACAAGCAAATGTCTTTTATTCTTCTCTCTTAAGAGAGTGTCCAGTTTCAGATCAGCATCCTAGTACTCTGCATCTCTTGAATTTAGGTACTTTGAAAAAGTGGGAACAAGGTTCAATGGGGGTGAGCCCAGTGAAGCACAGGGATACACCCTCATCAACAGTGAACACGTTTTAGCTGATACATTTGCATCACAGTTGCCTTTTCATGTTTGATTTGGAGACATAGTGGATATGGTGTAATTGACTATTACCTCCCATATTGTTAGATTTTATCCATCTCTTAGCCATTCTTCCCACTCTCCCTCTCTCCCTTCTCCTCGTCCTCCCACCTTCCCCAGTTCTCCCTTCACTCCCTCCTTCCTCCTATTCCTTCCTTCCTTGTTCCCCTTTGTTATCCATTCCTTTACCTGTCCATATCTAACATCGATGTTAGTATGGAAAATAGCAGTACAGAACTTACTTGACAATGAAAATTTAGTGCAAAGAGAATACAAGTGAGGAGAATCTTAGTGCTAAACAGCTGCTTCATGACTTTTTGCATTTGATGTATTGTAAATACAGACTGGAGAAGAGAAAGCCCTGGATAGACCTTATGGAAGTCTTACAGTACCTAAAGAGTGCTACAAGAGAGCTGGAGAGGGACTTTTCACAAGGGCATGTAGTGATAGGACAAGGGTGAATGGCCTTAAACTGAGAAAGGGTAGGTTTTGATTAGATATTAGGAAGAAATTCTTCACTGTGAGGGTGGTGAGGCACTGGAACAGGCTGCCCAGGGAAGTTGTGGAACTGTTCAAAGGCAGGTTGAATGGGGCTTTGAGCAACATGATCTAGTGGAACTCGTTCTTGCTGTGGTAGGGGGTGTGGAACTAGGTGATCTTTAGAGTTTCTTCCAACCCAAATCATTTTAAGATTCTATAAAATACCCATTACAGACATTGTATTCATGAAAGATAATTCTTTCACACTTCGTAAGAAATAATTCCTCAGCAATTAAATTACATATACTTGGAGTACTAAATTTTGAGTCTCAACATTTCCTCAGTTTGAAATTCTAAATTTCAAGACATGAAATTTAACTAATGAATTTCAATTTTATAATGCCTTTATTTTGTAAGAGAAGTGGGCTGAGGAAGAGAGTGAAAGAGAGCAGAGATATTTAAATTACACCCTATTGGCCCATCACACTGGGGTAACAAATGAAAGGAGATTATAGTTTGTAGAGAGATTGGGAGATCAAACAAAAATGAAGTTCACTAACGGAAAGGTATCCTTTCCCTGTCGCAAATTCAAATCTGTATTAAATTTCTAGGCTGAAACATTTTAATACTATTCTTGCCTTTAGTGGGCATAAATTTTAACAGCACATTTCTAATAATTTGTTTATATTTTACTTATGTGTCTACTGAGTATCAATTTTTGTCTCGTGTGCTATTCTAATAGCAATACCTATTTATAGGTACCATGAACCTATGTACAAATGTATGTACAATTTGTGTGTGTCTAAGTGAATGTATAAGCACGGATGTGTTAAGTGATGGTTATTGAGAATGTTCCACAAGGCCTAAATGCAGTGAAAAATGAAATGAATGTGAAAGAGGGATTGAAAAGACAAATGAATGAAGGGGCAGAAATGGAGTTTCAGCTGGTAAATATCTAGCCAAATTTTCATTTAGCAAAGCTCTGGTTGAGTAGCTCAATATCTTACCCTGCTATGCCAAAGAGGTATTCCTTAAAAAGGTATATTGGATGTAGCATATGCAGTGATGCTGTGATTGTAACCCAGTAATACGTGTACCTGCAAATAGTGTAATTGAAATTTTTTTTATGGCTCATTAAATAGCTCTTTTATTTGTGTCAAATGGTATTCCCCTTCACATATAAATGCCATATTCTTATGTGAATATTTGCATGTCCATATTTATCATTCACATTTGCATTAGTACCCAAGCATGTGAACTAACAATTTTCCAGTACAGTTTCTTACAGAAAACAGATGCCAAAAGTCTGAAAGAAGCCAGATAAGTAAGACCATAAGAAGTTAATTTTTAGTTTTACAATATTTGCCCAGCTTCAGAAACAATAACAATCACACCACCCTTTGATTGCTACACAGTAGTTATATCTTAAGATGTACTAAATAGACCTATTAAAAATAGGGTTGAATCAAAACCCATTTCTACATAGAAAAATTACTGCAAAGTCACACCTCATTATAAGACTGTAAAGATCAAAGATGTTGTATTGTTACTGAGTACTGCTAAATGTATTTTTACGCATGACAAGGTAGGGCATGAGTGATTAGGAATTCTCAGAGTTTAAAAGTTGTGACTGGAAATCCAAATGACAATCAAGTTGTCTTTATAGATTCACATGAATTAATTAAAACAGAATTTTATCTATTCACAAATACTCTGGAGACTTAATTGTTAATTAAATGTTCACAGTAGAATTTTTATATATGTTAACTTTACAATTTTGAAATGTGCTGGACCAATAAAAATATCCGCATAGATTTTAAAATAGATAAACTTATTTAAATAAACAGAACCATATTCCCATTGCTAGCCAACTGAAAAATAGCATCCAGTAAACACAAAGTGGGACTTAAAACACCATAGAAGTTCTTCAATAAAGGCTGTTACTCTAGATTTCTAGATACTGCAGTTTTGAAAACCGTTTGCCTTCTATCTTGGCAAGCTTATTTTTGGTTTAGGTTTTTTCGTTTTTTTACCTCACAATTGGGGTGGACTAAAAGCCTACCCACAGGCAATTAAGTAAATTCAGCTAATGGCTGGTAATTTATTAGGCCACTGTAATTCAATTCCACCCTGTTATGTGCCTTAGCTCTTACCAAGCTCTCTCAAATGAAGTTATAACAAGGGCTTTACTTAGTATGTTTATGGTAGCATAGACAGGCGTTACCAAATTTCTCAAGGATATGTTATTATATAATGCTTTTAACAAGATTACAACCTTCCTGCCTATTTATGCAGACCAGAAGTATTACGTAAAGTTATTTTACAAAATAAATGAAAAAAATCAGATTTTCTCAATTATAAGGACAAACGTACTATATATAGGGAGAGTGACATTTAAAATACAATCTTCCCCATGTACGGTGTTCCTAGGTGTGCTGACTAAGCAGTCCAGTGTTTACCAGAGTTTCTTATATGTGGCTGTGTGTACACCACTGGTTCAGCTGGCAGATACCAACCGCCAGGAAATGATGTACTTTGGGTCCAGCCTGGTTAACTCCTGTTCCCACGAGTCACCCTTATGTGTGCAACTGTTCCCATGACTGCTGAAAATTCCTGCACACAAAAATTGTACAGATTGGTCCCTACCAGTTTTTGCTTTGGGTAAGAGATGAAGCAGAAAATCTGTCCCTAAGTGGATTTCTCTTGAAAAAGATGAACTTGATGGAACATTCAAAATGCCAGATTTGGCAAGGAAAACGATATCTCTCTAGGTGAGTGTGACTCAAATCCTAAATTACTCACAGTTAAGCAGGCCGGTAGTGTCATTTACAGAAAAGCAGGTGTAGTGTTACAACTAAAATAGTTCACTTCTCGGTCCCACCCACTACCTCTCTGTGAGAAAACCACCACCTCACAGCTCCCACTAGGGTTGATACTTATGAAATTATATTAAAAAAATACAGCAAGGAAACAAGAGACTGAGTTTGTATCAGACATGTTTCTCAGAAAAAGCAGGAAAATATTAAAGCAAGGAAGCACTCTAGGTGGTTACTATAACTGTAGTACTTCTTAGAGTCATCCAAACGATGGGACACTGATGTACCCAGAGTTGTTAGGCAGGTGGTAGGGAAGACTGAATTATTTTTTTTTTTTCAGAGTAAAGAAAATGACTGCTAGCACTCACAGTTGTAAACAATTTCAAAGTATAGAAAAAAATAAAACAATGTAAGGAAAGTCAAAGCATCCATATGTATCAAAAATAAACTAGGACAGTAAATTTTCTGCAGTTTGCCCTGCTCCCTTATTTGTGCAAAAAGATATTTTGCACAAAGATTGTTTCTTTCTTTCTGTAAAAGTCAGGAAATACAGCCTGTTTCATGAAAAAGCACTCACCCTGTACTGAGCTCTGAATATGCTGTATGCACTTTCCTCATAGGGAATCATGACATTAAATAATCATGGAGTGAGGAATGATAGATGAGTGAAGAGGGCTATCTATGCACCCGTGACAGAGATTGTATTTCAGCAGTTGTAAGCCAGACCAAACAGATCTCATTAAAAGACGTGGTAGCTGAGAACACTACAGCTGTATGAAGGCCATATTGAAAGCTGTAATTCCAGTGTTTGTGGGGCTGTGTTTTAGAGCCGCATTTTTTGTGCTGTGCTGTTGTGTGTCTACTTGTATGTGAGAGAAAGAAAAATTTAAATGGACAAAAAAAAGAAGGGATGTCAGGGTGATTCAGTCATCTAATATTTGGAAAGAGAGTTTTTTCAACAATTTGTTTCCAAACAATATATTACTTGAAATATTTTTCCATTATATGTCTAGCTGAAACTGAGAGCCAAGGGATATATTGATCTCTTGAAAGAGCTCAAGATTTGAAAGATAAATAGGACTGTGGTGGCAAAAAGGCATATAAAAACATATACATTATACAATGAGGGAAAATAGAAGGATGATGAACTTAATACCAAAATTGTTTTAGAATGGAAAGTCAGATTTTCAAGAAAACGTAAACCCTCAAAGGTGATTGAGAAGGAGACGGACCCCTGAAAACAGTTTTAATGAAGTTAGTAATTTATTAGCTTAGGTACGTGCCTGAAGTGCCTCAGGAAACTACAGTTACCTGGGATAGGACTTAGTCCTTACATTAAGACATCTACATGCAGATATCGACATGTTGAGGAAGCCTGATGCAAGTCCCTAAATATAAACATCTCATGCTGCATCCTGTCCTCCATCTGCCAGTCCAGATGCACTCAGAGCATTTCAAATGCAGACATGTATTTATGTGAGTGTTGCCTATCCTGGGTGACTAAAGCCTCATTATCAATAAGGGAGATTTAGTCAATAAGGTCAGTCAAACCTGGAGATTTGGCTCAGCAGATGTGACTAACTATATTAACCAAGATTTCTGTTCAGCTTCCTGAATGCAGATGTCTTGTATCACTTTCAGATGCCACAAAATACCCAGAAAATCCATATACAATACAGCAGTTACAGGAAAGGGGTGGAGAGTGAAGGCCAGACATAATTGTCACGAGTGCTTCAAATACCAGTCATTGTTTATGCTAAATAGATACCGGGAATGCTTCTGATTAAAATAGGATCTCAGAAACCTAGCAGATGGTCCATACTTACATGTAGGCACCTACAGTCCAGAACTGAATCCCGTGTTTTGGGATTGTTTTTGGCTCTGCTTCCAACACAGACCATATCTTCCATGATTTATTTTCTTTGTCAATCTGAAATGAAAAGAGCATTTTAAAAGATGGGGATTTGGGGACTGAGTTCACAAAGGATACCTCTGGCACAGCAGTTAGCATGAGGTTGCTATTTACACAGCACTCAGGAATATTGTTTACTTGAGTATGGAGTATTGATTTTTCTGCTGATAGTTAGCTTTTAATAAATTGATTTCTTGCAATGTTAAGATAACAGAAGTGTGAAGAGCTAGAATTGAACTTTGGTTATAGTACATGGGCTATGCTTTTCACCATACTACTAACCACTACAGAGTTTTTTCTCTATATTAGCATGTTCTGCAATGTCAATCAGGAATTCTAGCTTAAAGTTCATTGAAAAAGAAGGACAGAACAAAACCAGAGTCTTTCTCTTAATTAGGAATAGAGATGGACTTCCAGAAGATCTGCAAATGACACAAAAAAAAAATTAAAAAAATATTTTGGGGGGTCCTTTGTCAGCAGGATTCCTGAGGAACCTCTGGAAGAAATAAAGACTGTCTAGATCTACTGCAGACCCTGAGGCAAGGTATTTAGTCTTTCCATGGCATGCCTTCTGCCAGAATTAATCTTCTCAGAAGGATTAGATGGTGCACAGAGATATAAATTATATATAACTGTACCACATTGTGGAAATTTGGTCTCTGCTGTCAACTCAGACCACTCCGGAAATTTCCTGCTCATTTTTATTACCTACTAAACTGCTTTACTGTAAGGCTGGAAGCGATAAGTTTTTTGATGTCAGAACTCACAGGATAATGCCTTCTTGAATGGCTCACAGCTGTGTGAATGATGATATTGTCTGCTACTAAAGAAAAATCAGAGATATGGTCAGTGTTTGTTATCATGTCATTTTATACATCATTTTATCACTTGCAATATCTCCAACACCTAGAATTGTCTGCTCAAAGCTTTTACCCCTTTACTATAAGTTGCTGAGTTACTGCTAGTGAAAATTGCATTTCCTCTTGAAAATGTGTGGTGATGTAGTTAATCAAAGCAACCAGTAAAGGGATGCTGAACCCCACATAAGCTGAGGGCCTGATTCTGGTGCCTCTACTTCCATTGAACAGCTGTTACTGAAGTACCGTCACAGAGGATAATTGAATAATTCAGATGAAATAATGCTACCCACTGTATACGGACATTGGGGAGTTCAATTCTGTATGCTAGATGCTGTAAGAGAACTCACAAAGAATTATGAATTACAGCAAAAAGAAGTGGTGAGATTAATTTTAAAGAATGACAGTAAAACTTTTCAGCTGTTAGTTTTCTTAGACTTTTTATGTCTGTCTTGTAATGGATGACAACCAACAACTGTACTTGCCTAGGGATGCTGAACCGTCAGTCCTGCTCATCTCCTTAATAGTAAGGATGTACTTTTTAATAACCAGTAATACCTGATACTGGACTTGGTCTGTCCTGAAAAGCAGGCGAAGAGATGGTTCTATGAAAGGCACACACTTAGAGTCTTCTTCTAGTCAATACTGACAAATTACTTTGCTGCCTGCATATATTTTCTAGGCAAACCAGATTTCTAGCACATATAATTGTACATTTTAACATTTGAAATCTAGCAGCTGAAGTCCCTTGATTGTTAAAAGAAAATTTGGATTTCAGCTATGTTATAGCTTCCAGAAACTCGCTCTTAAATTAACGAGTCACTGAGTTCTTCAAAACTTTTTCAAGTGCTGATTAACAAGGCAATGCAAACCCTTTGAAACTTTTTGCCCTTTTCCTTTATTAAATGCCTGACATTTAGCAAAACTGGTTGATGGAATATGATGAATCTTACTACGTGTGCTGTGTGATGGAACATGATGCAAAACCTAACACAAAATCTGAACTGAAATATTGCCATTAGTTTGGACACCTACTGTTAAATGTGATTTTTCTTTTTTTTTTTTTAAGAAAACTACTCACAGGAGCGAAGTGTTCCAAGATGATGTGGTATTGCAGGAGGATGGCACAGCTCCACATTAATCTTTTTCCAATTAGAACTTGGTAACATTTCTGGTGCCTGGAGGACTCCAAGATCTCCTTAAATGTTACCTCTCCGTTAGCAACTTCAAGGTATTTACTCACAAAAATACGAACAATTTTCTCCAAAGGAGTTGAAGTGTAGATGGAAACAAGAAACAATGCAAATACTTGAAGTATAAGGTAAAGAGCTAAGGCCAAAAACCGAAGCAGACAGACTGGCATACTGGGTAGATAATAAGCAATAAAAGTGGTTAGAAATACAGTGCAATAATTATCCCGATTAAATTATGGTATGTGTTTTAGGGAAGAAAACAGAAGTAAGGAGGGAAATCATGTAATAATATTGAGTACTGATGATGTGTAAAGACAGGAAAGTAGAAATAGTTGAGAAAACATAAACTGCTAAGGTGTCAAAATGTGACCTGGATGAATTTCAAAACAAGTGCTATTGAGGAGGTGTTAGAAATAAAACATGGATATCTATGCTCAGATTCAAAAAGCAGACAAATAAACTAAAATTCATATAATGTTATAAAGTAATCATAAGCACCTTTAGCCGTTGAAAATAAATTTGGATCTAGAACAGACCTAGTTCAAATCAAATGGACAGAAAACAAAATTAGACCATTTCTATTCCAAAGAACCAACCTTGGTAAACTGAGGAAAATGTTTAGTGAAGTCAGCTAGACTAAAGCACACCTGACCTTAGAAAAAACTTGACTTTTTTATGAATACCAATGGTCCAGAAATGATTAAAAATTGTAATGCCTCTTCATCTATTGTTTTAATATACATTTTGGACATGATTTCCAGGCATAAGTAGATAAACTAGCAGTAAAGACAGGACCTTGGTGATTAGTTAAGAAAGAATGAAAAAAAGAATATGATCAGTAAAGAAAGCTACAGCTTACAAATCCTGAAATATAAGGCGTGCCAAAACTCAAGTTTGTTTAGTGGTCATGAAGGAAATTAAAAGAAATATTAACTAGCTGTTTAAAATGAAGAGGGGGTGGGTCAAGAAGTGCAATATTTATACTGGGTATACACTGTCTAGCTAGCATTAAAACCACCTGTGACCTAGTTTGCCTGAATATTAACACATGATAAATTGCAAGGGTCAAGCTAGGATGGCCTGTGAGAATGAGGTATGGAAATAAGAATGGCGACATTTAATTCAAATAAATTACTACAATTAATTGGATGATCTTAGTAACAGATTAACTGTGAAAACTAGCACATGAAGGCAGATAATAAGGATTCAGATAATGACTCTATTCAGTGAGGAATGGCACTGTTCTCCACAATATGCCAAAACAAGTTGTGAAGAATATGGAAATTGAGAAAATGAGAATGCCAAGCAAACTTGAAACACTTTTTGATAAGGTAGTATATGTTCCCAGTAGGGGGAAAAAAAAACAAAAGAATCTCTTTGATCTTCTAAAAGAAACAGATATGTCACATGGGAAACTATTAATTCATATGGAGAAGATGGCTGTAATTATGTGAAAATTAACAAATTGGCTGAAAGTTAAACAAAAAATGATTATGTAAGTAAGTGAAACTCCTGGTTTGAAAAGAAATTGTCAATAGAGATCCTCAAAGGAATTTGAGAACCGATATAAATGTTAATTTTTTACTTAAAAATCATGGAGAGGAATGTGAGGATGTAAAGCTGAGAGACACCGTACTTCTAAAGTTTGGTCTACTAACACAGGAAAAACTAGTCGTCTTAGAATTATAAAGTGGCATGAAATCTAATTGTATCTCCTGCAAGGTCATGCATGTAGATACCGTCAGGTGTAAATTTGCCACCTGGAAATGGTAATTTAGCTGATTTAATACTATAAGGGTGCCTCAGACCTATGAATGAGATGAAAAAGTAAGTATTGTAGTAGAATGTTAAAAATTATGGAGAAAGCAGAGTAATATTAATTATGCAATGTACTGGCAAAAAACCCTCCATGTTTCCAAATTGTGCGAAGGTTGTTCAGAACAGGATCATCTGTAAAGAATGCCACCAAAATAATGAAGTTAACTTTATGAGTTAATGTTTAGCATCTAGTTTGCAAAAGGAGAAGCCATCAGGACCAAAACCATCATATAGCTAACCACCACTCCACCATTTCTAAAAGTGAAAAGACAGTGGGAAGGTAAAGGTGTGTTCAGCTGATGTTACCTCTCTTGAAGACGTGAGTCTCACATGTGATCTGACCCATATTACAGATTGAAGATTCTACAGATTCCTTTTTCTTTACTGGCTGAGAGATTTCATTTTCACAGAGATCCATATTCAGCTTTGAGGTAGACCAAGACATATGTATACCAGCTGACTGAGATTACATTTTAATTGTAAAGCAAAGGCTCATATAATTGTAATCTCAGTGGTTACAGTCACTGTAAGAAGTAAACTGTCCTCAACTATTCTATTGCTTAGAATCTTTTTCTAGAATGATCCGTATCAGTTGAATTAAACAGCTGCAGGCTTTTTCAGGTGTAAGGGCTCTATAGCATTAATTGTAGATCTGGAGCTTACATGAGTCCAGAGACAGCACAGATTTTATGGGACCTGTGATGCCTTGAAGACAAGGAGTCTTGCTAATATTGATGGGTAAAAGCACAGCAATCATTTAATTCAAAGTAAGCATTTGTGTATAATACAAGCACTTGGGCTCTGTCCTGGGAACAGCATTGATCCTTTGAAACTCCTTCCAGCAACTCCTTCTTATGCAAAACCAAGAAAGCAGCAGCATGCCAGAGAGCTCCACTTCCTGATGAAAAAGCAGGTCTTTTAAGTTGAAAAGACTCTTAATCTCTTTTGACTTCCTAGTAAATCTAGTCTGCAGGATGTCAATGATTTTGTTCAATGAATCGTTTCTGGATATGATGATTGAATATAACTTTTCTGACCTAGGACATTTGAGATGAACTAAGACAAAATCACTGCAGGTAAACCTTGAACCAAGATTTGGCCAGGTCCTCAAAGTGTTAGAATATAGATTGCAGATAAACACTTCTCAGGTTTCCAAACCTGAAAAGAAGATCTCCATACAGAATACCTATTAGGTGTTGTTCTCCAGGATGTGCTCATACACAGAAACATCTGTTCTATTAGCCAAGGATTTCTGTCTCTGACCTGGACAGTAGGGAGGTCACCAGTTGTGAACTGCTGTGCCTAGATTGGTTGCATGGTCTCAGAAAAGCAGAGAACTAACATAAATGGTAAAGCTTTTATGATTTCATGGCTGAATTGTTTGCTTGATTTGCTTTTATTGAAGATCAAGAATTTTAACGGTAGCATAAACAAGATTGGAATATTAGACAATTCACTGATGACATTTTCCCAATTAGATGATGTACAAGAAGTGTGATTGATTTAATCTGTTTTTAGTTGTTAGCAATATGTTCTTCTATCATAGTTCTGTTTATTTAGGCTTTCTCTATAGATGGTAAAAAAATGCAGTTGCTTTCAGGGGTGTAATTGAACTGGAAGTTTTGAGAAAAAACATACTTCAATTTTCAGTTTTGAGTTAGACTTATTATTCTGTCATATTTTCATTTAATTTGCTTGACATTCTACTCTGTATTCAGCAGAACAGCTATTTGCTTGAGATGAATTTCAATTACCTTCTCATCAGTTGTTTCTTAAATATTATATTTCCTCCCCTTCTTCAGGAGATATCTCATACATTATAGAATTCCAATCAACATTCCTCAGAGCATCCAGCTTTCTTTCACTGTCCTCTTTCTCAAAGTCAAAACACTTCTAGTACACAGCATTCTCTCATGAGTATTTCAGACTCAATGATAAGATAATAAGTAGATCCAGGATGCTCTGTATCTTAAATGTGATTCTTACATTTAGCTCATTTCTTAGTATTAGACATGGAATAGCCTTGGACTATAAAACCTGCTCAAGGAATTACTGGAAACAAAACATCTGCACTAAGAATATGTAACAATTAAGAATATGTTCTTCTTTATAATTGCATTCCTGTTATCCTAATCAATATCAGAGTAATTAAAATGCCTCATGATCAATGTTTCTGCCTTGTTCAGGAGGTATCTCTCATCTCTAAAAGGTTGCCATGATCTACTTTTTCTAACCTCACTAAATTTCACTTTGTCGAAATTCATTTGACTTCCTATTTGGCTATAAATTACTTGTAATCGGCCCCTATTGTCAGATAAAATTACACAGTTTTTCCTTTCATGCTACATATAATTGCTATGCAACTTAATTTTTCTATGCGCTGAATGGTATTTTCACTGCAAGAAAATTAAAACTTTTTATCAGATACTTTTATTATCATGAATCTAATATCCATCCTCCAACCTCAGGTAGACTTTTATTTTTCCATATGTTTTTAACCACCGGCTTTGTACTTACCATCCCTACCAGCAAGCATTTGGCTTGTTTCATGCTGTGAGTTCTGACAGGAGATAAAGGACAGTTTTTCAGCCACTATAAAAACTGAATAATGCTGGCTTGATTTGAGTGTCTTTGCCAAGTTGTACACATGGGCCAAAGGCCTGCATGGAACTCGTGAGACTTAATTTAGAAACCTAAAAGCTAGACATGAAAGGGTCTCCTTGTAAATGCAAGGGGACACCCACTTCCAAAGAGCTTAGTGACTGCATCCTCATAGCAGGACATGGAATATTCATCCTCTGGAAACACCTGACATCAACAACATTTGACTGTGTGAGATGGATCACACCCATGGACTCTGCAGCCTCACAGAATCAGCTTGATGATATGCTGCCAAACTCGTCTTTGAGGTCCTGATCTTACTCCATTCATCTGCATGCTCATCTAAATCCCTCTCTGCATCCTGGCAACTACAATGGATGACGAATGACATCTGGAGTCCAGCCACCAAGATATTCAGTGCTCTAACAGCAGTTGCAAACATTATGGTGTTCTTCGGCCACATTCTGTCAAGTAAAAACTACAGCAATATTTCTATTTCTAGGTAACATTTCTAATCTTTCTTGGCTGTGGTACCTTTTTGCCTTATATCACCAGCAGAACATGCAGAATANATGATTCCAAATTTTCTGACTTGTTATAAAACTTTTAGAAATATTTTCAGCTTTTGCAGACTGATTCTTCTCCTTTATCTCAGCTCATCTGATAGAAATGGCTATCTATAAAGTGGCTATCTTCTGTTATCAATGCATCTCTATTTTTATGCTCAATAGCTTCCTCACATGTTAAGTTACAATCTCCTTCCTCTCCCTAGTCTTTCTCAAGCTTACTGATATTGAGTGACTCAATTCTTGGAGACTATTATTTCACGCTGTGGTGGGTTGACCTTGGCTGGCCACCCATTCGCTCTATCACTCCCCTCCCCAGCTGGACAGGAGAGAAAGATGGAAACAACACATGGGTTAGGATAAGGCAGTTTATTAAAGCAAAAGCAAAAGCAAAGTGAAAGATAACAATGTTTATTCTCTACTTCCCATCAGCAGCGATGGTCGGCCACCTTGGAGCAGCAGGGCTTCAGCGCGCATAATGGTTCCCCAGCAGGCAGCCTTTGGAGACAATGAATGCCTGCCTTCCTGCTCCTTCCTTAGCTTTTATATCTGAGCTGATATCATATGGTATGGAATATCCCTTTGGTCAGTTTGGGTCAGCTGTCCTGGTTGTGTCCTCTCCCAGGATCTTGCTTTCGATTGAGGAAGGAATGTTACAGTGCTGATGCTGTGCTCAGCAGCGGCCAAAACACCAGTGGGTTATCAACACCCTTCTAGCTATGAATGCAAAGCACAGCACTGTGAGGGCTACTATGGGGAAATGAACTCCAGCTCAGCCAGACCTAATACACATTCACCCTTCTAAATACTCACCTTACCTTTGTTTCTTTTCCAGACATTTACTTAGTGCCTTTTCTTCTGACTTCCTTTTTTTTTTTTGTGCTGTGCTTCAGAAATAAACTTTTTCCTGTGAATTCACAGCTTTTACACGTTTCCTGATGTTGTGACTCCCTTTCATGCCAACTGTCAATCTTTACAGGAAAATCAACCAGTTGCTCTAATTTGGCTGTCTGATCTTCTAGTACCCCAGCTAACTGACAACACTCACACACGAAAAAGTATTTTTTAATGTCCTCAGGTTGACAGCCACAAGCATTTCACAGTCAATATGTACCATTATATATATACTGAACTTCACAGATACCTCCAAATGAAACAATTCACAAATAAACTTGTCTCGACCTTTGAAGGGATAAAATAAAGGCAACAAAATGCTAAGGATTAAGACACTTTTCAGGCAGGTTTCAACTCTTTTCTTTAAATTTACATTTTCAATTCAGAATAAAACATAAAAAAGCATTCTTTAAACTTTGCAATGACTGAGCATGGAACTGTTTGCCTGACTCTTGTTCTCAAAGAACGATGAAGGACATGGTTCTGTGCATTCAAAATCTGCAAATTATCTTGTTAAAAAAAATAGGCAGCACTGCTGCATCAAGTGAGCATTAGCTGGGTGCCCTGGAATCCAAACCCATGCAAACATGCTGACACATTGCTGGACCGAAGCTAAAACCCCTGCCTTAATTTTGTGCCTGAGTAATGTGACTACTGCTTCTAGTTGTAGGACTACATCATTCTGTGTCCGCCATATCGTGCTATGTTATGCTGTTTTGATAGGCCCTTCAGTATTTACTGAAAACCTTTAGTTTTTGTCAGGCAGGTTTAGAACGGGATAACAGCTCTGGCACCATGCCTCCTACATAAACTGGGGATAATAGATTAATTCTAAAGAGTAGAACCAGGTAGAATGAAGAATTGGAGTTTATAGTCATTGCACATTAGAATTATTGATGCTTAAGTGGCTTGTCTGTTACTCATATTAAAATAATAATCTGTGTTTTATAGTTACATATATATATTATTGTAAGTTTTAAATTCTTTAAAAAAATTCTAAAACTTATTTCCCATTTTTGATGCTTTAAAGAGATCAAATATATAACTGAGGAAATATATAGCAAATAATAATTTAAAAAATCTGGACAACAGTTTTGCCTTGTTTTTCATTCAGTTCATCTACTTTTGCAATAATGTCTAAATAAAACAAACATTTTGAAAGAACTATTTTTTTCCATTTATAAAAAAAGACGTATGTGTGACATCTAATTTAAAAGCCTCACAAGATATGTAGACCAAAATAATTCATCAACAAGTTTTCAATTTTCAAGAATTAGATTTCCTTTCTGATAAATTTAAGAGAAAACCAGTTAGAAATAAAGAAGCTAACTTCCTGTGGTTCTGAAATTATAATAATAATAATAATGATATTTTTTAATTTTCATTGCCTTTGTTAAAGCGATCTTCAGGAACCTGTGGACTAAATCTAAAAGGTAAACAAAAGCATATATCAATGAGTCATATTTTAGGATAGGCAACCTATCAGAGTCTAAGTCACTGTCAGATGCAGGGCTCTTAGAAAGGTAGGCATAACTCTTCTGTTCGGATCTAAACCAAACCCTTTCTACCTACCTTCATTTCTGAAGGTCTTTTAAACTTTTTGACAGATAAACTGAAAAGTTTTTATCATCATGTACAAAACACGTCTCCCTCGTGTTTCTCTACAAGCGCTCTCAGACTTCCTAGATGTGAAAATCTAATTTCCATACCAGCTAGTTTAATGGTGAATTCTTTATATGTTATTTTATTAATTAAAAAAAAAGATATTTTTATGGTTCCTGCGTGATGCATCATAAAACCACGTCTTTTTGGGGGGCAGGTTTGTAGATTTCAAAGGAAATGAAATTTGTAGGTTTGAGGAGATGACTTTAAAGAAGTTGAGAAATAGACAGACTGTGGAGATTGTATAAATAAAATAAATTATTGTTATTATAATATCTGGAGATGTAGCTTAGCAGATAGAGCTTCTGAGAATGAACTCCTTTAGCTAGTTTCAGGTAGTGTGTGCTACCTCTGGTGTGATAAAGTCCTTGGTCACTTTGTTGGGAGTAAAAACTTTGCAGCTAAACCCAAATAGCAGATACAATATAGTTTTAATGGTATCCTGTAAATACATTGAATTACATGTATATTGTATTTATCATATACTTTATGTGTTAAGAATAACATAGAAATTCTAATTCTGGGGAAGGAAATTCTCTGTAGAATGTCCATTGCTGGAAGTCTAAAGAGAGATTAGATAAATATCTGTCTGATACAGACTTAATTGATCCAGCCTTGGATAACAGAGATGAACTTGATGACCTCTGAAAATCCCATTCATCTTTAATTTTCTGATTCTATGCCAAGAAGTATTTCACAAGAGGGCTAGAAATTTAATATTTGAAACTTGCAAAACACCTGAAAACACTCTGAAGTAGATTCACATCTGATTCTTTTTAGGTACTGGATTTTCTTGAGTGCTTTTTGAAACTGCTTGGTCCTACACACCTCCTTTGTTTTATGAAGTACCCAAATATAAACAATACTTAGTAGGGAAGCTAAAGTTTTTGGTACTAAGGTTTTCCCTTGCTGAACTTTATTTGCAAGTTTATTTTATGGAATGGTGTACACTGACGAAAATACTCTTCCTGGCCTATATGGCAATCAGCCTACACTCTGAAGTGTGACATTTGATTACCTTGTCTTAACATGCAGAACTGCAAATGTTATTAATGGTCATAAAATTATTCAACCCTTTTAAAAATCAGACACAGTATTTGACTAGATGACCTTCTGCAGTCATGAAATTCACGTTCTGATTGAAGTGGTATCAGTCTAGAGGATCTGATATAGCTCTGGTGCAAGTGTCACAGCTCTGTCACTGAGGTGGAAAAGAATCTTAATGAGCTGTTATCTAAGCAATGTAAGTATCTTTGAGTTTTACTATTTTCTGATTTATTCACAAAATATACACCACAAAATATAGGTTTGCGATACCTTGCATTTTCACTGGTAGTAAGCAGGTACTGGGTCATAGTTCAGTAGCTTTCTTGCCCTTTAGCAGCATGTTGCATCCACTGGAGCAGATGTCACAGTGCTCTGAGTGAGTGAGAAGTATAGATGTAGCAACGGGTTGCATATTTATGCACGTCTTGTAATCACGGTCACCTGGGACATTAAGAGTTTCTTTACTAATTTTTTTTAAAATGTGTGTGAAGAGCAGAAGAGCAAATCATTTTGTATTAAATGTTCCAAAACAGCAGTTGCCACAGTGGCTAGTATTGGTTGAGTAGGAAAAAGGACTATTCTTAATTTGGAAATGTGATGGCAACATGTCAACATTATGAATAATTTAAATTGCCAATTATCTGAAGCATCTGTTTACCCATCAGATTTAAACCATTTTTCATATGGCCAACCCCAAATCTTGCCCTTATGCTAGGAAAATGAAAAACCATTCATAATGCAATAAAATTATTTGCTTGTACCATCAGTTGACAGCAATGTATCATCTTAAGTATTTGTGATGGAAAATGGTTCCCAGCATGGTTATTATGCAGAGGGGCGGTCAGGGTGTTTAGGCTGAAACAGTCACATAATCCTCTAATTTCACAAGTTTTCAAGCTTCTTTGTGGCTAGAGACTATTTCACTTTCTGCAGTGCAGCCCTGTTCAGAGCAGGCTCAGGCTTTATGAATTCAGTGAATGCAGGATGATGGATGAAACCTGACGCTTAATGTTTTCTGTTGGTTGTCTCTAGATTAGTCCTGCATTTGGTATTGGGGAGTAGTTACTCTGCAGAGACAACACAGAGTCAGTGGGGAGTGATGAACCTCTGTCATCTATGCAGGAACACACATTAAATCCAGAAAATTTCTCAGTTCTGTAGCATAATACCTTTTCCCAGGGTTCCAGCCCCAGCTATGAAGGGGCTCCATGTTAAGGGCTGCTGATCTGGGTATGCAGTGCCAGATTCCAATCTCAACTGTCTTCACGTGTTGAGACTGAGATGTGTCTGCCATTGTGCAGACTGTCAGGGAGACTTTTTGTTGGATGTGCAGAGAAAAATGAGCTTATAGACTGGAAGCAAGTGTTCAGATGTGTACGCACACAAAAACTATGTCCAAGATGCCTGTGGGAACTCTTCTGGGCATAGGAACCTTCTTTTAAACTTTAGATTACTTCAATTAGGTGTTTGAGGTGGGCAGTTGATATAAAGTCTCAGATGAACAACAGCAAGAATGTTAGAGTATTTTTACTTCTCAGTTCCATTTGCTAATTTATTTGAAAAAGTTGCTACTTACTCCCCTCTGCGTCATATGTTTTCTGCAGAACTTGAGTATAGCTTAAGGCAGAGTTCACAAACAGCAGGGGCTGCATGCGCTTCCCCTTCCTTGCATCCTGTGTCCTTCTGCCCCCTACAAAGGCTGAGAAGCGGGTCTAGCTACTCCTTTTATACTCTAAGCAGCTTCAGCTCACGAGAAAGAGTCTGTACTTCGGATTAGTTTGACATTTTAATCTCAGTGGTTTGCTTTTTATATAGAATCAGTGTGGAAGATCAAGTATAAATTGTAAGAGGACCATTCTCATTGGGCAACTGCTCATAGTAGGGTGTAATGGCAAACACTTCTGGGTTGGGTGTTTGAGAAATTAATGAATGATATGGAGAACTGAGATGAAGAGGGATTATGTTTTTACCAAATACAGCTGTAAGGTCTCTGTCTCAGAAAAAAGAAATCCATAACAACAACTAGGTATGGCAGCCCTGGGTTCACAGATCTCTCCCTGCAGGCCAGGCTGGTGGCTAAAGAGGCCAATGCAAGATAGGCAGGTCCGGTTGCAAAAGATACAGCAGAAAGACTCCTTGGATGGTATCTGCAAGACAGGATTCTTTCTGCGTTGTCCTTTTTCCTCGAGAGTGATCCTGCGTGTGTTCTCAAAAGAAGCAGCAGCATTATAGATGGTGTGTCTCCAGGCCTCCTGATTGGAGGCCAGAATAGACCAATGATGAAGATCAATATGGCCAAGGCTGAGATATTGTTCAGGGAGTCCTTGTATCTCCTCTTTGGGGCTCCTCTCTTGTGGCAGCCAGTGGCAAGTTCACCATAAAGCAAGATCTTAGGGAGGCGGTGGTCCTTCATCCTTGAGATGTGTCCTGCCCAGCGCAGCTGTGTTCTCAGCAACATGGCCTCAATACTTGTGACTGCTTGTTCTAGAACAGGTGTATTAGTCACATAATCTGACCAGTGAATGTTTAGGATTGTACGGAGACAGCGTTGATGGAAGCATTCTAGGAGTCACAGGTGGTGACGGTAAATGACTCACGATTTGGTCGCTCCTCTCCTGCAAATAACATAAGCTAGAAAGGATCAGCCTATTGCTGAACTAATATGATCCTCTTTATGTATTATTACAAGATTTACTTATTTGCTGTTGTTTATAAATAGCTACAAAGTACAGTCCTGATGAAAACCACTTAGATACATTGGAAAAGCCAGAGAAATTAATGGGTTTGATTCCATTGTCAACAAATAGGTAGTGAGTGCTATTTAAGTTCGCAAAGTGTCCCAGAGGGCACTTAGGGCTTGTTCCAGGAGGTAACAGGTCTTCCTCAAGTCCCATGTTACATCAGCCAGTTCCATGTCTCTGGTGTCCTAAGCCATCCCAAAAGGCACATCGCAGGTACAATTCATGTTGAATTTGTAGGTTCCTAAATTTAGATGTCCAGTTGTAGGACAGAGGTGCAGAATGGGATTTTGTTGGCTAATGTGGATACTTAAGGTTACTGTGTACCTGCTAGAGTATCTGACATGTCAGTCTAGAGCAGTTAGATGTGGCACAGAACTTACAGGAGATTCATGCACTTCTTGAAGGGTAGATGAAAGTGGGGTCGGATAGTCTAGGATGACATTAAGCACTTCAGTTTAGACAGCTGTATGATGTCCAAGATATTTAATGGGAAGTTTACTCAAGTAGTGAAATAGCTAAACTGGTAAATGTGTTATGGGTGAAAAATTTGGAAGTGAAAAAATATATAGTTCTATTTCTATTTCTGTTCTATCTTTGAATTTTTTCATCTCTACTTTTTAGTTTTATATTTTACCAGTGCGTATATCATTTCCCACTAAAATATAAACGAGATTACTCTTTTTATTTGAAACATATATTCTCTTTAAGCATGAAATTTCTTCAGTCATATTGTTATATTTGTGCCACATCAAATGTTGATATGACACAGGAGAAAATTTGTTGCGACTGCTTATTTATTTGTGGGTTAGTACAGTATGTCAAGGCACACCAAAATATTCTGTGCACATTTACATCAGTGAAAAGCACTTGTGGTCTTTGGAAATGGAAAAAATAATATGTCTATGTTCATGCTGCATGACAAAAGGTGCTTTTGGAAAGGTTCTCACGCAAGAAAAGAATTATCAGCTTTTTGATGCACTATTTCAAAATGCGTAGCTGAATTCCAGAAGGGTTTGTCTTTTATTTCTCATGGTGATCCTCTTAGTCAGCAGTAAACCAATATTCACAAGAGCATTATATCAAATATGGCCAGTGTACTCCTCTTCACACATCTGATGTTGTGCATCTTTGTGGAAAAATGTTTTGTAGTTTTTTGTACAACTACTGAACATGTATGGATAACTTGGCACCTGCCATGCATTGTCTTCTATATAAGTCATCAGTCAGCCAAGAAAGCCTTGCCCTGAATTTTTAGCAGTTAAAATTATTTGTACTCTCTTTGGCACAATACATAATCTGTCAGTTTGTCGATATGGTCAGCTGTTCCATGCTTTGAAGAGTCTAACAGCAGTTAAAAGGTATACAAAATTTAGAACACATAATAAGTTAAAGAAAAGAAATAAAGAAAACTTAACAAATTAAAAAAATAAAGAAAAAATATAGGTAATATTTTAAAAACTATCCCTCAGTACTTTCAGGGGACAGTAAATACTTAAATTTCATGGGATTCCTAGCAATACCTTGACAGTCACACATTCATAAGCAATGCTGCTAGTTTCAATGTTTTCTGTGTTATATCCCAAGTGTGGTAGTTTCAGCCTGGAACATATTTTGTTGTATGGCACAGTGTCATCACAGTTTCCTGAGATGAAGTCTTTGAATAGATCCCCTTCAGAAAAGGAACATTTTGTAAAAAAAAAAAAGATTTTTACTTGGTTATGCTAACACAATCTTAGAGTGTGGCAAAACCACACAAAAATTTTACTACATGACTCAGATATTTAAATATGTGCATATGAAGTCCCACATCAGTGACTGTCAGTTACAACATATTCCCACAAAGACTGCAATGCTAAATGTATTCTGCTATGATAAGCATAATTGCTTTCTGAAACATATGATTGACAGGAATAGACAAAAGAAAGAGGAACAGAAGATCAATTTTCCACACTTTACTGTAGTCCATCTCTCTTCAGAAACATTTTGACACAGCAACTGTTTTTAAAACACTGTGACCAAGGGCTGTAAATACCTTTTAGCATGTCCATGACATACTTTAATAAAAAAGCAATGTGTTTTCCCTTCAGGGGGATGGACTTTCCTGCTGTCAGCCTTCCAGTTCTCTTGGTTCATTGTCTGTTCTCTTTTAAACTAGGACACCTATTGTATAGCTGGATATAAAGAGGAGGATGTATTTAATCTTTTATAAGGAAATCCAAGATGTAGAGTCAAAGACAAGAATATCTGAAAGACGCTTTGTCTTATGATGAATAAGAATTAGATCCTGGTATCATACTGTCAAGCTGCACCACAACTATCCCTTTATTTAGGTTTTGTTCTGTAGCACAAGGACTTAAAATCCTATTCATCCTAAACTCCAAGGGTAAGTGCTTTCTTTATCAGCAGAAAGAACAAACTCAAACCAAATGTCACATGCATTTGGAAATGCACAACAAATTTAATAATGACTATTAGCCCTCAGAAGGGATATATTTTAGCTCACGAGAAAAGAAACAGGCAACTTGGGTGTGACAACCAGGTGGAAATACTACCTCCTTATTCCCCATCTTTCCTTTACTTGCATTGTCCAAAATACAAGCAAACTGATACAGGATTTGCAATTTCAGTTCCTGAACATATTAGGTGGGTTAATTTCCTGGAGCAGTCAGCATTCTTTAGTGATAAAAGATATTGAAAAGGTTATTTTTTGCTTCAATGCATGGGTAGGATGAAAAGAATCAAATGTTCACCTTTTTAGCATTTTAAGCTTATTTTTTGTGCTGAAACTGAAGTGAAACAAGGCAATATTGTGTGTTTTACACTTGCAGTAATATGCTAGTGCAAGGTTAAGTTATGATCATGCATTGAAACTTGAAATTTTGCCCAGACATAAGTCATTAAGAACTTGGATATTTTTTGATTGGTGTGATTTTTCTTACAGAAAGGCATGACTGCTGTAGTTCAGCACACAACGACATTAGCTGTAAAGAAAGTAGAACACTTTAATTATTGTGGAAGAGGGGACGCCACATAAAGTTACAGTTTGCTAACAAAATTTAATGATAACTCAAAGTTAGGCGGCATTTTCAGCACACCAGAGGACTGGGATTTTATGTAACAAATAATTTCAATGTCTTGAGAACAGGAACAATAGAAATGAGATAAATTTTAATAGAACAAAGTGGGAAGTCCTAATTTTAGGGAATAATAATAAGAATAGGAGTGTTGTCATAAGTCATAAGTAGAAGTAGATAAGAAAAACTTGTATACTAGCAAAACAGTGTAAGTATGAACTGCTGGTTTGATATTTGTTAAAAAAGTTAAATTAGTTCTGGGATATGTAAGTGAAACAGAGATTAGGGAAATCTAAGGCCATGATGCTGTGTACTTATGGGACCCTCTTTGGAAAGCAATGTTCCATTCTGGACACCTGCATAAAAGAAAGGTGCATTTAATTTAGTGTGGGGGCACAGAAGTCTTAGAAATATATTAAAATAAGTGGAGATTTTGTTTTAAATAGAAGATGAATAGAGCTAGGTTGATTTAGACTGCTGTCCCTACTGAACTGAAAGAGAAGGAAGGACATGTTACTGTCTGTAAAATTATTACAGGATAAAACTCTCATTATTTAACTTAGGAGATGGCATCAGCAGAAAAACAGATGGATACAAACTAATCATGAATACATTTAGCCTGATAAATAGAGAAAATTAACACATGGCATTTAAGAACAGGTTTTCAATAACAGTTATAGCTACAAAACAAAGAAAACAGAAATATTTTAATTTGAATAATATTATCAGCACATGATGTAATGTCTTGCTTTCAATAGTATAAAACTGGATGCACAGACCCAGCATGTCCTTTTCAGTCCAATGTATTTGCAAGATGATGGGTATCTATGTCCAAGATCAGAAGACATAAAGAGCTTTCAGCCACAGAGAAGGGGAGGCAGATGAGAAATATGGAGAGGCAATATACTGATTTTTTTTTTTATTTTGTTTTTGATTTTTTTTTTGTGGGAGAAATATACTATAGAAAACAGTTGTGTGAGTTCTCTGTAATTCAACATGATGTATTGCATCAGTAATAGTTTGTTAATGGGAATAATAAAAGGATTCATAGCATTAAACACTGAGATGGTCCTGAGGACAGTTCCATTAATGATCCACAAACCAGCTGCATTTCACGTGCTCAGTGACATAATTCTGTTAAGAAAACCTGTATTTTTGGAGGATTAAAAAAATGTAAATACACCAACAGTGAAGAAAAAAAGGAGACTTCTGACATGCTGAAGCTCCAACTTTACACATGCTAGAGAATTTCAAAACGCCAGATCATAAACTTACCTTTTGTTAATCAACCATTGAGTGAAATATCATGCATTTAATTTTCCTGGGTCAGTTTGTTCCTCATGCAACTCTCTTTCTTGAACCAATCAAATTGCAAACATAAATAACAACAAAACAGTATGGATGCAGAATCACTGGAGGTATGGAAAATTCAGATTTAAATATTTGTAATAAATCATGCTATTAATAAATAAATAATCCAGTAAGGCAAACTTTAAATACCTTTGGGACAAATTTTCTTCACTAGGGATGAAGGTCTTGACCACTGTCTCACTGGCTGTGATGGAAAAACTGGGTTGCTGCACAGCTGTACAGCTCTCAATCTTCCCTTCCCATCTGTCTCCTTCTCCCAGTATCCTTCTCCTCTCTGACTTTTATTAAACTTCCATAAGGAGGACATTTATATGCAGAAGTACAAAGGAAAGCCAGTGTGTGTTCTAACTTGTGCCTAGTTTAGATGATGATGGGCCAAGAACTGAAAGACACTGACCATTTCATTGTAGGTGCAGCATTTTTCTCTCTTCCCATCTTCCTTTCCCTTCCCCAAGAACTATAATAAAAGGTCTAGGCTACATGTGAAGCAGAAGAACAAGGATTTAAATTTATATGTACCTAGTTTGTGAACTGGAATTTCAGCTTTTTTATATCTTAAATGCAATCCACCTCCAATAGCTTCATTTTCATACAAAAAAAAAAAGCACTTTTAGTAATTATTCTACAGATATTCCAAAGTCACGTGACTGCAAACCTAGTCTCATGCACAGAAACTCCTTTCAGGAATAATCTCATGTTCCTTCAGTGGAGCCTGCCTTGTTCATTTCCAGATAAAAATATCTTTGTCAAGTTTACCAAGCAGTACAGAATGGATTTGCTTTAATAATCTTTCCCTCTACTTTTTATTAGTTTCTCAGCATTTTTCAGATGCACAATTAATCATTTTTTTTTAAATTTTTTTCTTGGTTATTGTAAAAAAGTATTAGCTAGCATGGAACCTTGGAAAAACTTCAGTTAAAATACACATGCTCTCAATGGCTCACAGTTTAAAATTACTTGTCTTTTAGCTATTTTTAAAATTCATTTAATGTTTTGCATTCTGATTCTGTAATTTCTTAATTGCATGATATATAGAATAAAATCAAATATTCTACTGAAATATAGCAACTTATCACTAACCTTGTACCTCTCTTATAAAAAATGAGTATCTCAGTAATTTGACAGATTCTTTTGTCATAAACTATGTTGCATGACATTAAATATGCTACCCTCTATTCTTTATTAATCAGTTTCTCTATCTGATGTTCCATTACTTTTCTCAAGATTTATGTCAGGTAGACAGGTATATATTTACCTAGACTACCTCATTTATCATAGAATTCATAGAATAGCACCAGGTTGTAAGAGACCTCAAGGATCGTATGGTCCAACCATTCGTGCAGAAGCGTGATCTAGACAAGATGGCCCATCACCCTGTCCAGCTAAATTGTAAAAGTGTCCAGTTTTGGGGAATCCACCAATTCCTGGGAAGAATATTCCAGTGGATGACTGTTCTCATTGTGAAAAAAGTTGCTATTGTGTCCAATCGGAATCTCCCCAGTAGTAATTTGTTTCCATTACTCCTCATTTTTTCCATATGACTCCTCATAAAAACAGAGCCTTCATCTTTGCTGTAGCCACCCTTTGAATGCTGGAAGATGTGATAAGTCTTCCCTTAGCCTTCTTTTCTTGAGGCCGAACGAACTGAGTTCTCTTAGTCTTTCCTCACATGTCAGGCTTTCCATTCCTTTCATCATCTTTGGAGTCCCTCTCTGGACCTTCGCAAGTCTGACAAGTGCTGAGCAGAGATAATGACTTTTTTATTTCTGCTGGTGATATCCTTGTTGATGAAACCCAGCATCCTCTTGGTTTGCTTTGCCACAGCAGCACATCATTCATTCATATTGAGCTGCTTGTCCACCAGGACCCCCAGGTCCCTTTCCATAGAACTGTTCCTCAGCTGAGTGGATCTCAGTCTATGCTGGACTCCCGGATTATGTTTTCCCAGGTGCAAGACCTTACACTTGTCCTTGCTGAATTTCATAAGGTTCTTGTTAGCCACTCAGATAGTCAGCCATAGAATTCCACATATATTCTTCTGTGTGGTAGCCATCTGTTATTTCCATTTGTATTCTAAATTCAAATGATCTAATTTATTCACTTTCTGTCTTGTCTCCTTGTCAAATATTTATATCTAAAATTTCCCATTGTCTTTATCTTTTCAGCTAGACTGGTATAGAATAGACTTTGTTTTGATAGCACTTCTTAGATCATCCCTTAAAGTGCTTTCAAATATCTTTATTATTGTTTACACATTTTTTCCTTTTATATCATTCCTCTTATTTATCAGGCACAAACTTATCCTGTTCCAAAGAGGCAATTTTAAAGTAGTAAATGACTAATTGTGTTACATTCTATTTGCATGCAACAAATGTAATCAAGTTCTCACTTTCATTTAAAGAATCACTAACTTTTAGTTGTGGAATCAATTTTGATTTAGCTGTCAAGATGATGTCTAGTACAGATTTTTCTAAGGAGACACACAAAAATTTTTGGTTTAGGAAATTTTTATCCATAATTTTTCAGAATTTCAAAGGTATTTTATATATGGAAATGTCAAGCCTGTAGAGCTACATCTTTCAACTGATTTTTCAACCTGTGAAAAACCTTTTTTTTAAAGCTCATACAGTACAAAAAGTCTTTTCTCTTCTTCCTCTCCATAGACACTGTAAGTAGGGTTTTAAGGTACTAATCATCCTGCTCCGTAGGGTAGTTTCATGGTAAGTAGCTGCCTGCATCTAATTGTCCTTGTCACAGTCTCCATGACAAGGGAGATTGATCTGTAAACACCAAAAACACTTACTACAGGGTTGTCAGTGGGCTGAAATCAGTTATTGCCATGTACTGCCTCGTCTCTTGCCGCTGTGTTTTTCCTAAATTGCTTATAGTTAGTGAGTTTAACATTCTGTCGTGGTTTGAACCTTGTTTTCCCCCAGGGGCTAAGAAAAATGGTAAAACCCCAAGGGGTGGTAACCCCTGAAAGTTTTGAAGTTCTGTCCAATGGGCGCTCCTGCAAAATGTAAACATTCCACAAGCTGACCAGAAGAGACGAGTGGTAGTTTGGGGTTGTTGTAGGAGAGGTGGCCATGTTGTAGAGCCATGAGGAAGGGGCTCGGAGCCCCTTGGATAGCTCTGACCCCCTCCCAGACCCCGGGTGGGGTCACAGAAACTCAGAAGCAGTGTTAAACTGAACTGAGCTCTGTGACTGAGAGGCTAGAAGTTTTTTTCCTCCAGAAGCGGCGGCAGTGTCCAGAGATTGTGGCTAAGAGCCAAGAATTAACTGAAGGAACGGTAAACAGCATGTAGCCAAGGAAGACTCAGAGTTGCTCGAGCCGAGGTAGAGAGCCGGCAGCAGAGAGACAGAGTTTTGGGGGTAAGAACTGTACCAGACCCCCCAAACTCCCTTGGAGACCCCTCCTAGAGAGAGGAGGAGTAGATGGACTCCTATTTGAGAGGAGCCTTGGAGTACAGCAGTACTGGAGAGAGAGAGGAGCTAAGAAGCTCAAAAGACGTCCCGGAGCTGGACCGGGACGGAGAAGGAATGCAGGGCAAGTTGACCTTGGCGCCCCTGCTGCTGCTGACAAGCCTGGCAGCCTGAGACGGAGCACAGGAGCTCTGGTAGAACTCTTGAGGCAAAGGCTTGCAACTGAATGCTGCCCAAGATGTTCTGACTCAGGGGTGAACCCCTGAGGAAGGGACTTTCACGAAGATGCCCCTGCATTTCGTGATATGACGTGGTGACACGAGCTTGTCCCTGCTATGCAGGCCATGGAAGAGAAGACCCCCTCGCTTGGAACCGACAGGGGCCGAGGGGGTTTGGATACCCCCCTCGTGAGTGCTGGCAGAGATCCAGCTATCAGCTGCATGCATGTGGAGAGGACAGATGACTGCTGCTGTAGAACCTACTCCTGCTTAGAGACTGGAAGGGATCTGTCCTTATTCCCTCCCGGACTTTTATTTGGAGGGGAGAAGAGATCTGATCCATTGTAAATACTATATGTCATGGTAGAGATAGTTGTGATCGTGTGTATAATGTATTATAGTATTTATTTGTACAGTCATTGTAATATATTCCCTTTCCCCCATTTTGAGTCTGGCGTGTTTTGTCTGGAAAAAATCATCTCACATTGGATTGAGATGTGACAGGGGGTTAGGACTAGGGAATTGGATTTTTGGGGCTATCTCAAACCATGACACATTCCTATCACAGAAATTTTCTTTCAAGTTCCAGTAATATCAAGGAGGTCAAATTCATTCTCATAGTAGTTGTTCCTACTCTTTCTGTTTACTGCACAAGCTTCCGCCATTCATGAATAGGCAATTAAAGAATTTATTTTCTTTCTGTCATTCAGTGTCTCGATTAATTTTGTTCTTGACAACTTGGCTGTTCTAAATGAGTGTTTATTTGGTGCCCCTTTTTAATCTCCCCTTTTGTTGTAAGTTTAATGTCATTATTACTAGTCTAGTCAGCTTGTCCCCTGTAAAATTGATTTCCCCTTTAATGAGCTGGAAGTGGCACAAACCACATAACTCCTTAGTTAGAAAATGGCTCTATAGTCCACCAAACTAAAATCCCCTCTCCCTCTTACACCTGTCTAATTGGCAGTTTATTTGTAAAAACTCCATATTCATGTGTTCATTTCTGGGACAGGAACAGTTTCCAAAAAGATCATTTGTGTATTTTCATGCTTTATCATCTTTCTGAACTCTCTGAAATGATACATAACTGGTGAGGAGACACATGAAGCATCGCTAGTACCAATACATACCACTACTACATTAAATCTTCCCCACTCAGTTGGGTAAGGTTGGCTTTTTTCCCTGAATGAAAAAGAATTGAGACTCTGTAAGAAAATATCATAAGAGCTTTATCCTATAGGAAGAATTGATAGTTTTGACAGCAGTTTATCTGTGCATTGCATTCAATTGCAAAATTCCTGGAGAAGTTTCTCTTGTTTGCAACTAACTTTTGATATTTTGCAGGAGGAATACTTTAGGGCACCAGAAATATCTTTTATCTATTGCATGAAATTCCTTTCAGCTTTTGCTCCTTGCAGGTAGCTTTTGGTCCATGTACATGAACTTAGGAAGAGTACTTCTGTTGCTGAGGAAAGGTAAAGCACACTCTTTCCATAATAGCCAAGCTCTCTAGGTCCATGGAATACAAAAGGAGGGTGAAAGAGCTTCTGAGTTCAGTGTGTATATACTGAGTTCTTCCTCATGACTATTTTTTTCATTCAGTGCATGAACCAACTCTACATTACCCCTTTGGGTTAACACTGCTCTGTACGTGCCGTCTAGTAGGTTACCATGAAAACTGTCTGTGCTGCTATGCTACAGGCCCAGAGGTAAAACCATGCTGCATATATATGTGGGTGGTTGAAGTTGTGCATTATCAAGTTTACTTTTTATCTTTGTCTTCAAAGAACGCCAAAAAAACCATGCTCATTAGTTGGTTGATATTTTAAGGTAGATTTTGCACAAGATTTTAGAGCAATGTTAAATTCTTGGAAGTTAGAAAATACTCTTAGGTTGCCTATGTAAGTGCATTCAAGAACTCTTGCTACAAAATACTAACAAAGAGGTTGTTTACTACATTTAAAATGCTGCATCCTAATTACAGCATAGAAAGGAATCCCATTAAATCTTCCTGAGAGCATAATTCTATGTAATACCATCTCAGTAACACTATTTGTCCTAGTTTTACCGTGACATGGGTATATCTTTGAGTGTAGCTAAAGATACAGTGCCTCGGTAGTAAAATCCCTTGTCATTACAGCTACACATCCTGTTGAGGCTAGTTGTTTCCTCTGTTAGACTAAGGCAAAGGATAGGAGGTCATTGTACAAGATAAAGTGGAAAAGTGACACCTAGAAAATTCAGATTCTGTACCAAGAAACTCTGTGTTACCTCATTCAAGTTACAGTGTTAATACTGAACTTCCCTAAAACAGGCCTGAAAGCCCCAGTCAAGCCATGGCCTTCTGAACAAATCGTATCTTGGTACTGCCAGCCAGTGCCTGGGCTGTCCAGCTTGGCAGTAGAGCTAGAGTGCCCTGAAGGTGACACTTGCATCATTTTGTCCTTTCCCTTAATGCCTTTTTAGGACATCCATCTCTCTAGACTGTAATCAGCAATGCACATAGCCAGTAGAGGAAAGAAAAGGTGTAGGGAATCTTATTTTGTGCTCAGTTGAGAATAGGGAAAGTGGACAAGTGACAATTTAACCTTTAGTAAGCCATTTACCCACTACAATTGTGTATGATTGTATGCAGTTTAGCACTGAGGGGCTCCTTTCAAAACATAATTCCAACTTCCATTGGCCTCAGTTTCCTTATATCTAAGCCATGGATAACTCTCACTTTAACAAAATATTGACAGCAATGTTTGTGAAGTTGTGAAGTATTCTCTAATCTTCACATGCCAGCTGCTCTATCATCATTAGTTTACTTCTTTTGAATTGCCTTGTTTTGTTTTCCATAGGCTAGCAGGCTTAGAAGTTATTGTAAAAATTATGCCAGTGAGGTTTCAAGTTATACTTATTTGTTTTCAAATAGAATTGTGATTAAGGCTCATCAAATCCCCTCTATTGCTTTTCCTGCTATTGTTGATTAGTTAAGAAGCAGAAGGGAACGTTGCACTGTAAAACATCCATTTATCTGCCAGTGTCAGGTTTTCCTGACACGAGGTGCTAATGCAGAGCACATTAAGCATTAGCAGTAGGTGCTCCAGACCTAGCAGTTCCTAGACAGGCATTAAGAGACCTCAAATGAGTCAGTGTCACACTATGGTTTAACCTAATACCAACCCCTTAGGGCACCACTATCAAATGTAAGAGAAATGGAAGATCTTTTTGTCATCATGATATTGTGGGAAAATGTGAAGTATTCAGTATTCCTGAAATTTCTTCTTTCACATAGAGATTTTTTTTTTGATACATTTACAATGCTTAACTGTGATACCAGCTACTGGCTCTTACTGACACTTTCTGATCATGAGGTTTTCTCATATCTACAGTGCATGAGAAGTAGCAAAAACATCTTTAGAAAACAAGGTTTGAACTGAAAGGAATCCTAAGTAAACAAGCAAGCGAACTCTCTGCTCCCAGACAGGCACGATACAGCATGCAGCAGAGGCATTGAATCAGAGTTAAATCTAATGCAAGGTCTTAACTTCTTTTACCATACTTGTTACCTGGAGCTGCTTTATTTCTAATTCAATATATGTTTTGTTCTGTGTTTCTTACCTTGAAGTTGCTGAGTCTCAGGAATAATCATATTGTTTTAGAAATCTCTGATCTAGTGTTTGTGTGGAAAGGTGTCTCAGATAGCTGGTTGTCTGGCAGCAGCTGCTTCAAAGGGTCTGGCAGCTGAATGTGAGAAGCTCAGGTTTTACTGGAAGTGGTGACAGTTACATGACTTCAAACCCTTGCCAGGGTCAGAATTTGTACATTTCAAATTCACTTCATACACATTCGGTTGACAAAAATTGTCTAACCATCAAATTGCCACACTGGCAGATGTTCTGGCTTCAAGTCCTATCTCTGATAAAACCCCAGTCCCTTTAGATAAATATTCCTGCAAAATATTTGCTAGCAGGCTTACAGGATACATAAACTTGTAAAAGGTTTTTAAACCTATTGATGAAATATGTCAGTCTGAGGGGTTTTATTAGCTTACCTGCATTGTAGCAAAAATACGTGGAATTACAGTGTGTTCATTTGAGCATGCATATGTATATATCTGTGCATATGTGTAAAGCCCAGCCATGATGATGTGTAAAGCATGTACAATTGTTTGGCTCCGATGAGTTAGTCAATATTTTAACCTTTGTCAGAATGCTCTGAAATCAGTTGCGAGTATCAGCCTTTTGTGTATATACAAAAAGCAATCCTATTTATTTGAAAAGAGTCTGGGGAAAATCCTGTACCTCTGAACATAGCAGTAAAAACTAACTAGAGCAAGAGAATGTAGTAATGGTTGTTCCAAGATGCACCAGAGGTGCATCTCTCATGGTGGCCAAAACCAAAGGACTGCAGAAGAGATTAAGAATAGAACAAGTGTATTTGACACTTCCCTGTGTACTCTCCTACTGACCAATATTTTGGGGCTCAGAGACAAGATTTACTCTAGAGATTTCTGCAAAGTTGCCCAGCTGCTCCCTGAACCTATCTACAGTGAGGGCTGTAGAGCAAGGGTTTGGCAGTTAAAAACCACAGACTGTGTAGTAGCACTCTCTTTCATTTGTTTTAGAGGTACCGATTGCTAGTTTTATTTGATGAACCATAGATTTGGTACTAGAAGGGCTAGCTGTACCTATCCTAGACATCTTCCTGTATTTGGGGTTTTCAGAGGCTTATGTCATGACACACTCTCTTTTCCAGTGCTGTACAGTTGTTCCATACTTTTGAAAGTGTTTTTCAGACTGCCATGAACCTTTCTAATAATTCCTAATTTTCAATTTTTTTTCTTCCTTCCCAACCATTACTGAACACTAAGATGAGTTTGTCCTGGATCTTTAAGATCAGGATCTCATACCTCTGTAATTATTAGTCATCTCTGAGCTCATTCTTCAGTACATAAGATTAGGAACTTTTCCTCCTCCCATGATACTCCCTTAAAATTCACCTATACTGAATTTTATTATTTCCTTGCCTTGTCACATAGTCCTTCTGGATTTGTTCTAGTAAATGAACCAGGGCAACAAAAAGCTTTCAAGCACTATGCTGGAAAACTTAATAGATTAAATATGATGTCCCTGAAGGTAGGTGGCATTGCTTGCAAATATAGGACTAAGTGCTTTTTCTAAAAAAAAAAAAAAAAAGGTGGCCTTCACATATGTCTTCACAGCATATATTTTCTGGTTTATACTAGAAGGCATCCCTGTTCTATTGCTTTTCCTCCAAAATGGTAGTCAGGCTTTAGCTGGAAGTGTCAGATAGAACCACACTGACAAATGACAAAATGGGCAACCATGGGCCAGAGTCTGAGGCCATGAGAGCCCTAAGTTAAGCCATGTCAGAAGATGATCCCTAAAAGATGCCAACCAGTACAACTAGTACTCTCCAAACCAACAACCTTCCAAGGCTGGAGACAGCATGTGCTGTGTGAGAATGCTCTAGCTTTGGCTCACTCCATCCCACATAGTTTTCTAGCAGCATATAATGCAGACTTTTTTCTCTGCAACATCCATATCTACCTTCAAGTCAGACGCAGGGTATACAATCAGTCTCTGCTTTCTTGCCAGAGAAATACCACTCTGACAGAGTAGCACTGCCCTCACATTTTTCTCTTTACTTTGAACATAAATGTGAAAAAGAAAAAAAAACCAATTTATAGTTTTCTGAAGATCAGCTAAGAGCCAGCTGAAAGTACTGTATAATGAATACTACCATCCTGTACGACTTGGGTTGGGGCTGGAAAAAGTACCTGACGGTTTTATTTAAGATTATAAATATATCTATGGAGAACTTCTGCAATTCTCCACAGTCACTCTAGAATACCCAATATTGTGAGTGATCTTGGTTCTTTCATACTTTTTTTCCTACTGTTTATGAATATTTTAAACAGTCCAGGCACCTGTGAAAAATCCTGTGGGAAACAACTCACGGCTTCTCCTTACTGGGAAAGCTGACAGTTTACTCTTACATTGTTTTTTTCTTCCTTTTTAGCAGTTGTTTATACATGTGAGGACCTTCCCTGCTATGCTATGATAGCCTGGGCTCCTAAACAACTCTTGGCAAAGAACCCTGGCAAATGTCTTTTGGGAATTGCAGTAGACTATCATCTACTTGCCTTAGGACCATCTCAGTGAATTCCTGTGGCTTTTATGGTCATGACAAGTGACATAAAAGTCTCTTTATAAAAGAGACTCTACTGTTTTTCAACATGTCATATGTACCCATAAAACATCCTACTTGTTCTGCACTTATTCATTCAATGCATATGCTAGATCTTTTATTGGCCTGTAGTTTCTCAGTTTTCCCCATAACTTTCTAAGACTGATGCCACATTAGCCACTTTCCAAGACTTCTTATAATAAGACATTTAAATGAGAATTGACATGGAGTGGTGAGTTGTTCAGCTATTTCAACCTTGAGTTCCTTTAGAACCAATGATATATGACTATTCAATTGATTCATTTGCTTCATAACCTCTTTTGCTAATACAATGAGCAACTTACCTGATTGTAATAGGGAGAGTTCAGAGGATACTGAAACTGAAACCATGGCACCGTTGAGAGCTCAACAAGCACTAATCTTTATTACCAAGAGGTGGCCAACAAAACGAACAAACCCAAAAGAGAGGATGGAGGAGGAAAATAAGCCCTTGGTACGACTCCCCCAAATTACCCAAGTGCTTCTTATAAAGTTATCTTATCAACCCAGAATGTCTAGAATTACCCATAGCTGAAGTTGCATTCCCGGATAGAGTCGGCAGGCTCACACGTAGCGGGCGCCCCCGCAAAAGGTAACCTTGTACTTGATGTGAAGCTAGCTTCCCCCTCCAACCAAAGCTAACTGCTTTTATACAATTAACTGAGTGACGTCTACCTGGGCTGGTGTGGTCAGCACTGCCCAGCTAAAGGCCCTCAGTCCCTCCCTTTGTTATGCAAGTAACATCTCTTCTGTGCATGTGTGGCTACTTGGGGATTTCCCTGAGCGTGTGTGTTATACCTGGGGGGGTCTTTCCAAAATGAGTCTAGGGGTTTACTTCATCACCCTCCTCTTCAATGTCTCCTTCAAGTGACCTTGGAAGGCGATTAGCCAACCATAGAACCCCAATTAAATATAGTTTATACAAGAACCTCTCTTCAAGGATGAAGTTCTTATTTATCGGTGTTTGTTTTCTCATAAATTTGCAGGGAAAAGATACAGTCTCACGGGTGGTTGGGCCAAACACAGACCAAAAGTATCAACGCCCCTGATACACTGATCTAAGACGGAACTTCTGAAGAGGTTTGAAATGAAAACTTCCTCAGGTTCCTTTACACTGCAATGCAGATACAGAAAATTCCTTAACTGTTTTCTGCTCTGGACTTTTCTTCATTGTGCACTTCTTGATTCTGTTGACACTCTGGCCTCTGCCTTTTGTTAAGGAAAGGAAGTTTATCAGGTAAATCCTCCTCCACTGCCAAGTGGTACCAACTCCCTTACAGCCAACTTGCTTGGGGCCCTAAGGAAAACTGTTCCCAGAGATGGGTGTTTGGGGCAAATCAAAACAGAGTCAAAGAACAAACCAGGAGTT
Source organism: Lepidothrix coronata (assembly GCF_001604755.1). Lineage (NCBI taxonomy): Eukaryota > Metazoa > Chordata > Aves > Passeriformes > Pipridae > Lepidothrix > Lepidothrix coronata. The sequence goes on along the minus strand of NW_016690323.1, from coordinate 1,215,051 downwards.
AAAGAGTAGAGACTACAGCAATCCAGTGTTTGACCTTGTTCCCTGCTCTCTTTCATTGATAGAAATAGATGTAGACACAGGCTCTCCAGCAAGCTTCCTGTTCTGATATGTTAGAAAAGGGATTTACTGGAAGATTTTACGCCTTTTTCCAAGTTCAACCTCCAACTATTTTCAAGGTGATGGAAAAGGTGTTTTTTGCCCACATTTCATTAAAGTTCTATTCTCCCAGAAGTTCATCTTCTGCCTCCTTTAGTGGCTGTGCTTTGAGATGTTTATCTCCATGTCTCCTGACATTCCTATTCTTGTTGTGCTGCCCAAAACTTGAGGGAAGCAATTGGCCAGCCTTTGAATTTACAATTAAGGGAAAAAGGAAGTTGTTTCTGTCTGGGGGTTTCTGTCTGGTCCTGGACAGTCACTTCTTCTGTTTCAGCACTTTTAGTACTTGAGGATTTCAGTTCAGTTGAACTTATTTGTCAGCTGTACTTGTTTATTCTTTCTTCTGGCACAGTGGGCTTTCTTCTGTGGTACTACAGACCTAGTGTCTTGGCACAGGTTTATTTGTGTTCTAGTTTCAGTTTCATATAGCTTTAACATTATTTTATTACAAAATCAGTTATAAAATATTTTACAGAAAAAAGGAAAACTTATCATTCTCATTGCCTAAGTTTCCTAAGGTTTCTTCCCTGTGATAAGATTTTCACAAGAGCTCACAAATCTGAGTAGCCTGAGCTTGTTGCCTTTATCATGAAGCAGACAGCAGTGTAGGACCTATTATATTTGCATGTGATCAAGTGAGAATCAAGGGGTAGTGAATTGACAGCCATCATAATTCTACACTGGGCTTCAGGGCACCAAAGTTTAACAGACATGATCATGACTTATATCGTTGGTCACAACATCAATTTTCAACCTCATCTTAATCTGCATTGGTTGAAGCAATGTATAGGTCAGTGCACATATTTATTTTACACGCAAACTAAACATTTCTGTAAAAGCATCTCTAGCAAAGAAACCACTAGCTACATCTTATATTGAACTTAATGGAGGCAACAGAGACCACAGAGGTGTTTAGGTATATAACTAGCTGAATAACTTTTGGCACATAGAGTTGAACACATACAGTGTAAGGTCTTGAACTACAAAGACCACCCCACTGGTGGTCACAGACTTATATTCATAAGTCACAGTTGCTGGTTTTTTGTTTTGTTTTGTTTTGTTTTGTTTTGTTTGTTTTTTTTTTTTTTGTAGACATCTAATTCAAAGCCCACCAAAGTCAATAGAAAGAAGTTTTCCCACTGGCATCATTGATTGGGCCATAGGACATTGATGGACCTTTAGACATCATTAAATCCCTTTTCATATTGAGCTGGAAATGCGCAGTAAGGATTTCAATCCTAATTGAAAAATTGCTATCAAGAAAGTTATCATAACATTTCCCATGAAAAACTTTATAAAACACAAATTAAACAAAAATACTAACAGTTCCTGAATGTATGTATGCATTTAGATGTATTTATGTAGTTAAGACTTTAAGATGCAAAAGAGACAGCATAAGAATTCAATAAATGGCAAAAAGAAAATCTAGGAGAGGTATCCACATAAGAACTAAGCATTTCCTTTATGAAGGAGAGTTAACTGATTTCCTGAATGGTGAGGTATTTTTAGATAGTTATCTTGTTAAGGAATGAGGAATCAGAAAGAGTGATGTGCTCAAAGCACTTTTTCACTGAATGGTACATGTACTTACACTGAATTCTTTAAAACAAATAGTTAACAATGGCACGAACATGCTTTTGGTGACTGAAATAAAAAAAGTGATAACTGAAAATCAAGCAGTGAAACAAACATCCACCTATATCAGCTGAAACTGTTCACTGAAAACAATTCCAGGAGACTTCCCTTGCCACGTTAGACCCATGGAATCAATTACTTATTTTACTTGTGGATAGATATAGGAAGAGGAATCCCTCAGGATTCTGCAATTAAGTCTGCTTTTTCCCATCTATATATGTTATTGGCATTATGTTTTCTAGCCTTTCCTAGTCACAGCTGACTTCTTCCTAATGCCAGATCCTGCCACTAACTCACGCTGAGTTGTACGTATTCTCAGACAAGTGTTTGTATTCATTAGTCCCAAGGAATCAATGGAGTAACTACTCTACTCACTGGAAGCAAGGAAGGTAGACTAGGATTTCGTATAAATGAGCTTGTCACATGAAGCAGCAGCAAACAATAAGAGAATGTGCATCTGGCACCTCATCATCACGAATGTTGTATCCAGTTTTTGTGATCTTGCCATTAAAAGGCTATGCAGATGGATAGTAAAACTAATTGGAGCAACATGCACTGTGGCAGGGTACAGGTGCCCATGTGAGACAACATATTAAAGCATAGAATTATTTGCAGATATATTCATGGGAAGCTGGTAAGAAATATACCCAAAGCAGAGATCAGAGAGAAATGAAATCATGCAAAGATTTTCTTGTGAGACGTTTCACTCATAAACCCGGAGTTTGCTCCTTTCCCACTCTGAATCTTAAAACTTCCTGTTGCAATTTCAGACTGCAAGTAATTGTTTTGCAGGTGTAAATGGAATTTTAGGAAAACATGCTTTTTGTTGAATGCTAGAAAGTTTATTTTTAGATATTCCTTAAAGAGCTTGAGAGGCTGGAAAAAGAAGACAGAAGGGCCAAAGCCATGTGGCCACTTGTATGCAGAGCACAGTTTGAGAACCTCTGATATTGTAAATGCCAGGCTGCTGCACCTATTTACCTTATCCTTTACTACAAAATCAACGGTAATCTCTTTAGGGTAGGGATTGTGTCATCTGGGAAAAAAAATCAGCAAAACGAATTATGTTTGTTTGTTCACTTTCTTTCAGCTTAGGTCACTTCTGGATGCAGGATATTTGACAGGATGGAGTATTGACAGTTAGTGCAGTATGAAATGCCCTATGAAATTTGTCAACGAGCTGCCAATTTCTGTCCTGCAAGATGATGCCAGGATACATTTGAGAGGCACATGTTTCCATCCTGGCATTTACTTCGGACTGCCAAAGATAAAAGGTTTCAGACAACAGAAGACTTTAGCAGTGTCAAGAATAATTCATTACCCAGCACTATGACATTCTCTAATGAATATGAGGAATTTAGCATCACATCTTGCTAACATCTCTGTTGCAGACATTGTTTTGGACTTTTGAAAACATTGTTCATATGCATAAAGCAATTACTGAGTCATACCATTTATTGTGTATCTGTCTCTATTTTTTGTGAGCTTTCCAGTATAACTCTGTGATGCCTATTAGGTTAAATTTGCTGAATGGTGCCCTTCTTTCCTTGTTTTGCTTTTTTGATTTGCTTGTTTTCTTCCTTGGATAATCAGCTCTTGGTTTGTGTGGAGGCTGTGTTGATGTCTGTATGGAACAAATAATCTTCAGCTTGCTCTTGCTATGCATTTGGTTCAGTAAGCAAGCAAGCAACAGGATAAGCCTGTAACTCTGTGGAGTAGCCCACAGGTTCATCTGTTTGTGCTCCAGGGCTTGGGTTTGTAAAGCACAGCTGTGTGACCTTGGCTCAGATTTACAGAGAAAAGTTGTTGTTGAGCTGGGAAAAAAATATATACACTAAAGCCACTCGAAATAGGAAAAATAAAAACAGAGAGAAGTGAAATTGTTATGCTAGTAATTGTAAGCCAAGGACTCAGAAGAAGAATACTGACATGAAAAGGTCTAAAACCCTGGGATGCAATGTAGGGAGTTGGAAGATTATAGCAACAGAGTTGAGGATCTGCCTGTTCTGCAGGGCAATAGGGGCTTATGCTTCCCTATGCTACAAGTCGGCTTGCAGAGACACCTGATTCATGTGGCAGGGGTGCAAATATATGACTGATTTCTCCTGGCTGGATCCTATTAGCAAATAATTATTGTTAACCCATTTCTCCTTTCAAGTTTCTACTCATGGCAAAAGATGCCCAAAGAAGAGCAGTGTAGCAAAGAGAAGGTTGCAGTGGACAACCTGCAAAGGTACAAAAGGGGCATGCTGAGGTATGACAAGGTCAAATAAGGCAACATAAGGACAGATAAAGTGTGATGAGGCATTCCTACACCAATGAGCATTCCTGGTTTTACCTAAAATTGTTGAAAGTAAAATATATGATCAGTTGAGGGAGCTAAACTTTGAATTATGCTACTTCCCCTTCCATATGGTTTATTGAAATTTCTCTAATGCTCTCTGCTAAGCTAAATACATACATGGTGTTGATATGGAGACTGTGCTTTGCCATTACTCTACCTGGAGAGGTACTGCCGAAGCAAAAAGAGAAATAGGGGCTGTATTCAGGTAGAAGCATAACATTCAGGTATTCTGACCTTTTGTGCAGAAACTGTGTCAGGATCCAAGGTCTGGCAGCCATGGATGGCAGCCATTCTGAATCACTCATTGCTTGTTTGAACTTAGATGCCAGAGCAGCCTCCTAAACAATTTTTACACCTGTCTGTGTCATTCAGATAAACTCACTCCTGTTCCTGTACAATAAAAGAAGCACAGAATCTTTCCAAGAATAATCACAGTTCAATAGTATCTTTAAAGCACATTTATTTTTCATTTTGTTGAGGACTTCCAACTTGGAAAAGGTATTATAAAGCCTGTCATTTTCTAAATATGAATATACTGAGTGGAGTGGAAAGAATCAGTTTGTTCCATTTCTTTTCCAAAATGACTCCTGATGTATATTATGGAAACTGTTTTAAAAATAAAGAAAATTCTTTAAATCAATAAATATAAATGATTTGTTAAGAAAGTATGTGATTCTCATTGACGGCAAAGACTTATGGCTTCTTGTTCGAGAATAGATATAGTTTGTGTTTGAAATCACTCAGCTAATGGGTATGTGAAGAAAAGGTTTTCAAAAGAAAGAAATGATCTTCAGAGAAGCTTTTTTAGGGGATACTTACCATTATAGCAGAAGCCTCTGAAATGGCATTTGTGTCAGCTAAGGGAGCAAAATTGCAGCATGTTTGTGATAATTTAAAGCATGTGTCACTAATGAAGATAAAGAGAGCAAAGTATTTAAAGCTTAATGATACGGCAATAGCAATTGCCCTGTGATAATGAACAGTGGAGATTATCAGGCAAAGCTTAATGAATGCTGTGCTTATAACAAGCTTTTTATAAACAAATACTGGTTGAGCCCTCTTTCAGAATTAGTACTGACAAGAAAGTGAAATGATTTCATTAAAATATGCAAGGTAAATAAGGACTTGGGCAAGGATGTTGCATAAAATAGTCTGGCAAGTGTTTGCTGACAATAGGCCTTAGAAAATTGCTAGGCAGAGTACAGTATGTAAATGGTTTGACCCACAAAATAACGTTAGCACTCAGAGGACAGACTGTGGCTGTATCTACAGCTCAGCCCATCCTCTAGGTGGAAGGAGATGCTTTCACTTTCTTCTTCTGAATTCCCACAGTTTGGAGATACACACCTCCAGGGAAAAGCATTGATTGTTTTCTCTCTTGATTATTGAGGGGAGAGGTGGGAAATCACAGCAGATGTTAGCACTCATTGTGGAGATCTGGTACAGCCAAAGTAGCAGTGGGCAGAGTGAATTTTTTTTGTTAATACACTGTCTTCAGTCTCTGAATTCAGGGACTCATAGGGAGGAGGGGAAATTTCACAGCAAGGCTTGTCTGCCATTCACAGGGATATCTTGGGCCACTCATCAGCTTAGGGACTCATCAGGTCAAGAATGACATCTAAATTAAAAATGTAGCCCTGAGGATTATTTATTAATGCCTTATCGCCATGTTATCAAAAGCGCTCACGCGTTTCACCAAGATTTTTGGAACATTAAGAAAATGTTCACAAAGAGCTCCAGCTTTTCTGCAATATCTCTTTCCTTTGATAACCAGCCTTACTGAATCATAGAATCATACAAGTTAGGTTGGCAGGTACCTCTGGAGATAATCTAGTCCAACCCACCAGGACAAGTCAGGTTTTGACTGTCTCCAGAGATGGAGACTTCACAACCTCATTGAGAAATCTGTTGCAGTGCTTGGTCATGCTCATAGTAAAAAAGTGTTTCCTGATGTTCAGATGGAACCTCCTGTGTTTCAGTTTGTCCCCATTGCTTCCTGACCTGTCATTGAGCACCACTGATAAGACCCTTGTTTTGTCCTCCCAGTTCTCTCAGTCTATCCTTGTATCAGAGGTGCTCCATCCAGTCCCTTAGACACCTTCTGGCACTTTGTTGAACTCTTTCAGGTGTGCCCATGTCTCTTTTGTACTGGGGAGCCCAGAAATAGACCCAGAATTTCAAGTGTGGCCTCAAAAGAACTGAGTGGAAGAGAAGGAGCACCTCCCTTGATTTGTTGACAATGCTCCTCCTCACTCAGCTCAGTATGCTATTGCCTGCCTTTGCTGCAAGCAGATATTGATGACTCATTCAACCTGTCCAATAGGATGCCCAGTCCTTGTCTGGAGAGCTGCTTTCCAGCCTGTTGTTCACCAGCATATACTGGTGCTTGGGTTTATTCCTCCAGGATTTGGGATTTTCGTTTGTTGAACTCTCTGAGGTTCCTCTTTGCCCATTTTCCCAGACTGGAGAGGTCTTTTCAAATGGCAGCACAACCAAGCCTGATGTGTCAACCACTCCTCTTAGTACTGTGTTTACAGACTTACTGAATGCACACTTGATCCCATCATTGATGTAATTAATGAAGTTAAATGCTATTTTACCCACAACTGACCTGCAGAGTACACCACTAGTGACTAGCCCCCAAACGGACTTTGTGCTATTACTCACAACCTGCTTAACCTGGCGGTTAAATCAATTTTTGGTCCACATCACTGTCTGCTTACCTAATCTGAATTGCATCAGCCTGTCTACGAGTATGTTCTGGGAGACAGCATCAAAAGTCTTACTGAAGTCAAGATAAATAACTTCCATTACTCTTCTCTATCCAACCAAGCCAGGAACGTTGATGGGGAAGGCTATCAGATTGGATATGTTCATAAATCCATGTTGACTGTTCCTGATCACCTTCTTGTCCTTCCTGTCTCTAGAAATGACTACCAGAATTAGTGGCTGCGTCACCTGTTTGTGTATTAATATGAATCGACATCTGCTGACTTGAGTTGGAGCTGCATGCAGAACTTTGTTTTGAAGGCTGATGTCAACTGGGTGAATATAAGATAATTAAGGTAATGATTAATTAGAAGTCAAATTACTTTATGCGGAGCTACTGGCTAGTTTTGGCTATCCGAGCAAGACTACAGAGAAGGTTCCTACGAGGTGTGTTCTTACACATGTGAGAAATATGGTTCTAAACATTAATTGATATCCTGTTGCCTAAAAATATTGAATATATTTTTTCTTTTCTTTTTTTTTTTTTTTCTGAGAATATATGTAACTTCATTAATGTGAAAAAAAACTAGTTAGGAACAGCTGGAATTTGTTGTCAGATAGAAAAATCAATCCCATACATCTCTGGGATCATTAGATGGATACAAAATAATGTCATAGGCTTTAAGAAAAAGACAGTGTTGCATTTAGTGCAAATTCTGTTTAGATTTGTGTTAAAATTGGGACCAGATTCTAGTACACTGGGGTCAGAGACTGGTATATATAGTAAGATTATACGTAAGGTAGAGCCTGTGGACTGTGCCCATGGTGAAATGCACATGCCTCTTCCTATCTCTGTCATTTTGAGAAGAGAAATGAAATGTCATATTAGTCCTACAGAATTTAGGGGGAGTGGGTGTTAGTTAGCAGGTGATTTAATGAAATGGAAAGGACTGGAGCACTGAAGGAGACCAGAGTTAAAATGCAGCCTATTGTTTGCTCCCTTCCCTGTAGTTCCAGGGCTCTGACTGTGTTTTCTAGTGTTTTCTACTGTTTAAGCAACTAAAAAAATTAATTTCTTTTGACATCTGTCTTAAACAAAGGATTGTTAGCGTGTCCCCTGATCTCAGGATGACCTGTGCTAGAGATAGCCTAGAGATCTAGGTCTATCCTGGACACTTGCCATCAGCAGCCTCTAGCATGAGAATGCACAAAAAAACTAGAGAGCTTCAATGAAACAATGAACAACAGTGAAAGAGAGACATTTCTAGGAAGGAAAGACTTCCAAACTGGAGATGATGTGGCTTCAGGAAGAAAGAGAAAAGGTTTCCTTTTATTTTAAAAACACTTTGTGTGTTTCTTTAGTACTCTGAGGGGCACGTGCACATATGTAGGGAGTCAAGGGTACTCTCTGAATATAAGTGGAAAAAAAGAGAAAAGCTTTTTTAGAATAAGCTCAAGAATACTTGCGCACACAAATCTACATATAGATAGATACATATATGGCAAATCACAAGATGTTTATTTACTGAGCTATAAGCTTGTCGGGTCAAGTCCACCAATTATGCTACATTTTCATTGATATGTTAGAGGAAGATCTAGGAAGGAGGAAGAAAAAACTAACAGCACTTTGTAGCTCTGAGTGCTGCTGTTCTAACACATTACAAGAGCCATTACTGCTAGCTGCACATGGATAAGAGAAGTATTTTTACCACTGTAAAGTAAGCCTTCCGTGAAGAGAATGACAGCTACTTGCAGTGGCTCCCTTCCCTTCTCTCCCACAGGGCCCTATGCTGGGATCTTCAAGGCCAAAGAAGGTGGTTACTTTTTCCTACTTCTGAAATGGATTCCTACTCAATGAAGTTATGTCAGAAGCCCTCTGACAACCACTTGGGTATTGCTGGAGCAAGTATCCTTAGAAGCTTTGTGGGGGCTTTCTGTGGTTGTTTTTGCTAGTTTGTCTGTCTTGGTGGTTTTTAATGTTTTTTTTTCGTGTCTGGCATCTTTCATTTCTTTACACAGAAGTGGGTCAGTCTTCTAAATTAATTTGCTAATAATAAAGAAGGGAGTAGTAGGCTCAGCAGCAGTGTTCTGCAAATGGTACTTTTTGTGTATGAATTCCCTCTAGTCATGCCCACCCTGAAACTCAGACCAGATTTAAGACACTGATGGTACCAGAAAAGGAGGAGTTATGCTGCAAAGGCAAGGTAAACATAGACAAAAGAGATAGTTTCCCAAAGAGGCTGCATTTACTTTATAATCTTTTGAAAACCACGGAGCCCTTTCAGAATAGTAAATTTAGTCAAGTGAATATATACTGTGCATATTAGCCATTCTTTAAAATGGCAAAATGTGCTACTCTTTTTTTTATTTCTTATACATATTCTTATTTTTATTTCTTATATTTCTCAGGGTACACTGCAGAGCTTCTAGCATAACCCGACTGATGACAAAACCAGCTTGGATGTAGGAAGATTTTTGAAGGGAAAGAATAAAGGCTGAAAGAGTTTAAGCAGGTGTAGAAAATTTACAACAAAAGCAAATTTTCACATCTATCGATCCTAGCATTTGCATCCAAACCCAGGCGCTCAGTCCTAAAGTTAACCTAAGAAACAAGTAACAATGGACTATTTGAACAGAATGCTTATCTAACAGCTCAAATTTGGTAAAGCAAAGGGTGTCAGTGACTTGTTTATAATCCATTTTTTTCCCCCCTGAATTTATTCAGTTAAATTCAAATGATGGCTAGATTCGAGATCAGTTCCTGGACAGTCAATGAAAATGAATAGAAAAAAATGAAATTCATAAAAGAAATTGCTTGTTACAAGTTTCTCCTTTAGCTCAAATTACAATAAACACAAAGGAAAAACAAGGCCTATGAGCCATCTGTGTGTGCATAACCTCAAGGCTGACAATGACAAGCTAAGTTAACAAACAAAAATCTGCCCAGGGTGGTTAACAACTGCTGACAGTGTGGTAAATGCTAAGGCAGGTGATACTCATCAGATATGGCAACAGCAGAAAGTATTCCCAGGCTCAGAGTGCAAGTAAAAAAAAAAGCCAACGGAAGCTTCTTTTTGTTTAGGCAAAAGCAGGCATATAGTTCAAAACTAAATAATGGCAGTCTTTCGCTATTTAAAGGTTGTTGTCTTATGGCAAAAACTGTGATAACAGTACATGGAATCAAATTACTCTCAGATTTTCTGTGACTGGACCAGATATGTTCTCCCTTCATGTTTCAGGATTTACAAGGCACTGTGGTTGTAGGCTTAAAGCAATTGAGTTCCAGTCTTAAGATCTGGATTTTAGCTTCCCTGGGGTGCCACAGTATCAGTGATACAGATTTCAGTTGCAACCTCCCAACACCTCCAAAGTCACCTCCAGCTCAGCACCACCTCACTGGTGATCAGTCTCTTCCTTCTAGGCAAAGAAAAGTGGATTGCTCTGACACCACAAAGCTCACCAGTGAGTACTTTAGATATATATCGAAAAAGCATTTAGAGTGGAAAAAGGTGAAGATAGCACATGATTTTTCCCACAGAGTTAATTTTCCATGCTTGTCTTTTTAAATTTTTCTTTATTTTTCTCTTCTATTGAAAATGACTCCCACAGAAGAGTCCCTCCTAGTATGTATGTATGCAGTACATTCTTGTTCGCTAAGAGCTCTTTGTACTGCTGTTGTACCAACAATAAAATACAAAAAGTTGATGATGTGAAAACAATTTACGTAGTCTTGTTGAGTTGCAGGGTGAAAGATAACTTGTTTCACAGTAAGCTTTTATCACTGTATTCTCCATTTTTTCTGTTTTGCATGAGTGTCTGTAATTTACATTAAATGTGTGGGGTTTAGGTGTTACACATGAACATTTTGATGTCTCATCTTCATCAGACACTATATATGACAAAAGAGCAGAGAAATAATAATGAGGAAAGAAAAATGCCCTCTTTAAGTTCACAGGAAAAACAGATTACAACAGGAAAACCTGGAAACAATATTCTTAAATCTATAAGAGTGGGAATATCCTAAAGTTAAAAAAAGTTGAACAAGTAGTTTCTCCCTAAAAAAAACCCCATCCATGAGTATACTAGATCTTGTGAAACTGCTGTGTCATATAGCCACAGCTTAAGACAATTCTGAGGGGGTAAATGTGTAATTAAATGAGTGATCTATCCTGTGGGGGTAATAATCATTTTGTAGTGAGATTGCTCTAAAGGTTACAGTGCATTGACAATATTGATGCAGAAAGTACAGAGCCTTTATCCATATAAAGATGTGTTTGAAGAGTTGGGCTATACAAAAGGCATCAAAGTTCCTCAGCTTGTGATGTGCTCACCTTTCAGAGCACCATTAGTATTAAGGGAGCAGATTAAACACAATTTAGATCACATTGAAAGACTAAAGTCAATTTAGCAGGTATATAACCATGCATGATAATGGTCTCTAAATCTACAGCAACAAGGTGAGGATATGCTTGGATATGCAGGATAAAGATGTGAAAGTAAAATAATTTCCTTCGAGGACTATAAAAGAAGCAATGATGAGGAGACCAATTTTAGATGCTAGTTTGTTTAAGTATGTAAATTCAATGGACTGATCTGGAAGGGAAATAAATATGATAGCAATTTTATATATGTGGTCCACAGGGTATTGTGAACTTGACCTTTGCTGGAGTAAATGGGTTCTTAGCTGAATGATGCAGTATTTCACTGTTATTTGCATGCTGATAGCAGCATGCAGATGCAGTACAGAGGTCATGAGAAAATCTTTTTCAGAAAAGCACATGATCTGAAAGCCTTTTCCGTGCTCAAAATTTTAAATTAAGGGATTTGTTTTGTTTTGTTTTGTTTTGTTGTTGTTACTCACTCTTTTTTTCTGATGCTGATTTCTTATCCGTTGCCCATTATGTGCTAGAGTGCAGAGGCACACAGGGGAGAGGAAGATTTAAACTGCAGGAAAGTCACTTCTAGATTAGAAGGTGTAGTTAACTTGGCAATACATGTTTCCAAACAACATAGAAAACATGAGGAATCAAACTCATAAAGAGCAAATTTACATAGTACTGGAATAGCAGGTGGGCTTAGAAGAATAAACAAGCAATGCAGCTGCCTATGGAAGTCTCGTTTGAGTAAGTTGAAAAGTATCCAAATTCATCTGTATTGCATAGCCTGACAGTTTGCTGTCATAGGCATAAGAAAAACTGTGACTAAGTACTTAATGTTCAGTCTGATCAGACTAATGAGGATGCTTAACTTTTGCCTGAACCTTAGTTATTGACAGTACTGCTTTTGCCTGTGGATTGACTTTGCTGCCCTGCTTGCTGGGAACTCCTGTTGTGAAGTGACTGGAGCTCTATTACCACCTTCTATAGGCCTTTTATCATCCCTAATGGATCAGCCACCAGTGAATATTTCCCAAGACAACCCCACAGTCAAACTGCCTGCTTTCTCTCTGGTCCATACTGCTGCCTGCCTATCTACCTCCGTATAAAGTCTGGAGCAGCAAGTCCTTGGGTTCTGCCCAGACCCCTACTGTCATGGCTTGTGACCCTGTTGCATTCTCCTCACCAAGTGTTTTGTGTTTAACAGGATGTGTTAGTAACCAGCTCCAAGGATTGCAAGAGCCTCCTGTGTGTTGGCTTTCTGAGCCCACAAAAATGTATTGTTTTCAGAGACTCTGCATTGACATAAGATGTGTCAACATTACCTGCTGTTGAAACACTAATGGAAGTCTTTCCTTTGTTCATTTCTGAAAGAATGCGTTTTGAAAATAGAAACATGAAAACTGAAGAGTGTTCTTTCATAGGTTAAAAAAGCAAAAGCCATGGTCAGAAAAACTAATTATGGTCCTCTTTTGGGAGAGCCTATAAAACTGTAAGGTTGGGCTAATACTTACCTGACTTAAATCTTCTGTTGGTAGTTTCACTGAAAGAGTTAAAACACAGCTCCAAGTCCATACAAGCATTCCAGTAGAGCTATATTGCTGTAGTTTTTATACTGTGCCAGTATCCATCCTTTAATGTGTGTTTTAACCTCCTATGTTGCTGATATAAATCTTAACTCTTTTACAAAAAGGATGAAAAAGCTCCAATATTGCAAATTAACATCCTGATTCAGTCAGGTAGTAAACTGTGTGTTTAATTGGAAGCAGTAGTTATGTTGTAGCAAATGGGGTTTCTTGCAAGCATTAAATTAGAAATGTACTTAAATACCTTGCTGAATTCCAGCCTGAGTTTGCATATTGCAGTCTTCCTAATAAACAGCGTTGTATTGTATGTCAGTGTGTCACATGCCATAAGTAACCCAGTGTCACATGCAGTAAACTGAGCAGAATTGCAAACTAAAAAGCTCTATACAGAAGATGGGGGGTTAATTAAGGGCTGCATCAGGTTTCTTATTTTGATCAGAACACAAAATTAAATATAGGTTGCATGGTACATTAATGTGCCTGTCAAAGATGATGGCTTTGGCCAGGCAATTAAAGAGAGCAAAATAATCTAAATGAATTTTTAAATAGCTTCTTCCAGTCATTAAGCACAGTTATCACATCCATATTTTGTAAATGTAAAACACTGAAGTTCTCAAAAGTCTGTTCTCTGCAGTAGTTTTTATTGATGATCCATCTGAGCTTCATTTCCTAACTGAAAACCCTTGTCGGTCAATTTATTCCAACATAACACTATTTGGTTGGGTAGTTATTAATCCTGTAATTGTTCATGGCATGCCAGGAATAATTCAGCTAATTATTACAGTATGTCTTACTTTGCCATGCTTCTATATGTCAAAATGACTTCTACACATATTGGAAAAAATCATTTTTCTAATTGACTTGAATATATAAAAATTGATTATTAATTCACTAAAAAATGGAAAACTAGATTTTTTTCCTCTGCTCCACACATAATTTCTACTGGTCTGGATACATTTTTGACAAATATTCCACTGCTAGCTTTAATTGATCCATGAATAGCACTATGCAGCAAAACCTAGGAGTGCTGCCCTCACTGAATATTAGTTTCAATTATAGGACAACTATGACAGAGCACGTTGAATCCTAATAGAAAAGGACTTAATTTTTTCCAGTTCCTTGTAGATGTAAAAAAAAATACTACTTGAAATGGTGAGATTAAGAGGTTGGTTATCCTTGTAAAAAGAAAAATTGGTCTATACATATGTACTTTATTAATTACACTGTACATACTCTAATGCATTTAAAATGCACATTTATGCATAAAACACATAATTTAATTCTCTACTGGTGAGTTCCCATCAATAAAGTTTGCTTTATTCATCTTTGGTTTTTTCATATTTGACAATGTATCTCATTTCACTGAAGTCAATCTCCAATCTCTCTTTGGCCTAATAAAAATAAAACCAGGGTCTTATGGACTAAAATATCTTTTGAGTTAGAGGAAAATTTTAGATGCAAGAAAATTGAAAGTACAATGGGTATCAGTGTATTTGCTGGTTTATAGTTCTCATTAGCACATTTCCATAGTACAAAATTCTCAAGTTGTATTCTGTTGGGGTAAAGAAGATCCCTAGCTCCTAATTAATGAACGACTGTGTGTACACTGACTAGAACAATATTTTACACAGTAGAGCTCCATGCTGTGATATATTGAAGTAAGACAGGATATTTGAAAATGAGAAACATGTAAAAAGTCAGTAACTTTTATTATTGTGAGAATTGTTCCAGAACATTGTTCTCACTGTGAATTTCCTCCAAAGAAGATGGCTCACTCAAGGCTTCATATGGTGTTTATGTGCCATACAGGGACTTATTCAGAGATACTCTAAATAATTTTGAGAAGTTTCTGAATGGAGATGGATTATTTTTTTAAATATATAATTATGACACCAGAGAAAGAGGAAAAGGAAAAATGGTCTGAAAGAACAAATCAGCTCAAAATTAAAGCTTGAAACTGGTGGAAATAATCCTTTTATTGTGACAAGTGCTACTTTGACTGATAATGGAGGTTTAATTGGAGGAACTCCAGAACTATGGTAATAAATCTGAATTATCCAGATTCAGTATCAGTGTTTACATTAAACTACTCTGCACTAAGGAACGTATGACCTGCAGAAGTAGGTCGGTTTCAGTGACCAGATATAATTAACACATTTTTGGGGAGAAATCTGCCAATTTACCAAATCGTTTGAACTTCTTGGTTGAGTAGTTTTTTGGAAAAGCTTTGCAAATCACATTCATTTTTGACACACGCAGCCAGAGACTTGAGATGTCTGTGTGATTTATCTGAATTGTGCAGACCCTTTGAGTTTCAAAAATTGGATGGGAAAGGACTTTAATATAAGATTTTGTTACATTTTTAACTGATGGGTCCAAGTAGTGTCACACTGGGAATCACTATCATGATATTTTAGTGTTTATTGTGAACAGGAACAAATATAGCAAAAAGGCCCCAACTCTGAATCAGAGTTGAAACAGAAAAGCCTAATGCTAGAAACTGCAAAAACCATTAGGAACAAAGCTCAAGAAACAGAGAGCCAGGAGAACAGTCTGCTACTAACTGAGAATAATTCTGAATTGGACGTTTTAAATGCTTTGGTGTCTAGACACTGTGAATGCAGTGGTTAAGTTACTTGTGTCTATTTTCCCTCTCCTACTGTAATGGGACTGCCATTCAACACTTACTTTTCCATTTAGATAATTCTATTTTTACCTTTGATTTTATTTTATTTTTTTTCATAATAAAGGATATTGTGTACTAGCATAATGTTCAGAGATGGGGAGATGCAGATCTGCAAATGCATATCATCCATGGCGTCATGTACCACAGATGCTCTTACTCAGTTGAACTTGTAAAGTGAGAAAAAGCACTCTTAGGAGCACTTTAAAAGAGAGCTAGCTAGAGTAGAAAGCTATTTCATTTTTCTAACCATATCAATACTCTCATATAGTATTCATCTTTAAACTAAAAAAAAAAAATAAGGCTTTTTTTGTACATTTCTCATAAAACTATGACAAAAGTTGGTATTCTTCTGAATTGTTGAACATTACATCATTACATCATTTTTTGTTGGATATGAATATGTGTATCTTCAAGCAATATTAGAAGGCAGTACTGTTAGTAAGCATAGAGAAATGTAACAGAAGAAAATATATTATGTACAATCATATAACGATAATACTTATGACTTGCCATAATACCAGTATAATTCTCAGTATTTCAAATTATACACTAGAAAATTAAAATGAATGCAAAGTTAATGTCTAAATAAAATGGTTAATGAAGTTAGCAGTTGTTTAGATACAATAGAAATTAACTAAGAAAGTTAGAAAATGGTCTGTAAGTTTTCCTATGCATTTCTTTGTAAACTACGCTCCCTTAAAAGAGTTCAGTTTAAACAAAACCATGTTTTCAAAGTTCAAAGAAAACAGCAGTCAGGTCAAATAAGACACTTGTTAGAAGTACCTAATGTTATATGCTTCAAATTGATCATGTTTCTTCCATGAAAAATGCTCTTTTATGAAAGCAAATTGGAAAGTAGGAGACAGTCCATCTCACACTGTGTTTGATTGGGATTCAGCATCCATTGGCTAGACCAGGGTCTTAAGTCTGTGACAGAGTGGACATGGAAAATGTTCACAACTATAATTTCCAATGCCAACTTCATGCTGCTACCTAATGCAGCCAGTTCAAATCATTGCTTATGCAGTTACAGAGAAATAAGTGCATATCTATTTGCATATAGATTGTATATCTGCCAAAGAGAAAAACTTAAAAGAATAAGACTAGCAATTTCTTGTATGCATATTGAGGGAGAGCCTTTCATTTAAAATACATTCCTAAAAATTAGGTGGAGTACTGGACTATTCTTTGTTTTGCCTTAAACTTTCTTTGTGACCTTGAATAAACAATTTAGAACTCTTTTTCCACAGAGAAAGTATGTGTGTGCAATCATAAATGCGTTGCTGTTCTAATTGTGCCAAGTTTAAAACACAAGGTACTTCCTTTTCTATTCTTCATATGTAAAATAAGGTTAACATCACTTAATTTGCTTTGTAATAACTAAGATGGTGTTGTGTTGATTCATTAGTTTAACTTTTTGTACAGTGCTTTGAAAACTGCACAGTTTTTTGACAGTTATATATAATTATTATCAAAGGCAGGTAATTTTTCTTTCTTGATCTACCCTGCTGCATATTTATGACATTGTTTTTATCATGATATCGGGAAAGCAAAGGGAATTTTTTTCTGTATGTAGAGTTGATGAGTAAATTTTAAGGTGTTCAGGGGGAGGGAGGATTACACTAGTCCTGGAACAGGGTTCACACCATGGCCTGATTACACATCTAAACAAGGCCTGAGCAGGCACTGTCTTCTGTCTTCTCCCTGCCAGGTTTCCATCCTATCCTATGAAGAAATATGACTGTATGGTGTGAACCAACACTTTGAAACACTTCATGGCGTGCATCAGCCCCATGGCTTAGGACAAATTTCTGGAGGAAATAGTCCTACTTACTTGTAGAGGACCCTGGTGGATGGTGGTGTACTGATACTGTCTGGCTGAATTACTCTGAGCAATATATTTTCAATCCCTGGCTTTTGGCATCTGTAAAATGGACAAATACTAATGCAGTTGGAGAACTGAATAATGAAAACCTCTATCGATTATTATTAATGTCACTGTTATTATTTTTGTTATTAGCTGAATTCTGGAAGAAGAATTAGAAATTCTCAGAGCTAGTGGGTCTGCTGAAGTTCCTGTGCTCATCCTGAAGTCATTAGATGCATCTCTGTACCGCAAAAGAGAAGTAAAATGCACCAAAACCATACTCTGCCCCATAAACACTGGGTGCTGTGGGATATATTCTTCTGTTGTTCATGCTTAGAAGATTGCACTGGAAACAGTGATATTGCTTGGAAATGAAGTTCAGTGTTAATACAAATAAGTGTGAAAGATTCTGGCCTTTCATTGTTAGTGCAGTTATTAAACCATGTTTTTCTAATATAAAAGAATCAGTTTTTCAGTTAGTGAGATAGAAATACCTAAAGAGCAGTTATCTGTAGCACTTGTGTTGACTTTATCTATCTTACATTAGGAATGTTCCTGTATTTTTGTCCCTGAAAAGCTTCAGGCATCAATTGTGGTTGTGACCTAAGTGTAATCTCGAACTTGCTTTCAATTATTTCTAACCCAAGAGGCTCTGACTGTACAAATCCAGTTTGAAAAAATGAAAAAAACCCCATGTTTTTATTTTCCTGTTTTATACAAGTTATACATAAGAGCCATTTGAGGGCAAAACATTTGTCTCTAATATCTGGCAGTCTAGTATTTCAGTTTTTATGTATTAGCCCAGAAGCTTTGTTGAACTTGGAGATTACTGTTGTAATTGTTATTTATAATTTGTATTGCCACAATACCTTGGACAATCCAGCTCCATTTCTGTTATGTATTGTACAAGAAAAGCACAAAACAACCTCCCAACAAATATCCCAAAACCTAGTGTAGTGTGGCCTTGGCTATTTTAATTTTCTTCCCTATTCTACATGTTAAACAGACAATGAGGATCCTTTGGAATGCAGAGAAGATGAACAGTGATGATAGGGGACAAGCTTTTAAATGGGTGTAAATTGGCATTTTTGGTCTTTATAGTGTCTGTGAAATTTCACATTATTTTAGTTTCATTGGCCTCATTTTTCAAAAGAAATGTTGAGGTTTTCAGTGAATTTTTTTTTTTAACTGACAGATGTATAAAATAGGATATATTGTATTTCATAACAGATTTTTATGCTTGCCAAAACAGATTGTACAAAACCTAACAGTAAATAGAGATAGTTTAGTTCTATCTTGAAGATAGAGTACTAAGAAATTGGGTCCATCACTGTCATTTTTCTCAGAAATTCCTCTCATCTGTCACAACACAATAGTTATGAAAAATGAAACCATAAATTCAATTTGCAGCTAATCTTTGAAGTAATTCCAGTGTGAATAATTCAGCAATTTGGATGCATGGTCAGTCAATTCTGTCTCTGATTTATTAGAATTTAAGATTTTTTTTTCTTTCATTAATGATAATTACCCAAGAAGAGAAAATAATTTCTCAAAAATTATCTATCTTCACATCTGTGGCCTCAGTTTTGAGAAAGACTGCAATGTTTTTTAAACTTATTATTGCAGGGAGGGGGGAAGCTTTGTACAAAAGATATATGAGGTATTTAAATTCTGAACTGTATCTCTTTACAGCACATGTGTGAACTGTTCAGCACTGGTTTATGGCTGCTTTTATATGACTCCCATTAGAGCTAACATTTTGAATATCTCAGCATAAGGACACTGGGATTTGCTATTGATTTGCCACACTTCTTACACCTTGAAGATTGCATTAAAATCCAGCTGAAGTAAGAGTGACATTTTTTGTTCCTGTTTAAAAGTCAAATTTATTATCTGAGACTTTTTCTACTTATTAAATCCCCACTTTCTCTGATACATTATTTATGTATATTTTTTTCTATAGCTTTCTTCGGCTCTCAAGGTCTTCTCTTGGTTTTAACAGACAGTATCTACAACAGATACGTATGATAGATACTATCCATATGTTTGTGTCTGTTGCTAAAGACGGGGTCTGGGATGGGGCCAGAGGACAAAACAGTTCATTTAACATTGGCTTTAAGGTTTAGGCAAAATTTTTAGTCATCTAGAGAAATACTTCTCATGAATAAGTGCCTTTAAAAACCTCTAGAGGAAGATTCCAAGCTAGGTATCTTGACTCAGTGTGCCTCCAAAGCTTTCTGCACTGACGAAGGAATGAGGTACTTCAGAGATGCTGGCTCCCAAGGCAGCTAAAGAGTAGTCAGCTAGTCAGTAAAATTGAAGCATATCCTTTCTCCTCTCACCTGGGGCCACACATGGCCTTCTTCATCAGCTTTATGGCAAGTATCTCTACTGTCACACCATTGTTCTTCGTAGGGAAAGTATTTCATAATAAGGAGACTCAATAGGGACTGACATCACTCTCCCACCAGAACAAGCCATCTTCCAGCCATGGATTCCTATGTTTACAAAAGTAGCACTGTTAGGGTTTGTTTTGTTTGGTTTGTTTGTTTGTTTTCTTTTGTTTTGTTTCCTTGTTTATTAAAATGCTGCAGAGTTAATTTGCCCGCTTTATCGTTCAGAGCACCAACTAATCTACAATGCCTCTCAAAGCCCTAGGAGCAATCAACAAATTTGTGCATCCTAGTTTTCCAAAGTTAAGGGTGATACTTCCACCCAAAAAGATGAAGAAATATTTTCTTCCCTGAAAATACTATGGTTAGATATCTAAACTAGAGATCAGGTATGCTTGGCAAGTTTGTTTCATTGGAACAGTAATGCTGCATATGAATTGGCAGCATCTGCCAAGCAAAACATGTTATTAAATTTCTGGCAGCTTTCTTTTATCTACACTTATATTTAGATAATTTTTAGTTGAATCTTGCACTCAAAAGAATAGATTTCATATAAATATGGGAAAAAGGAAAAAAGACAATAGCATGTTTTCATACATTTCCTTACACTAGACTGTGAGCCTTTTAAAATAGGTCTGTAAAACTGTGAACCTGGAAATGCTTTTGATTGCTGAAGAAAGTTTGTATTTGCCTACTTTGAGCACATAATCTTTTTAAACCTATGAGGAGAGTTTAAACTGGCTTCACAGGAAATTCACACACTGATAACAATTTTCAAATTATCATGCCACGAGACTACTGTTATTTAAAAAATAAAATATTTGGTTTACATTTTGTTTTAATAAATTCTATTATTTAGTTTTTATTCAACGAGTAGGTTTCCAAGTATATTCTTTTCTTACTTTTTTTTTG
The DNA here is from genome assembly GCF_001604755.1 of Lepidothrix coronata. NCBI lineage: Eukaryota > Metazoa > Chordata > Aves > Passeriformes > Pipridae > Lepidothrix > Lepidothrix coronata. Next base: position 1,194,387 of record NW_016690323.1, on the reverse strand, counting down.
TTTTACAGATTTATTCATACATAGTTTTCAATCTTATAATCTACGGGTCTTTTTCACTTCCTCTGAGCTAAAGGTCAGTCCTGTTAACAGATATCTGTGTGAAAATGTTAGAGGAAAGTATTTTGCTCAAGTGACACAACACTAGAGCTTCAAACCTTCACAACTGATTGATTCTGTGTAATGTTCTTAATGTTGAAATTATCTTTGATAATAACTTCAAATTGCATCACAACTTCCACCCTTCTTACAAAAAAAATCTTGGTGAAGTAGTATTTAATTTATTATTAGTCTATCTAAATAGTTTCTCTAATCATATCTAATTAAGACAAAAAAAATCATATTTATTTAGTTCCAGTTCTCTTAACATTTCAAATCTTTTCCCAGCTGCAGAGAAGCTGATGATTGGTCTGCAAAGTTGGACCGTTTCTGAGGTGGAACCACCTCATCTCTTAACTACCAGAAACTGCAAACTTTTTTTCTGCCTCTTGCTCCTTTGCGAAGGACTTCTGACGGCTTGTTTTGTGCGCAATGCGGTTCCACACACCTTGACAAATATGTGGCGCTGCAAAGCAACTGTGCATGTGCAATAAGTGAAACATAGCCTAGGAACATAAGGTTTGCTGGAACTGTGCAGTGAACATTCATCTAGTAACTCGGTGAATTTCCTTATAGACTCCAAAGCTGCATATGATAAATGGAGTATGGGCAGGTGTGATGCGGGTGTAAGGATCTGGTCCTGATCTGCTGGGCCACTTCAATGGATCTGCACAGACTGACCAGCAGTTCCCTTCCACGACAGTTGTAAACTACATCTAAGCAAAGAGTGGGATCTGGAAGCAAAGTAACCTTGCACTGGAATCTCAGGGCAGGTAATATGTTACACAGCTAATCTACTAAAAAATCTGGGCCTTGTGTTCGAGCTGTAAGTGAAAATAAATGGAACGGAAAGTGGGATACAGCACAGTGTTTTTCACTACTTCCTTTCCTCAACATATGTCACCTGCTAGGTTAACTTTTTTCGAGTTAAACATTTTAAGAAAAATCCAGCAAGCTCTATGGCAAACTATCTCATAAGAAATCACCGAAGCAGGGGATGAACTGTTCTTTCAGTTCCCTGTCAGTTCTGTAAAGTCTGAACTGAATGCAGCATGCAATTGGATTTATGGTGACTTTGTGCATTGTGCCAGTTGCTGAATAACCTCAAATTACTTTAGGCAAATGCTTCTGGGAACATTACTCCTTTGTTCATTTATTTAGGGGTTTAAAGTCTTCATTAGTCAAGGGATAAATACATCTGTGGAAGTAATTTATCAAATTAGTAGATGTGTTCTTGGGCTGCATTCTTTTGCTTGGTTATCTTAATAATGACTTGAGGTATGTAGCCTAAGTGATATTTGCTTACAAAATATAAGATTTTTGTAGACACAGTAGGATTGAGATGAATTCACAGTGTGCATGAAATTACATACAAAATTAAATTATGGATGGTAATGTGTGCATGTCATTCTCAGCTGAGTGCTTTAAGAGTAAAATATAAAATTACATGGGCTCTTTTATTCCAAACCACACATAAAGACTATGTTTTGTACTTAGACATCATCAGCTGATTGATTTTAAGGACCTGGAAGAAATATTTCTCTCACTTCCTAGTACAATCTTTGCAAATACTTGTATATTAACTGAAAAGAGTTGTTCCAAACTGAGTGTTTCTACTGCACATGAGATGACCAGATTTTCAATTTTCTCTGAGCCTGATTTTTTAAAAATTAGTTTCTCCCAAAGTCGTTTGTAAAGCAAGTTATAATATTTTACAAAATTTCAGTTTGAAATTAAAGTTATCCTCAGAAATATGTTTTTAAAAATATTTTTATTATTTCATAACACACAAACAGAATTGCATGATATGCTATAGTATACAAAATAGAATTGGGAGGAGGGTAATTTCTCCTACACTTGAGTTGCAGACATTCAAATCAAAGCTAGCTATTTAGAATCCCTTTGAGACTGGCAGAGGAGATAGGCACTTCCAGCATGTAACACCTCTCAACAGAATCTAGACAACTTCAGTATGCCAGATGAATCATGAAGCACCTACTTCAGTCTATTAATTCTAAAGGGAATCTACATAAGATGTAAATATTGTAATTATTGTAGATGTCAAGGTGAGGTGAGAGAAACTACCCCTTACCTGTCCTACTATGACATCATATAATGACCAGAGCATTTAAATATAAACATGAAGTGTCATTGTTACTTTATATATGTGGTAGTACTTGACAGATATGATATTTATTAAGTAAAATTTCTTATTTTAAACATCCTCTTCCAAGACTTGGAGTATAAAAATAACGGAAGCATTCATGTTTATGTGCATCTTATCTAACTTAAAGCATCTAACTAGCTTAACTTAATAATTAACTTAAAGGCTTAATTGCCTCTGTGATCAATGGTGATAAGCATCTCCAGAGTCACATCTTAGGTTGGCTGAATAATCCTCTGGAGATACCTCTTTTTCTAGTGATTTTAAGGTAGCACAAAATAACAAGGAACATCAGCTGAAATCCCTGCCTATGGAGACCTAGTTTCTTGAAACTTATTTGAGTTCTGGGCACCAATTTAATTGACCAAATTTTCAGGATTGTCTAAGCTTAATGTCATCTAAATTTACTAGTGAGGTTCATTAGCTTGAACCTCTATGGACATCTAACTCTAGGGACCTATACATGTTCATACTTGGGAGTTAAGCGCTAATTTCCCACTCAAGCTCTTCCTCAAGCCGTATCGAGACACCAAAGTGCTATCCACACTGCAGAAATAACTTGCTAGAGAAATCTGGAGTGTTAGATGTGGTCCCCATCATCATGGTAATAAGACAGTCAGAAAGTAGGCTCTCCTTAAGCCATCAGTCCTATTATAGAAAGGTGTGTAATCACCTTGGAAGTAGTCTTCACAAGTCTAAACACACACATCCTTTGAAACAGAGTCTTTGTGCTGCCAGTAAAGCAAGAGTCAGAAAAAGCTAGAAGAAGGGACTCTTGCTGCTATCTGTTAGTGGACTAAGGAGAAAGAAAATAGATACAGGCATATTGGACTAATTAATATTTTTTATCAGTTCCTTATATTCATAGTAAAGATGTTGACAACTTTCACAAGCTGAACTAAAGGAAACTCCAGATTCATACAAAGAAAACCCTGTTATAATTAGGGGATCTTTCTCTGCAGGTGTTCAGACATATCAATTGTTTTCCTGTTGTCTTCAACTTTAAAAAATGCTATTTTCCTCCTGCAACCCTCTCTGCCCATCACCCTAGACAGTTAAAAGTTCTGTGAAAGAAATTACAAATCAAATTCCCTACGGATCCCAGTTTAGGACTTTAAGTTTGGTGCCTAAGGCAGAGCAGGATGAATCTGGGCCACTCACCAGTGCAGAAGGTCTTCCCAAAATGTAGATGTTTGCTGAGAATCACTTTTCCAGGATACTGCAAAAAGCTGGTTCTTAGATTAATAAACAGACATCTAACTTTATAAATCAAAAGTATGAAATTGTTTGATTACAACATAGATTAATCTATAAAAATAAGATATTTCCAACAGCTCTAGGTAATAATGGTTCATAATAACATTTCAAAAACTAGAACATTTTATTTATCATATTATTCATACTAAGACACATTAACAGCAACATAGATTGCCATGTCATTACTAATATGACTAAAAATATGTTCTGTATTTCATGTTGCTCTTTGTATAACAAAATATATGAATAAATGAAAAAAACCTGACTTGCCATAAAATTACATTTTATTTCAAAATAAACTTAGAAAAATATTTTAAAGAAATATCTCTAGAAACTTCACTGGAAGTCAAAACTCCACTTTTGACACATCTGTTTGGATACTGGATTGTGGAATTCATGTCACCAAAGGGAGATGTTTACATATGACCTAGTGTGACTCGTTCAGATGAGGATGCCTACAATCGAGGTATCTAGGATTTGGTTCAGCTCCCTAAACATAAACCTCTAGTACCATATGACATGCTCCAAGGTACCTGTGGGTTGATCCTGGTAGCATGCCAGCTCTCCACCAAACTTCTTCTGTCAATCCCCTCTTCAACTGAATGGGAGAGAGAAAATATAATGAAAGGTTCATGGATTGAAACAAGGGCAGGGAAAAATGACTCACCAATTACCATCATGAGCAAAACAGATTTGACTTGGGGAAATTAGTTTAATTTAATACCAATCAAATCAAAGTAGAATAACGAGAAAATAAAAGCAAATTTTGAAATACCAGGCATATGGTCACTCATGATTTCTCCATTTCTCTCCTGCAAGCAGCACAGGGGGATGGGGAATGGAGGCTATGGTCAGTTCATCACATGTTGTCTCTGCTTCTCCTTCCTCCTCAGGTGGAGGATTCCTCACACTCTTCCTTTGCTCCCACGTGGGGCCCCTGCCATTGGAGACAGTCCTCCATGAACTTCTCCAACATGAGTCCTTCCCAGGGGCTGCAGTTCTTCACAAACTGCTCCAGCATGGGACCCTTCCCTTCAGGAACAGACTGCTCCAGCCTAGGTCCCCCACAGTGTCTCAAGTCCTGTCAGCAAACCCGCTCTAGTGTGGGCTTCTCTCTCCATGGGGACATGGGTCCTGCCAGGACCCTGCTTCAGTGCAGGCTTCCCACAAAGTCACAGCCTCCTTCAGGCATCCACCTGCTCCATCATAGGGTCCTCCATGTGGTGCAGGTGAATATCTGCTCCCCCATAGACCTTCATGTGTTGCAGGGACACAGCTGCCTTGCTGTGGTCTGCAGATTTTAAAGACATCTGTCATGCCTGAATTCTCACTGTATGGACCAATTAAGGAAGCATGCTCACTGTAAGGTCTGTAAATCAAGCTTCTGCTGTGCCATTAATATAATTGCAGCATATGGGAGGCTCTAGAACATGTTTTGCATTAAAAAAACAACCACTTTTTAAATGGGAAATAGAAAGTAGAATAGGCTTGGAGAAGGGCTACTAAGATGACCAAGGAGACAAAGCACTCACCTCCTGTAAGAGGAAGTTTTAACTTGTTCAGGTCAGACAAGTGCATCAAAGAGGAGTAGGCAGCAGGAAAAAAAAGAACTACTTAACCTAAGGAACAATTTTGGCCTAAGTACAAGTGTGTGTAACTTGGCTAGGAATAACTGAGCTCTAATCTAGATGAGTGTTTTTTGATCAGAGTAATGATTTTTCAGAACATCCTTCCAAGTGACTGCCAAGAGGACTAGTGACATCAAAACTCCATCTTGTCCTTGTTCAGTTTTAAAAACAGAAGACGATGATCTACGAATCAGATTATCTGCTGTGATCAGCTGTGGTAGCAGGCAGTGAAATTCCCCAGCTGCCTTCTTGCTGCTAAGTGACAGAGGATCAGAGCTAGACTGGTGTGGCCTGGCTCATCCCCTCACTGGTGAAGTTCAATCTCCTCTAAGTAGACTGTCCACATGGCATAACACTTTGCTTTGGTCTCCTCTGTAGCCCAAGTGATGCCCTTAGGAAATAAAAGCTATGTTGTGTGAGTTTGGGCACTTGTTCAGTTCAAAGTAACTCAAATGATGTGAAGACTGTGCTGTCATCCACCAGAGTGATGTTTTATTATAGCATGCAATAGGTACTTGCTGCACACTAAGGTTTCACTGTACAGAACACTGTACCCGAGGATGCAAAGCCTGCTGAGCTATTTTGGTTAGTGCTGCTTTTTGTTTAGTTACACCTAATTTACAAACCACATTTCAAGGCTTAGTACCTCAGTGACCAGCAGGTGATAGAAAATTTGGAACCTCCCTGTTTTGGTTGATGACTCTCCATAAAGGACTTTATATGCTATGGAGATTGTGTCACTTCTAGGGGAACACAGATGGAGGAAAACAAGTCTGGTACAATATTATCCATGCTGTCTCCTGGGATCAGATCCTGGAGTGAGGACTATTCAAGTCTTTCATTTTCTTGGGAAGCTACTTGGAAGAGCCCAAAGCTGAGCAGATAAGGAAGCTATTAGGAAAGCACTGTGAGTAATTATAGGTGTAGTGCTCTTCTGTACAGTATAATGTACAAAATGTAATCTCCCGCATTAATGTAATCTCCTGTGTGAGATTCTATATCCTTTGTAGAGGTGTGTTTGAGAAATCCCAAACAAAGTTTAAAAGATACAGCTGACCTGGCAACCATGGTAAGTCTAAGATTGTACAGAAAATATTCCTAAAAATAAAATACTGTCAGTAGAAAAATTAACCTTAGACTTAACATTATTGTCCTTATTTAGCCACTACCAGCCCTCTGGTTGAAGATGACCAGTCTAAGGTGTTTTATGGGTGTATTAGTGAGATTGAGAGTACTACTCATGAAACATATGAACTTCTCAGCCATAGGTGTTGATTTTCACTGTATTTCAGCACTGTTTTTGTCAACAGAAGTGGCTATGAACTCTGCTTTGAAGCTAAACTGATTTTATTGCTTACATGTGGTTGTTCCTTCTGTGCAGGGGAACAGCATTTTGCTCCTTTCACTCAGACAGCCTAATGCTGTAGACATGATATTTGTTAGAAACCCACTGGTAGCTTGAATTAGAATATGCTGGAATCAGCACCTCTCTGGACTAGCCCTTTTTCTCATGATCAGCTCTGTTCACACAACTGACATGTAATTTACCATAAATAACAAGGTACAGTGCTAAGGTGTTAACTGGGTTTCCATTTTGGCTTTCTCTTCCAGTTTATTTATTTGAACAAATACCAATTATATACATAAATATACATACATATACATACATATATGTCATATATATATATCACTCAATAATAATCAGTGAATTAAAAGAATTAGTTACACTTGTAACAAATGGTGTACTATATGTGTGCATGAAGGGCAGTAGAGGTTAGAAGAATGACTTCAATTTTGACAAGAGAGGTAAGGGTTGTGTGCTATTATGCATCCAGAACTGGATGCAAACCTAGTATCTGAATAGGGTTTTAATAAATGTGTCAGGACCAGAGATGGAGAAAAACCATTCTATATAACTTTTTTTTCTGACAGAAGGTCTCCAACATTTTTAGGGTTGGGAAAGGGCGAGAAGAAGAGGAACTGGAAGAAAAAATATAATATTTGTGTGAATAGTATTGATGAATGTATGAAAGTGAAAAACAAAAGAAACTTACACTTTTGTCATAATAGTACCAAATTATTCCAATAAAGAGTAAAAAATTATTGCATTAATTACAATGGCTTACAGACCTGAATGAATGGCTGCAATGATTTGTGCAGTTGTCTGGATCACATATGCTGCCACATACAGACTCAGCATGCTGAGATGTATTAAAATTGTTGGTAATGTTGATGGTGTAACATAAAATTTGCCTTAAAACTCAGATATTTATCAAAAGGTTTGCTAAGGTCCATGGGCCTTTTGAAGGAACTTGAAAAGAATTATGGCTTTGCAATGACATGCTGAAAAATTTGTGGTGCAATGTGAAACACAGTAAAACTCCTTACTTACAGAGGCAATTTTCATCCAGGCAGAACCTAATACCTCCTGCATGTTACTGAGACAAGCACACAACAGCCCTTTTGCCTTTGAGAATCTCGTCTTCAAATAAAAGAAATGTTGCAATGTAGTGTTTCTTTGCATCTCAGCTTTAAATGGCAGATTGTAATTAGAGTTTGGAGCATGTGAAATGTGACTTGGGGAATCTGCTGTGTATGGATTACAAATTCTGATTGATTTTATTAAAGAACGGTTTCATTTGGTGCCACCATATGTGATGAGTCACCTAGAGCTGGCAAGATTCCTGACACATGTTGCCTGTCCTCTCTGAAAGATATTACAGATCTTCCACGGGAAGGTTTTTAGCACTAGGGAATGAGAAGTGGTAAAACAATGCACACACTAAGGAAAAGAGTAAGAAAAATCTAATTTGACAATGCAGTCTGAGAGAATGAGAGGGAAAATATGCACTAAAACTCAACGCAATAACAAAGACCAAAGCTGTAGAAGGAGGTTTTTAAGGATAAGGCAAAAAATCACAGTATATTTGTAAGTCCACTTCAAACTAATGCACAGAGACTTCCAGCTGCCTTGAAGAGGTTGTTCAACAACACATATGATGTGGCTCATTGCTCTACGATTTATTGAAGAGAAGAAAACCACTTGGATGATATTAATTATTTATACTAAAATAAAATATGAGTGGTTTTGGGGGGGTGTTGTTTTGTTTGGTTTTGTTTTTCCCCCAGCAGTTACAACCAAACCTTGTTTCAGTGCTTCTCATTTGGGCACAGATCTGATCATACAGAGACAAGGCCAGATTCAATATAATGACTAGGTTGGGGAATGTGTGTAAATGAATTAGTGCTTCAGAGAAGTTATGAGGAGAAAAAATCAGGAAGTTAGTTGGACTTTTGAACTTGAAAATCTATTGATGTAAACCTGAAATTTACTCAGGATTTTTCAGGAAGCTGATGTATGGAACAAGGAATAAGATTTTTACTGCTGTGTAAATATTTCCCAAACATGCATATTTCCTAAACTGTTTGTGAATTGAAGTGATCAGTTTACAGACTTTGGAAAAGTTTGTATGGTATGTATTCAGCTGCCTCAGGTGTTGGAGAATATGATCAGCCCTATAAACCTACAGGGAATATATCCACTCCTGTCAAGTATTAATATAGATGAAGAATTGTATTGCTATATTTTAAAATACAAAAAAACAGCTGAGGAATAATTTATTTATTTTTTTTTTTTTAAGGAGAGGAACCCTTTCAAATAAAATAAATGTTCACAGAATCACAGAATATGCCAAGGTGGAAGTGATCCACAAGTCCAACTCCTGGCCCTGCACTGGACCACCCCCAAGAGTCACACCATGTGCCTGAGAGTATCATCCAAACGCTTCCTGGACTCTCTCAGGCTTGGTGCTGTGACCACTTCCCTGGGGAGTGGTACCAGTAACCAACAACCCTCTGAGTGAAAAACCTTTTTCTAGTATCTAATGTTGCAATACAGAGTTTCTTTGCATTACAGTTTTAAATGGCACATGGTAAATAATGTTTAGAGCAAGTGAAATGTGACTTGTGGAAACCGCTATGTACAGATTACAAATTCTGATTAATTTGATAAAAAACTCATGGTAGAGGCATTTTGTATACTTTTTAAAGTAAAAAGAAAGAAGTTTCTGCATCATTTTGTTACAAGGATAATCTTTTCCTGGTCATGCCTTTTTATTTCATTTATATTAGCAATGTGTTGCTTCAGTCCAGGACTTAGATTGCTTCATCTGACTGAGTAGTCTTCAAAGAATTCACAAGTAAATTCTTTCTTTCCTTGAAATATTTTTCCTTTCCTTATCTCAATATTAAATATCTTTGCATCACTCAGTCTACAGGGGTTATTAAGACCGCTTTCCGGAAATCAGAATCTTGTATGTTCATTTCTATATTCTCTTCTTCATATGAAACCAAACAACACTTGCTTGATGTGCCATGACTCTCTTCAGAACAAGAATTGAACCTTCTTTATCATTTTCAGTGTGGATTTTCCCCAAAGCAACTGATGGAAATGTGAAGACCTTGTTTTAAAAAGTCCATTGGGAAGACAAAAGTAATGAGATTGAAACTTAAAGAAACTTGTGATCTCTTGAGAGAACCTATACAAGGCTACTTTATCCTCAAAATGGAGTGGTAGTAACAAAGACAGGATGCAGAAATGCCATGTGTGCTATACATCCTTACAGCAAACATTATTAGGGCAAAAGTAATTGGCACCCTTATATTAAACCAGGATGCTTGTCTTTGGACTGTATGGTCTGATTCTGACCACTGGATCATCTTCAATCTCAAATGTGAATCACATTCCTAAACTTGATTTGCAGTGTTGGCTCCTAGGAGGTTGACACCACTTTTTTTAACTAACCTGGTTGCGTTCCTTATGAGAAGTTATCACGATTCTACATAAAGCAAGACAGGAAATTATAATAGAACACTGTCAGAATCTGGGACTTTCAGGCCTGTTTTAGCACCTCAAAAATCAGTTCCTAAAACTGCTCACTGGACCTACACTGTCTTGAATGGGATGTGGCAGCTCCCATACTGTCCTCCAGAGGAAACCATTCCTGAACAAATATAGATGTTAAGTATGCAAGGAGTGTTTTGATTTGTATCCAACAGTGAATAGAAAAGTTAGAGTCACAGAATCTTCTAGGCTGGAAAAATCTCTTATGATCATTGAGTCCGACTGTTAACCTAATGCTGCCATGTCCACTACTAAACCATGTTCCTAAGCACCACAAGTGGAGGTTGAATGGAAGCGCCACTACAAGATGTATTCTGAAATTTTACAACTTGGCTACATTCTGTGTGAGAATTGAAACAAAGTATTTTAAAATTCTCTGAAGGAAATTTACTTTGAAATTATATCAGGCGGCTAGAAATATTTTGTTTCAAGGCATTTAATTTTGCAGTTGACAATTTTTGCCCTACAAAATATAGTAATACACAATTAAAATATTCAAATTATGATGGATTTTTAACAATAAAAAACTTTGATCTGCATATTCTGTGAAAGGGAATTCAATCCTCTTGACAATTTCCTTCCTTTTTTATTTTCAAAATTAAATTCTGGGAAAACTGACCTGATTTTACAAGGGTTCTTGATGGTATGGCATATTCTAATGGAAAATGGCTCACTGAGTGTCCCTGAGCAGCTTTGGTAATGAGTTTACCCATGAAACATTTTCTGAACAGGTAATGTCTACTGAATTGAATTACTGTGCTTCCTTTATAAAATACTGATCTTTAGATTCATGATTTCATTTGTGTTCTTTCCTGTTTTATGGCTAAAGTGAAACTAATCAAGGAATAAAAAAACAGGACAGAGCCCTGTATTCACATGCAGTTTACATTTTCTTATTTGCAGATCTGCAAGCTTTTCAAAACTAAGGCAATAGAAAATTAACTGTTCTTTTGAAAGATGCTGGGAATTGCTCTCATTCCCATCAGGGAAAAGTTTTATCTTTTGAAACACGACTTGACTTTAGTTTTTATTCTAATTAAATCAGTTAGTAAAAGGAGGTAAAAAAAATACCTGTCAAGAAATTAGCTGTAAGACCAGTCAGTTAATTAAAATAAATACATAAATAACACCCATTCTGTCTCTGCAATATATCACAAAGGGGAGAAGAGATTATAAGGAGCAAAAATAAAGATATTGCTTTCATTCTTTATAAGTTGGTGCAGTAAATTTTAGAAATGCTGTACTTAAAGTCACTCTAACAAAATAAAAATCACATGTTGCTCATTCACCTAGGTATATTCTAAATATTTTTTTTGGTCTTTTTCATTGCCTTGACAATGTAGAGCACTAAACTGGTAGGGATGGTGTGTAATTTCAATACAAAGCTTCCATAAATAATAAATGTTCAAGACTGTGCTTTGCTGATTACACAGGGGACTTCCACTAAAGGAAGGACTCTATATTTACATTAGGGGTAAAGAAACAATGGAATTGCATGTCTAGGGCAGATTTGGAGTTTTCATCATTGGAATTAAATGCCTGTCAGACAAAATGGATGTAGTATGGCAATGTAACCAAAGAGTGGAAAGATGATCTCTCATGTTTCAAGCCTGTCTTCTATAATTCTGGGATTGCCATTTTATAAGCTTGTGGAGGGCAGAGGGAAAACTGTTCTTCCGACCTGACTGCAGCTGCTCACTGCTCACTGTGGCTGCTGCTGCTCCCTGCATCTGTTTGAAGGAAGTGTGTGCTACAGATGTGTAGTTGCTTCACAGTGAGATTTTCTCTCCATAACCCAAGTTTGTTCAAGTTTGGGTATATTGGAGGTTTTCCAAAGTGGATACATCCATGGCATATAACACTTGGCCCTGTGCCTTTCCTGTGCTGTGCATGTTGTCTGTCTAGCCTTAGGAGACAGTCCCTGTGTTTTCTTTACTGGTGCAGGCATACTAGCATCATTGATCTGACAGTGAGAGTGACCTGGAGAGGCCAGACTTTTAGCTTCAGAGAGCCTCAGGTGTAACCAATGGCTAAGCATGTGAAACATGTCGAGTTCAATAATCGCTTGGGTCCTGCTGAGCTCTGGGAAACCACTGTCTCATGCTGAAAGGCAGATTGTCTTTGACTGGCACAGGCTCATGGAAGAGCAGAGCCATTGCTCCCTCCAGGGACATCCCAATCTTACTTCTCTGAATGGGGCTTTCCCCAAAAAAATGATAAGGGATGTTGAATGAGGCCACCATGGGGTTACTTACACTCCTGCTGCAGCCCATTTTCCCAATCTGCTCCTTGCCTCCCAAGTGTGATAACATATTAGCATTGTCATTTACTGGACATTTTTAATGAAACCAATGGCTGTAACAGAGTTAGTCAGGTCTCCTTATCTGTATGGACCTTTAGAAGCAACTGTAGTTGGAATTATATACGTTATATATTTTCCCATGGGATATTTGAGAGCTGTATTATGTCTGTAAATTTTGCTAAGGAGAGGGTAGGAGAGCTTGTCTTTCTGTGTGATACTCCAGTCTGCATGCTGTATATCCATATGGTGTAAATACTGTTGCTCCATTGACTTCACAATCATCTCCTACTGAGACAGCTGCATCTCCTGGCTGTGTACAGCAAAAATTAAGACTTGAATGAGAAGTATATGAGGAATATTCTGCTTCTGTAGGAAGCAGTATCAGTAGACCAGGGCAAACAACTTCCAAGAATGGACTGTAGGGGGATATTTATCCTCCCAAAGCAGACACTTCTGTCAGCAGAATTACTACAGTTAACAGTCAATGTCTTGTCAACACCTTGTTGGATCTCAGCCACTTATTTCTGGAATCAGATTACTGGGCTTCAAATATTCAGGCAACAAAGATTAGGGGCTGGGACTTTACTTCCCCCATTTATCTTTGGCTAGGAAGCTGCCATCTATTCTCCATACACTTATTGGTCTTCTCTTGCCCCTTCCACTTGCAGGTAGAATCAATGAGGTGATCTTAGTTTAGTCCTAACAATAAGAACAGTTAGGAACACGAGCTTTTCCTAATGAAGATTAAATAATGAGTACTCCATATTATGCACTGTCTTTAAGCTTAGTTGGAAGAAGTCCATGGTGCTAGTGTTTCTCTATGACACCTTTAACTATTTAGATTACAAATGTCCTACAGGTCACGTTTTTTATATTTCTTTAACTTGTCAGTTTGAGAATAAATTATTTGCTCAATCTTATGATTCCCACACAAGTTTTCTTGGGATTGAAGCATACAATATCTGCAAAAATGTCCTTTACTTCTTAGAAGCACTCCTTGTTATTTTCTGGTGGCCCACACATTTGTTGATCTTCAGAACAGAGCTGTATTTATCACTGATTTATTTTGATTCAGTGTTCAAATAACAACAAAAAAAAGTTATTTTGAGTCAACCTGAAATGAAAATTTGTTTGGTTGCTTCTCTCCTGGCTCCTGAGAATCAAAACTGAAAATCATTTTAGCCTTGTTTGATCCCACATAATGTTAGATATAAGTTTTGCCACTTAAGTAATGTAGAGGAAATTTGAGAGCAAATATTGAATTGACAAGGGAAATTAATTTAAAAAAATGAATGTATCATGCTATGTACTTCTGTTTATCTCCTTGTTCTTGCCTCTTCAATCCCAATGTTTTGGGGATTTTGGGGAAGTGTAAGCTGCAGGTTCAGCTCTCATGTCTCTCTGATTTTAAATATAGATTTTCTATCTCTCTAGCAGGCCTACTGGTGCATTGCAGTCTCACTTGCTGAAGCTGTTCCACTTTTTGTAAATAATTGAGTGTTCATTTTGACAGACAGGGAAATAAATGTGAAAGCCTGGTTCTTTAGTTTGCTGGTTATGACATTTTAGCTTGGAGGTATGAAAGTCAGTTGAAGTCCTTGCTTCAGCAATGGTTTAACCACTTCTGCTGGCTACAGGGACTCTGGAAAGAGAGCTCATTCCTAGAAATATTGGAATGCCTAATGGTAAGGGTAATGGTAAGAGTACTCTTTGGTAATAAGGAAGACTCATCAAGTTCTGATGCACACAAAGCAGAAGTAGAAAACCATTTCCTGCTCTCCAGGTACAAGTGCTTTCCTGAGGGGCAGTACCAGTCTGCACTACGTAGTTCCCATGGGGCTGCTGTAGTGTTTTTGTAAAGTTTATAAAATGTTATATTGTTTTTGTCCTATCAACAGTGCTTAGAAAAGCTGAAACAGTTGATGGTTTCAGATGCTCCCAAATTAATCTTTTGGTGTAAAGAGACATCAAAGGAATGTCTACCAGTGCTAATTCAGAACTCTTCTTAGATTTAACTTGATAGGATTTTTTGAGATCCTAGTGGAGTGAAGGAGAGGCTATATAAGGAAATAATCAGTGTGTGCCACTTGAAGATGTTTTCTGTATAAGCAAATAGCTGAGTGTGAATTTAAAAAAATTCCAGCTTCAGACTTGTTAGTCCTCGAGACAGTGATATTTTATAAATAGAAATAATAAATGTGATCACAAAATGTTTATAAGAACTTTGAAGATGTAAAATGCTAAAAACAAAGAAAAAACAGAAAGAAGTTCTAAGTTCATGTCAAAGGAAAAGTCTCCAAATTTTGACAGTTTGACAGTCATTTTCTCTTCTAGGTGCTACTGCAAGTGATATCTCAGACTTCCTTTTAAAGGCACACCAAACAAATGCACAGTATGTATACCAGTGAATTTATTTAAAATAAGAAAAGGTTATTAAAGATGACAGATAACAAGCTCCTGAACAATTATTTTGCAATAAATAACGCAATGCAAAATATTTTTAGGAGAATGCATGTTCAACACCCTGAGAAAGGCTACATGGGTCATGAATCAACTCACTATCAGTCATCTCAAATAATGAAATTATGATATTGAAGTCTGGTCCAGAGAACACCTGTTTCACACATCCTTATGCCTGTCACCCAAAAATTCCTCCCAACAACTATATATTAATTAAAGACACAGTTTATAGGTATAACATTCCACAGTCCTTTTTCAGTGTTTTACTTTTTAGGGACATCAGCTATATCTTGGCATTATAGACCATTCTTCAGAGTAAGGCAGAAACACCAGTGATTCCTATTGATTCAATCTGATGAAAAAAAGCCCTTTGAAATTTCATGGTTAATTTATGCCTGAGAGTGGAACTACAGATCTGGAAAGCACTACAAACCAATTACCAGGACCTTGTTTTATCACGCCCTATTTTAGAAATCTACTTACTATGAAAAAACCTACAACTGAGCTAGTCATAGGAATTATCTTAAAAGAAAATGTGCAAAAATGAGCATTTCTGGAAAACTTCTGGTGGTATAATATCTAACAAATGTTGGTAGGTGTTATGCACTGCAAGTGACTGTAAAGGAAACATTTGTTTTCAGCTCGAATGTAGGCATCAATACCACAGGTGTACTCCAACTTAATTAAGCTTAATTAAACTTATTTTATGGCAGGATGCCCACCTAAGATATTTTTCTGACAAAACGGAAACATCATCCTTAAAGCTTCTTTGTATTCTAAGTATCCTATCTTCATCAGTTTTGACCCCGTTATTGTTGCCTGGTCAGAGCATAGAAGGCTAGCAAGGCAGTGGAAGAGTTTGTTTTACAGAACATTGATTCTGAGACTAAGGTAATGAAAAAACAAAAAATGAAGATAAAGAGAAGAAAATGAAAAGGGAAATAAACATTCAACTGTGTAAAATGTTCAAGCATGTGACTTTAGATTATTGAGAAATAATAATATTGAAGCACAAAATGTACCGTTTTACTTTATTGCTGAGAAACCTCAAATTTATCTGTTTGAGAGTTTAAAAAGTCAATTCTTTAATGAACAAGAAACCCTGCTGGTGTTATATTGTTTCCCTTATTTCCATGGAGTTATATGCCAAATTATTTTATTAAACTCAGAATGTAATACAACACTATTTAAAATTTTGGAATCTTATTTTATTAAAGCTAATATTCAGAGGTTATTGAAAGAATCAGAAGGCAATTGTTTCAATTGCTTTAAAGAAATCATAATGTTAATTTCAACTTCCTTTTTAATTCCTGCCTTACCAGAACCCTGTGCCAATCAAGAAAAACTCATTAATTTGGTTAACAAGCATAACACCAGTTTTTCTTGTGAAATCAAGTAGGCAGAACTGAGCTACACATTGTCCATTAGCCCAATATCTTCTGCCTTTTCTTGTGAAGAGCTTATAGCTCTGCCTTGTATAACATTTCTTGAATTAATTTCATAATGATCTGATCCCTTCCTGTTGTGCAACAGTAAAGAAAATGGCCTTTGGAGTATTTTACCTGGTGTCTTTGCATTCTGTGGGCACAGATAGTATTTTTTCAGTGTGTCCTTCAATAAGAAAGAAACCAACAAAACACTTCAACAGAGCAAAGGATGCAGAAAGGGGAGGAGAAGAAATTTTTCTGTCTCCTCACATATCAGACAGCTATTCTGGACAGCATGGTATGATTGAGGATGATGTATTTGTTAGAATAGTGATATTTTTTGTGTACCCTACAGGTATGGAAGAGATGAGCCTCCAGTACTGTGAGTACTCATCATCATCCAGGTAAGGAGTTTCACCTTAAAACTACAACTGAAAAATAAGAACGAATATTTAAAAGTACCTACAGAACTTCCAGGCCTCCTGGCTTTAGTCAGGAATAGGTAGCTTTATGTAGAAGGTACCTCTCAAAATTTTTCCTATGTGCTTACTCCTGGTAAAATTTTTTTTGGTTACTCCAATTTAGGAAGAAAATCTTCATAGAAGTACTATTCATCATCTGCAAAATTTCTTTCATTATGACAAGCAAGGACTTGTCAGACAAACTAAGTATTCCCTAATATCCACCATGACATGGAAACACTTTGCATTTTAACTAGAGGTCAGGAAATATGGCTGCAGAGTTTGATACTACTGATTTCCTCCTTCAATTACATAATAGTTGTTTAAAACTGAGTGCTAGCTGTAAGTAGGTTGTTGAAAATACTGGCTCAGTATTTGATAGATTCACATATTCACATTTCTTCTAGTGAGTCTTTCCCACAAAGACATTTGAATAATTGAGTTCTACTGACAGAAAAACAAATTTTGAAGTTGCAAGTACCATACTTAAATTCACATACAGATGTACTCATGTCCAGAGTGTAACACTCACCAAAATGAAAAAATTAAATAAAGTCACATGCTTTACCAAACCAACTACAGTCTACCAATGCAAATCATGTAGTAAGCACTGTATATCAAATGCTCACAGGGTATGTTCAAGTTCAATACAGGGATAAAAATATTTACCAAATGTGGTCAGATGATTTTGATTAACAAATAAACTGGAAAGTAGATTTGCTAGCAGATATTCAGCAAGCAGAAAATGAGCTTACATTCAGCATATGAATTATTCATTGTGAATTATTTGCTCAGTTCTAATAATTACATAAGGGAAAAATTAATTAATGTTACAGCAAATACTTTAATTTTTAAAGATTGATCATTGAAATGAGTCTCAAAAAGAGATTTCTAAATGGAAGAAAAAATGAGACATGATCAAGAATAATATGAAACTTCAACCTGCATAAAATTTACACCTGTAAGTAATCTCACACATATAGTTCCAGTATAAAAGTTGGACATTTAAATAACTTCTTACTTATTTTCCTTTGCACAATGCTTATGAAAAGTGTCTCTTTCTTAACCAGGATAGTATCCTAATTGTATTAAGTACAGGTTCAGCTCTAGTTGTTTTATTGATAATTTTATTGCCATTTCTTTGTTTCTTGCAGTCACAGTCTCCTAGAAGCTCTACTGAATGGAGGTATTCCCAGCAATGAAGCAATCATAAAAATAGAATTGAAGTCACTAAACTGACAGTATGGATCTTGATGGAGACTATCAAGAGAATGGTGAGAGGAAATCTTTGCACTGGTATGGAAGGAATACGCTCATTTAATCTTAAAGGGAGCTAATGGAAAACAGTGACAGAGAAAGCTGCTTTGTCTTGGTCACCCTCTTTACTGGTAAATATTTTAAAACAATATATAGATTGCACCAGAGAAACTATTGTCCGTGGAGGAACAGTTTATAATAGAATTTTATTTATTTAAATTATTATATCAACAGCCTTACAGAACTGTTATTCAGTTATAGAGATTAATTTATCATCAAACATCTGTTTTGAGACATTCACAACACTCATTGAACCAAAAGCTGCCTTTCTATAAAGTGAAAATTTCCACAGAAAAACATGGCAATAAAATTTTTCATGTTTTCATGACAATAAAAGTAGTTTGTTTTTTAAAAATTTTGACATCAAAAATGGTTAAACAACACGTTTTAGAAGAAGAACTGTTTAGTTTGGTTTTGCTGACTTTTTATCAAGTGCCAAAGTCTAATAGAACCTCCTGATCATTTCTGGAGATTGTTTAAAACTTGAATATAAAATGCTTTCTGCTGCTCTAGGGCTGATTGAAAGGGATACATTTAATTCCTCTGCTGTGTTGTTTAACTAACAGAAGTTCTGTGCCATTATATGTTATTAAACTCATAATTTAAACCTTTGTTCCAAAACCACTTTGTGAAAACATGGGATCCCGTGAGCATCCAGCTGCTTTAGAGCTGAGTAACTATTTTGTGGCTATGACTCACAGGGTGAAAGGCAAGAGCAGCACCTGTCAACATGTGTGTATGCCGAAAGCTGTCCCAAAAATACAGAGACCCACTGTGCTGAGAAGCCTAACAAAATATAGCAAGGGTGGCCCTACCCCGAAGATTTTTCCACTATGATATAACTCACAACCACAGCATCATCACAAAATTAAGAGGCTCTGAAATGGAAGGTAGAGATAAGACATTATAGGTCTTATTATACAAAATACTTACATGCCTAGATTCACAGGGTTATGTTTAAAAAGTTAAAAATACATAAGGAACAGGAGACATTAAGTATGCCAGAATCCCTACTGGCTACCTGCCTAAATATTAGTCAAAGTGCTTGTTAATGCAGCCTGAATTCAAAGAGAAGCAAAAAGCTTCTTGAAATCAGATTTCAAATAAAAGCAAGGCAAAAGGGTTTTCTGTAGACTCCCTTTCCTTCTTCCTAGGGAAACTCTGGCCCTTGGGTCTGTCCAAATTCAGAATATTAGAAAGTAATAAAACTCTTTTTTTTTCATTTGTTTCTTTTTCATATGTGTATATTTTCTGGCTTCTGTCCCTCATGAAGCAATTAGCCTCATCTGAGCCCTGGTGCAGTTTCCCATGGCACGGCTCCACAGAAATTTCTGCAGTGGGTCAGACATCTGCTGAAGTCACTTGCTTCTATGATTTCATTTTCTTTGCTACATGAGGTAAACATACAGCAGAGCACCAAGAGGAATCAGAAGAACCGGTGTTAATTCCATCCATCACAGTTCTTTGTAGAGCCTCAGATGTGATGTTTTAATCCTCTGAGCCTCATTTACTGGATATGCCACATGGCAATTCATGTTTTCAGTTTGAAAGTAACATTTGGGATCAGCAGCTTTTTTAGCCCTTTGCCTTCCCCCTCTCTGTTAGCCTCCTCTGTCAGCAGCATGTGCCCTTCTGGATCCTCTCCACTGCTTTTCTGAAGCGTGTTGAAAGTATCTGTCTGTATGCTATATTTTTCCTTTTCCATATTTTCTTTTTTTTTTTAAACAAAATTTTCCCTAGCCGGTGGTAGTTGTTGGATCTCTAACTGGCAGTGGAATGCCTCACAATAACAAGACTGTGCCACATATAAAATACCAATATTTCCATAATATTGTGGTGTGGCAACCAATACATTAACTTGGGATGCTTTATGACAGCAGGTACTATAAATCATCCTTTTAATTTTCCTTAAAAAATACAACTCGAGAAAGGAGATTTTTCAATCACAAAGCTACACATTTCATTAGTATTCTCATTACAGTTCATACTACTTATTTATGTTGTGCTCCGAAGTGTGATAGATGCTGTACGGCTCTGTAAACCTTAGGAGGAAGCTTTAGATATGACAAGGCAAGCGAGACCTGAACAATAGGTGAATCAGTCAATTTCTTTTTATATTAATTGGATCTGGGAGGAAAACTGAAGGAGGGAAAAAACCCACTATTCAAGTATCTCTAGAACTTCCACTGACTTTAATGGCATTAGTATTGAGGCTTTAAAGACAGCCTTGTTCTCTTTGAGGAGCAATGACAATAATTTTTCACTAAGACTCTGTAAAACCCTCTGCTTATTCTTTCTTTCTCCAGTAACATTTCTTTCCAGTAACAATTCTGTGTCAGCTTCCAAAGCATGCCTGTTGGGGAAAGCCCGATTTTTACTTTCAGTGGATTTCTGATGCCTAACTAACAATAATAAAAGCAGTTTGTGTCCCTGAACCCTCTCAGGAACACTGCAGCCTGAATTTGGTGTTATGCATTGCAGTTCGGCCTTTCAAAACCGTCTGTGGAAACAGAGCACACCTCCTTGTCAGCCTCTGCTCAATTCTTCAATTAAAATGTGAGCTGTCTCTTTTATAGTTCTGTGTTTTGTCTCTATTCCTTATTGCGGCACTTCTACCTGATGCATGATATTTTAACACTTGCTTTCTGGCAGTCTGTTATATATTGAGGATTTTTTGTCCTCTAGGAGTGAGCTCTGTTGTTTTGATTGATTTTTCACTCTTTTTATTACCTGCAAAATACTAGGTTCTGAAAGTAATAGCAACCATCGTTAAATAGTATAGGAAATAAAAGATACTTCAGTTGTCTTAAGGCTGTTTCAATCTCCTTTTCCCTTTCTACAGAGGCACATAGGTTTGTCTATGGCTTAGCAAAAAAACCAAAAAAACAAACCACCTTTTTTCAATGTAGAGGGTTTTTTGTCCTTTAAAGGCAAACTTGAAAGGCTATAGATTGTTTGAAGAGAATAAGAAAAGTAAGTTAGGCTCTAAGAGTCTACTTTATTCTGCCCACTACATTTATTCCTGCTGTTAGCAGGATTAAAATTTACTACAAGAGAGAGGCATAAATAAAGACAGGTTCTTGAAAAATACATGCAAATGTGAGCACACCTTTCAAAACCTCATTTGGCAGTTCAAATGCCTAAGTGCCTGAGCTAGAAGCTACTGTAAAATTGAGTGCAAGGTGGAGAAAATGCATACAAAATAAGGCACAGGCAGAACAAGGCTGTAGTTCAGGTCTACAGAGTACCAGTCCAGGATAGCATCCTCTAGGGTACATTGCCATATATTTGCCTTGGTTTTGTTTGTGAGAGGGCACATTTTCTTTTCGGGATGGTCATAATTTTCTGGTTGGAGAGCTGAATCCGGATTTTAGGACATAGTCTCCCTCTTAGGATTTGGTCCCAGCTGTCCTTCCAACAGTGGTAAATAACCTTGTAGGATGTGCTAGGGAAAAGTCAGATTGCTGCTGGGAGAGGAGGGAGGAGAGGGCTAAAGCTGCTTCTGGAAAGAGTGTGCAGCAGGTTGACAGCATCATCTTCTACGTCTGGTCCCAGGGGAGGAGGCTAACTGCAGGCAAGCTGTAGAGTCTGGGTTTGGAGTCCTCCAAAATCAATAATGCCAGTCTGTATTCAGCACCAGGATTTTCAGGGTAGGTAATTTAATATGGCTCAGAAATCTTCCTGTATAAATACCCTAGCTGTGGTTGTTTGAAAACTGCTTGACCTGTCAGTCCTTGACACAGAGAATTGTTGGGAGCAGATTCTCTGCAGATCACTTTAAATTGCACTCAGATAATTAGCCCCTGGAGGGCTGGGCACACTTATATACACAGAGATGGTCCTGGCATTCCACACCACTCCTCTCTCCTGCTGCTGGCTTCACTGGTAAAGAGATATGACAGAGGAAATTGTGTGGTGGCTCATGTGCCCTGTCAAACAGGTGCTTGATCTCTTTTCTGGGCACCTTGCAATGATGAAGGCTGGTGTAATTTAGAACAGCCTGTGGATTTCTCAGACATGGGCCAAGGGAATGCCTTCCACAGAGCAACAGACCTTTTTGCACAACAGCCTCAACCTGTGAAGTTTGATTGTGCCTGAGGAACCAATCCTTTGAATGACAAGGGCATTGACCTGAACCTGGATTAAAATAGACTGAAAGCTGGTTTTAATCCTCCCATTATTTCCTCACAGAATGGTTTCTGATCAGAGGGGCCAACCTGTGAAAGGTGTAGCTAGTTAGCACATATTTCATTCTTCCTTATGCGTTTATTTGCATTATTTTCCAGGCATGTGAATGAATGATGTGAATAATGTGATTTGAATGCTTCAGTGACTAGGTCTTTTAAGTAAAACCAAGAAGGAATTGATCAGTGTCATGAAAGAGCCAAAGAATCCCTTAAACAGCAGCTCACATAACTGTGGATTGCATAATTCAAAGCTGTCCTGGGGCATCTTTAAATGATGCATAGATTTTGTTTTCTTACTTTACATTTTTGAGAGGAGAAAGTTAGATTCAAGTTTCTCATTGGCCACAGTGCCACTGATAGATGTGAAGTGTTTTTCTTGGAAGGGAAGATGCCATGTCTGCCTGCTGTCTTAGAGTGGGAAGGAGGGGAATCAGCTCGGCTCAGCTCTGTTCAATAGGAGACACTGCCTGAGCAATGCTTTGTCCCTTGTTAATTAAGATATGTGTTGGAAAAGTAATACAGGGAGACAAGTTGAAGACTTTTAAAGTCACCATTAGATGTTGTTAGTGGGGATGGTGTGAGCATCCCCTGGTTTGCAAACCAAATTGCTGTCTGGTGCAGGACTGCTACTAGAGCCTCCCAGAACCATCCAAATGCTGTTCCATGCAGCCAAGCCCACGGTGGCAGGCATCAGATGGTGGGAGGCAGCAGGTACGGTGAAGAAATCCGAGATAATGATTTTATTTGTTCAGGACATTTAAGTTTTTCAAATTGGCAAATTAAGACAACATAATTAGTTAATAAAACACCATATTTGCTCAGCCCATGAGTCTGAAGAGCTGGCATCATTAAAATAACACCTGTGGGTTGTGTCTAATTACCGAATTTTTGAGACAGAGGTGTACATTTTAATTTTCTGCCTTTTAAAACTGAAGTCAGAGTTTAACAAGTTGATATTTATGAGAGAAGAGATTTTAATTTGCAGCGTGAGCAGCGGGTTGGTTTTTTTCCCCTAAGAGCCACTAGGTGGCACAGCCCGCCCGCGGTTCGCCCGAGCCGCCTCGGGGCCGGGGATGGAGATGGGGCCGAGGATGGGAATGGGGATGGGGCCGAGGATGGGAATGGGGATGGGGCCGAGAATGGGAATGGGGATGGGGCCGGGAATGGGGCCGGGGCCGGGGCCGGGGCCGGGGCCGAGGCCGAGGCCGGGGCCGGGGCTTGGTTCGGGGCCGGGGCTTGGCTCGGGGCCGGGGCCGCTGCAGCCAGGGCCGGAAGCCGTGTAAAATCAAGCAGGAGAAATGGCCAGCTTGAAAAACGGTGACGGAGGCAAGATCCCTTCAGGTACGGAGCTGCATTCTTGACTCCTGCTGGCAAACCTAGGCGGAGAACTCGATGTAGGGAAATAAATGGTTCTTGTAAGTGCTGGTGTTGGGAGAAGGGACTGGGAGAGAAGGTGTCCATGCGATCTTGCACCGTTGTCCTAAGATGTTACAACTGATGCGTGCGTGTGCCTGGCTCTCTGTCTGCAGCTGCCTTTGCAGCTCTCTTAGAGGTATTGTAGGTGTTGATAAATCTCTGTGTAATAAAGGTGGGGCAACACCCCCCTAAAATGTTGTGCACAGCACAAGTTGTCTTTGGCATACTGCAAATTACAGCAAAGTGATATCAGTCGTATAGGGATTGATTCTGGAACGCCCTTTCTGTAACCACTTTGGGGCAAAGATTGGGTTTTTTTATGTTCAAGGCAGTGGCAAGTGTGCTGGCAGTGCTTAAACAACACGTGGCATTTCATAGTGGAGCCTAATTTTAAGTACACTTCAGTGATACACTGCTGATAGATTAGCATGGGGGTTCCCACAAAATTATACCCTGAAGATTGTAATAAAATACATTTTCGAAAGCAACATGGATTTGAAAAGAGGAGGGGATTGCAAATACACTTGTTTGCTTACCCATTTAAACAAAAAATATCCTTTCAAAGCATGAAAAGAAGCTTGGCAAACGAACTGATGGGAGAGGCCAGATTCCCTCATGTGTGAGGGGATTGCCGCCCTGTGAGTGGGGCTAGAGGTCCCCTGTGAAGCATCTCTTGGATGCAAAGAATCTCCTTTCTCCTCCGATACAGGGATTTTCGAGACACCATTGCATCTCTGTGCTAACAGTACAGTACAGTGTGTAGTCTGAGAGAAGGGAAGGATAAAGGCAAACCTCTGCTCTCCTATAACAGTTGCAGTGCCCCTGGTTGGAGCTTGCAACAGAAGCACCACGAAGGGATTGTCAGACAGCAGCTTTGATAGAGTTCTGCATAGCAAATTGGAAGGGTGATTGAGACATTGATAAACTTATTGTCTTCCCTGGGGATTTGGGGCTTACTGACATATTGAACAGCCTGGGATGTGCATATCTGCCTTTCCCTAGACAAGAAATAGGGTATCACACTCCCACGAACTAAGGTTGCTGTCAATATAGCATTTCATCCTGTATTTTCTGATCCTGTAGGCTATATTGAAGGTGGGTTAGGTCATTCAGGTACAGGTAGCAAGACAGGATCCTGAAATCAGGACTTCTTTTCTTCCTTAGCAACTTGAGGGGGAAAAGGTGAGCTCAGAACTTCTGTGCAGCTACAGTGCAGCTTCTGACACAATTCCAACATCCCCACAGGTATCAAACATTTGGGTAACTGGAGCCAAAGGATTCCATGTGCACCTACACCAACTTCTCATTTCAAGGATATGAGGTGCTCTGAAGAGAGTTCACTCCTGATACTGTTCACTCCTGATACTGTGTTACTGAGCTGCAGAGGATGACAAGACCCCATGGGCCAGCAAACACCAATACTTTAGTATGGCCCAGGGTTTAGCATACATTCTTCAGGTTGTTGTTGTGGGGTTTTTTTGTTTGTTTGGGGTTTTTTGTTTGTTTGTTTTTTTGTTTGGTTTTTTGTTTGGGTTTTTTTGTTGGTTTGTTTTTGTTTGTTTGTTTTGCTGTTGGGTTTTTTGGGGGGTTGTTGTTTTTATTTTAAATGCAGGAGCTGTTTCATGTAGACTATGTATTAAATTTTTCATACTGTATCGTGAATACTTAAGGCAACACAGTTCAGCAGGCCATCCCTGGCAGGGCCAGCACAGCAATGTTCTGACAGAGAATGGATTACATCAGAAAACCACACCAAACCTTCCATCAGTGTGGGAGCAGGACCGCTCGCCAGAGCTGCTGTAGAGAAAAGACCCCCATCAAAAAATACCATTTGTAGCCTATTGTACTTGGTTTGCACTCTCTCCTAGATAACGAATTGTAAACATTAAGACCTACTTAATCAAAATGCATGTCATCATAACATGGGTTTTAAACAACTTTTGGAATTTGCACAGGAAAATCAAAATTAGATAAATATTTTTTAACAGGAACACTGGGGGAATAAAAGTGAGTGAGACAAAATAGAAAGAAAACCAATCATCAGACTTTATCAATCATTTCAGTGTAATTGAACTCAGAAAATATACATTCTCTCATTTTCACATTAGAATTTTGTTTATAAGGATATTACTAAAAAGTAGTTGCATTCTACTGTGTATAACTCCATGTTTTCACAGCACAACTTACTGCTTTGCAATTAAGGCACTTTTTTTTTTAGTTTTATTTTTAACAGTCACACTAGTGTTTTGTTCCTACGGGTATAGGATTTTCACCTGTATTTCTTGATCCTGAAGACAAATCATCCCGGGCAGTGCCAAGGGGTTAGGCATAGATCAGTCAGGAATTAACAGGTTAGTTAATTTCAAGTGATTGAGCTTTAAACAGCATTTGGATTATCCCATGCTAAAGAATCTCAAGCTGTAAATCACAGTGGTAAAACACAGTGATTCCTGAGGGTATATAATTTGCAAACCTTCCCTAATGATTTTAAAATCTCCCAGATGAATCAGTATATTGACACAACTCAGTCCACAGTGGGGAATATTTGTAGTTCAATAGCTATAAATCCTAGAACAGTTGAGTAATCTTAAAATAAAACCAACTCTGTAAATGTCATATACATCCACTGTATGTTTTAAAACCATATTAGCTCATTTAATAGCTACAACAGAGAACTGCTATCTATTATTGCTGTCTCCACTGGCAGGTTCACAAGAGGAAGGGAAGCTGCAACTGTCCTACTCCGTTTATGGACCAGGTACCAATTTCTTGTGTAGGCACTCAGTTGCACACACTGGATGAAGGAACTGGGAGGTTTCTGTTCCAGCTCTGAGGGGGAATACAGGCGTCTGTTTTATTGTTGAACATATTGTTGATCCCTTACCTCCTGACAGTTCACCTTTTCTGACTGAGCTTTTTTGATTTTAACCCCAGGTCCTTGCTCTAAGCATAATTTTGGAGAAAAATAAAAGGATTCCACCATATATTGGCAGCTGTTAATTTATGCTATCTACAACTACTATCTTGAGTGCAAATAGGTGCACCAGGAATGCTGCCAGTATGAAAGAGTCCAGACTTTCATGGAAAAAGTACAGATTTATCGTGGAGTTTCAGGTTCTTACAGTGCAGTATTCAGCTGTGGTAGTGACAAATGTTGACAGATTTAAAAGCGGCATATCTCATAGTGTGAGTAAATGTAACATACTGCAAACGGCTGCAAGAGAGCATTTCTTCTAATGAAATTACATACATAATTAATGCTTTGGACCTCATTATGCATGAACAGTGGAATAGTTCTGAAATACTTGAGACATCTGTCTGAACAAATCAGTGAGAAATCTTGGTGATCTTTACTACAGAAACTTCCTATGATCCAAAAGTAAGCTTTTCCAGTTAAAAATGATGATCCTGTTGCTCCTTTAACTTTTATAGAAATTGAATTAATGCAGTAATGACATCATCAAACTTCCCTGCATTATAATTACAAAGATCTGGTGGGGTATATCCTTTTTCTAAACATTGTCACATCATTTTATGCTGATCCCTGATCCCACTTTCAATATGTCTAGGATTACCGTACTGAACAGTACATAAAGCAAACATTATCTGCAGTCTTGTCTGAGTCAGCTGCAAGTGCACTTTAGAAACTGCCTCTTCTTAAATCATGGCATGGCACTGGAGATCAAACAAAACACTGAAGATGTTAGTCCCTGAATTTACATCTTTGGGTTTCACAAAAGGGCATGTGCAGTGGAAGACCCAGTGTGAGAAAACTCACATACCCTGCACTGTAAGAGAAATGTCAAAGTCTGTTTATTCATCCTTGTGCTCAAATGGCCTGATCCAAATCTCACTGAAGTTAATGATGAGACTTGGGTTATAACAGGTTTTGGATTAGACATTTATTAAAATAAGTGTAAATATTTCTATTTCACTAATGTAAAATTTCTCTCTAAGCAATTACACCTACCAAGTCCTCAAGATGTTGAAATTTAGGGGTATAACTGAAGTTTATGAACTGGTGTATATTCTGAGAATGTAGAGACATTTTGGCTATCTGTGATTTTTTTACCACCTATCTATTGAAATATCCATGTAAATAAAGCCATTTACACAGACACTTGGATATTCTCTACTATTTGCACATTACTGTTAATAAATACAGAAAATGTTGATTTTTCTCTCCTTCTCCAGATCTATTCTTCAGTGTCTTTCTTTACTACTCAGGTAATAGCAAGAAATAAAATAAAATATTAAGACTATCTTTTGGAATTAAAAGACACAAATATCGAAAATATTGCTAAACATAAAGTAAAAACTGGGTAAACTTATATTAAAACATATGTGCACAGTCTCAAATGTAGTGTGTATATGTTCACTGAGGACATATGTCCTAATTCAGGAGAAGGTTGCTCACACTTAACACATTGAAGTGTGCATAAAGTTCTCACATTATCTAGCCCTGGGATAAATATGGATCTCTTATCACAAGGGAAACTCTTTCATTCCAAACTGTGCATTGCAAAGTTGAAAACACATTTCTTTTAGTGATGGGACTACCAGAACCCATTTGTTAGAGTGTTATAAGCTAGTCTCTCTGGAGTTCCCCCAGAGAAGGGTTAATTTGCATGTCTAATATCAGAGTGTAATTCCCTCCCCTAGGCAAGACTTCCCAATGCATTTACAGGCCTCTGGCTGTTGCTTTGAGGAGTGTCTTTTCTGCTCCCTCTGCTCCTGAGGGGATAAAGCTTAGTGGAGGACAATAAAAGAAGCAGGACATCTACACTAATACTCTCATGAGGGACAGCAGGAGCCCAGACAAATGCAGGTTTGTATGCATCACTCAGAGAGAAATAGCTCATTTAGGGGTGTTAAGATGGAATATTTTAGTCTTCTTTCTCAAGAAAACACATCTTTAGTGACTGTTCTCATTGTTCGTCTACCCATTCCTTTTCTGATTTTTTTTGCCAGTGTTGATCTTAACATAAAAAAATTAAGTTCCTTCATGTTTCTTGAACATAAACAGCTATGTGGAGAAAAGGGGCCTAAGTAACAGAGGGAACACATTGCTACAAGTTAGTTATCTGCTCTATTTCACCCTGAGGATGCCCAACACCAAACTTATCAGTCAGAGCATACCACAAATAGGGACAAAACTCTGCAGATAGTTAAAGGTACTGTAAGGAGAAAGTGTTCTGAGTGACATCCTTTAAAGTTAAGAGGAGGAAGATCTCCATTTTGCATAGCAAAGTACTAGCCATAATCAATTGGTGTCAGCAGAAACATGTGGGCAGACAGCACAACTGTGTAAAATAGCTGAATAATAGGAACACCACCTGGAATTCCAGGAGAGAAAATATCTCATAAAAATTGATGAAAGATATATGAAGAGATGTGCCCACTAAGCTCAGACATGAATTTGCACAGACACTGCTTCTGTGTACTCCTTTTACAAGAGCTACAGTACATTATCACTTCTGACCTACACCCGAAGAAGAAATAGCATGTACCCCATAAATGGTAGTTCCATATGAGAAGAACATAAGTTATCTTGACATTTATTTCTACTTTTGTTGCTGGACCATTTCAATTTGTTACTGGTTACAGATCCAGACAGCCTGGATTTTAGTACCAGTTAAGGCACTGCAAAAGCCCTGGTCCCTCCCTAAAGCAGCCTTGCAGAAATTCTCTTTCCAGAGCAAATGTGTTTGTATAAGACAATAGAAAAACAAAACGGAAGAAGAGAATATACTCAACTACAACTTTCTTATGAATCCCCTTCTTATGAGTTTTTTTTTTTTAAAGAGAGTACAGAGAGTGAAAGAGATTTTTGCTTGGACTACAATACATACTAGTACATAAATTTTCATTAATACCAAGACAATCTCCAATGACATACTTGTTTTTCTCTACCTTTTTTTTTAGCTGAAAACAACTGAACATTAAGAAAAGTAGGAAATGCAGTAGCTGCCACCATAGTGAAGATTTTCTTTAAAAGACAAATTATTTTTCACAGATTTCAAATATTATTGTATTAGGAAAAAAAGAAAAAATATCCTTTGAATTCCTTGTATTCCTTCAGCAATTATAGTAATTCTGCTAATGTCTTATGAGCAGCTTTTATGATTTGATCCAACGTATTTGCATGAATTTGCTAGCATTTTCAGATTTCAGTCTCTAGTTCCCACTTAAATGGCTAAGATTTCAGTGCCTAGCTCTTCATTGCCTTTGGCTTTCTTATGTGGGAGTCACCTCTTGGCTATCTGCAGAGAAATATTCCCATGCTCTGAGCATAGATAGTGTGGCTACCTTATACTTTTGTGCATCAGATAAAACAAATCTCCCCATGAGGCTAACTGAAGATGCCAGTCACATTTTCATTGCCTATTGTAACTAATACCATCGCCAAAGCTTTTTATTGTCACCAAACACAGGGGAAATTCTTAATTAATAATGGACCAATGGTCTCAATAACTTGCTCTGGATTTATAAGTATGCACAGTCTTCATTCCTGTTTGCAAGGTCTTGCTGCAGGTATAAGCTGTACTCAGTCCAAGACATTTGCCATTGTCAGAGGACATAGAGAAAAACACTTTCCAGATATGCTTAAGTAGTATTTCCTGAGACCTAACCCCTGGTTAGTCTTCCTGCTGCTCCCTGCTGTATTACCTCAGAGGGAAGACACTGTACTCTTCACAGTCTTTACAGTCTTTCGTGTGGAGAACTTCAGCTTTATACAGAGGTTTCATCTATCCTGCACTCTAACCTTAAACTGCTAGCCAATCTAGACAGATTAGGGCAGCAGAACCAGAAATATTCTGAAGGTTTACAGCTTTTTGTGGACTTAGAAATGAGGACAGCAAAAGATACAGAGACTTTGCCATGTCTGCCATTCAGAACATATCAACATTTTTTAGCATCAGTATGATCTCGCTGCTGGTCTAGAGCTGGAGGAAGACCAGAGTCCAGATCTCATATCAATCACCCATTGTTTCTGTTGATGATACATTGCCAGTGCACAAATATCCTGAGTCCAAACATGTGCTGTTCAAACTGACGCAATTTGGATGAGTCACCGTCCCTGGAGACTGATGTGATGTGTAGATGTGGCACTTAGGAACATGGTTTAATTGTGGACTTGACAGTGTCAAGTCCAGTTGGACTCGATGATCTTAGACATCTCTTTCAACCTTAATTTCAACATAGAGTCTCTGATTCCATGCGAGGCAGCTACTTGCTCTGCATGTATGAATATTGTCACAAAGTCCATGATACCAGATTTATTCCCTGTTTTGCTCTATCCTATGAATATTGGACCATCTTTGCTGCATTTGTCCCCTCATCCCTGTACCTTTCATCACCACTCTAAAGATAAAGATAGATTAGTGTTGGACACAGCTCTTCACCCACCTTCTGATTCAAAAAATTTATGCCATTCCAGTGAAATGCCTGCTGTGTATGCTAGATCAGTTGGTCCCAGGAGAAGAACAGATGGGGAAGGGAAGACTCAGGGCAAAAGCAGCTGAAAAACATGGACTGGGAGGTAGTCCTTGTGCTGTAACTTCTACCAAGTATACATTTTCTTCAAAACAGCCCGATCTATACAAAGTTACTGTGATTCAAAGCCTTCTAACACCCTATGGACCCTTTGTCTAAAGGTTTACTGTGATCCCTGCTATTATGAAGAGTTTTTTCAGTATCAATATCTAGAAAGAGTTGAGTAATATTGCCCATCACTTATAATTATTTCATAATTATCAGACTGCACATTTCGTATTACCTTGGCTTCCCGACTACTAATTTTTATTATGCAAAATGGCTCCTTTTTTGAAAAGTTTGCTGTGGCATTCAGCTATTGTGGTCTGAAAGAGTCTGGACTGTGTTACTTATCATCAGAAATGTATTCCGGATTTTCTAGGATTTGAGAGAGTTTGAATTTGAGACTCAGGTTTTGCCTCTTAGAGTGATCTCTAGGTGCCAAAAGGAAAGTCTGAGTTTAGAGCTGCTGCTCTTCAAAGTTTGACAGTATTTAAAGTGGATGTTTCAGGCCTAACTCTGCTTGTTATATTTCCCAAAGCTTTCCAGACATTGTGCATTCTGTGCTATAATAACCAATGCTCCAGCACTCGACTGCACTACTTATAATGCTCCCAGTGCTACTTGACTCTGCTACTAAAAATGCACCTGATGATAATGCCACTTGCCCACCACTTCCTAATGCACCACTGGTTGGCTCATTACTGGATGCCCGGAGGCAAAGTGAACTGTCCCAGTCTTTCTCTCCACCTTGGCAAAGATAAGGGTAGCATAATAAATACCACTCAGCCATTTGATTTCCCAGTTCCACTGAGTTCATGCGTTTGGAATAGGTTGTAAATTCTCTTGAACACAGTCGCCCATAGATTATCACTGATGCACATACACCGAACTCTGTGCTCTTTATTTCAAAATAAGCACTGTCTTCAGCAAAGCAGCTCAGCTCAGCTGCTTTCCTATCTTCATGTGCAATAGATTGTATCTTTAACAAATTATTAATGTTCCTATTACAAACTGATTTGATTTATATTTTTGCTGCTAGCAACGGTCTAATTATTTTCGTATTACTGTGTGGTCATAATGATAATTGTCCTCAATTTACACACTGACTAAGCATTTACTTTCACAGATTTAGAGATTGTGAGATTACTGATGAGAAAAAGCAGAGAATGTAGAAGTTTAATATAATTAGTTCTAAGGGAAGTCTCTAATAAGGAACCATAAAACCTCAATTTTCATTGAAAGGATCATTTTACATTGTATGGTTTTTGTGTTGGTTTGTGCTTTCTTTTTTTTTTTTCCCCTAGGAGCAGAATAAGCTGATCGTACTGTCACAGATATTTTATTTGATCAGTCTATTTATATGTCCTTTGTAGATTTTTATTTTGAGAGATAATATGTAGAGGTTAATCATATTAAGGACTGGGACCTAACTGTTCTGTATATTTAATGATATTTAAGGAGAATCCTGGCCCTCTCATTTTCAACAGATCCAAGATTTGCCTTTGGATTGGTAAGATACACATACATGTATAAAACATCCACCAGGGAGAAAGGGGTGGATAAGATAACAAGAAAATAAACAAATTATCACGCAAGTAGTCTGAGCTTGCTAACAGCTTGTCCATTGTCTGTAAGCCCTGTAGGTTTCACTGGGGAGTCACATTGTAAATACTGATTTGACAGTAATTATGTGGATTTGTGAAGGAATGTTTACCATGCATATTGAAGGTGGCAAGTTAAAACCTGAGCTCATCACCTTCATGTCTTTTTAGAGTTAATAGAAAGACACAAACATCTGCAAAGGGGAATTTATCTGGTCTTTGTTAGATTTCTGTTTGAGGGTGAGTATTAACTGGGAGATGTTTACTGCCCTGCATTAACTCTAAGGGAAGCAAAAGAGAGTTAGACTGTACTTAGACAATAAGGTTTTAGATGACTAATTTAGACAGGATCAATCCCACCAATGGAGGGGTTATATTACTCTCCCTCTCTAAGAAAATAGGGTAACAGACAATGAAAGGAAGTGGTTTTTTTGAATAATTTCCAAGTAAAACACAGTCATTCTACCAGACCTTTGAAATTTTCAGCTCAAAAAGGAAAAAGAAAGTTTTAGGGAAATTATTATTCATTCCATACAAGAAGAATGTTATTTCTGTGACATTATACCAACAGGATAATCTGAAATAATTCAGGGTTATGAAGATTCCACAGAAAAGACTCAAAATATTTTTGTAGTAAACCCAGAATTTTGTACCTATTTTACCAGATTTTATATATATTTTAATAGATTTTCTTATATTTGCCTGTAAATCCATAATGGTAGATTTTCAAAACTGCAGATTTTCATCATGTGACATCGGGAGAACAGTATTTAGGAAAACAGTGCAGTCTGTGAAGGAGCAAGTAGCTGTTGTAACACAACTCCATTAATTAGAAACCTAGCTTGACAAGTTATAACCCTTCTTCCTAATTTTAATTCTACCTGGTAGATCTGTAGGAATGAGTTATTAATGCTGATATTCTGAAACGCCACTTAGGTCTTGTGTAATCAAAGAACTGTATTCTCTTAGAACACAAAGGAACCCCTAGTGTGAATTTGTAATTAACATGCTGAAGGGAATGTTTCCACCCATGTACCGAACACAGTTGTTGGGGCTAATAAACAAGAACAATGGATTCATCCTTTCAACATGATCAAAGAATACATAAAGATACAGGCACATGTAATTTTGGGAAGTGTGGAGATATTGCTTAGCATAAGCTTATATCACAAGAAGCATGTTAGATCTGTGTTTTTGGATATGAGCAATTTCCAGAAGAGATACAAAAAACATCTTGCCTAGACTAGCAGGAAGATGCACTGTGTAACATTAAATAAAAGATGAGGCAGCACCCTTGGTACAAGTGAAACCTGGTACCAGTCTATAGACATGCCTGTACTAGAAAGATTGAGAAGGCTCCTGAGCAGGACTCTTTCTAGCTAATGTAAAGATTTTAAGCAGAGAAAACATCTTTTATCAGACAAGAAACCATGCAGCTTTCCAGGCACAAGTAGTCTTTCTTTAGGTCCTTTCAGGCTCATGAGTCTAACTATTGTTTGGAGGTTTGGAATTTTTTTTAAAGTGTATTGGTTGCTAATAGAAGATAGTGATTCCATACAAAAATTGTATTGTTTGTGTCCTTAGGACATGGTGGTACTATGCATACCACCCCAGTTGCTGCTTTAAGCAAACCGACCAAAGGCATAGCTTGCCATGTCTTAGTTATGTTTCAGAAAAATTTAGGTGAAGCAAAAAAATCACTGATGTTTTTGTCAGAAGATGAACCATGGCCAGGGGGTGGCCTCATTTAGCCATCTCACAGTAAGAATACTGTAAAAAAGCAAGAGGCTCATCTTGTCTGTTTAATTTGAGAGTGGCGGCTACTCCAGTTAGCAGATATCCTGATGACAGAAATACACACCATTTTTCAACAAAAATACAGTCCAGAAGTGCTGAAATGCAGCAACACCTATTCATAACAGCCTGTTGCATTTCTATAATCTCAAAAAGAGGAAAAGGTCTTGATTTTATAGGATATTTACAAGAGGTTAGACTAGTTAGAGGATTCAGTCTAGGAACAAAATCAAATTTAGGCATATTTAGACATCTATGAGAAACCATATCACTGAGGTCTCTGGTTATTTTTAATCTTTTTCTCAAGGTTTCTTGGTTACTGACAATATTTACAGAAAAAGAATTTCAAGACTTAAAAAATATCCAGCTTCTCCTCTCACAATAGCAAGCCAAAAATATTCCAGAAGTCATATTCAGCCCTTTAACTCTTGACTCTTGTGCCAGGGTCTAGGGATATGACTTCCCTTTAAAATATCTGTAAGTTATCAAAGTAAGAAATCTGTAACATAATCCATACTGGAAACAGGGAAAGCTGATAAATTCTACTTGTAGCTGAACAGTCAGCAAAAGCCTCAAAAGTAAAAAAGTATTTTAAAACCTCAATAAAGCCTTATCTATCTATCTATCTATCTATCTATCTATCTATCTAATCTATCTATCTATCTACCTATCTATCTATCTATCTCCCAGCAATCTAGCTAGCTAGATTCTCATGTTATTTTTCTTTTTTAATGTTGAACCTATTATTACCTAGAATCTAAACACCTAACACTCTAAACAACACATAATCTAAAAAAGCTGACAAAATACTTGCCTGGAACATTGCAAATCTTGCTATTTTGTGCTATGTTTGCACAGCTCATGCATGAATGCTCTCTCCATATACTGAGCTTTTGTTTGTTAAGATAGTGAGGATAAATGAGGAAATATATATTTTGTGACTTGAACTGAAAGTGCAGAAATATTTCCAGTGTTACATACCGAAATTTATTTTTTATTTTTTTAACATAAAATTTTATGGTAATGAGAGGAGTTCATGGACGTTGCTTTCTCTGTTTTCCAAATCTTATTTTATTTATTGATAATTTTAAAATGTCATGAAGTCTCAGTTCGCTACATATACTGAATACATATACATATTCTTCTGAAAAGAAAATAATGTGGATGGTTAAATTATCAATTCAATTCATTTATCTTTGAAACTAAAGAGACCTGAAAGCAAAGAGGAGCCTCGGGGAATTCATAGTAAATCTAATCAGGTAAAAAAGCATTTGTAAATCTCAATGCATCTTCATGTTATTTTACTTTGTGCTAACCATATTTTCAGGAAAATGGTTGTAGTAGGTTTTTTTAAAAACTAAGAGCAATCATTCCTTTTTCTCTAACAGGGTATACTACCTATGTATATAAGTGCTCTCTCTCTCTCTCTCTCTCTCTCTCTCTCTCTCTCTCTCTCTCTCTCTCTCCTGTTCTTACTTTCTGAAAATATTCATTGCTTATTTTGGAGGATACCATACTGGACTTTCTTAAGCAGAACTCACTCTGAAAGTTGTATTCAGTTTCTGAAATTAAATGCAGAAGATGGAGCACCATGCTACAAAGGCCACTATTTCATTTTGAACACTTCCAAATTCTGTATATTTTCAGTTTGGGAGTCTACATCTACTCCATAAACTCTGTTTGGTGGGTGTGCTGCATGCCACCAGAAGTGTTGTAGTGCTCAGCTGCTCCATGCTTAGGCTGTGAGGCTCAAATACCCACCTCTTCTTCTTTTTTTTTTTTTTTTTTTTAACTACCCTCTGGTCCTCTCTCAGGCTTCAGCAGTTATGTGCCTCAGAGTCAACTTCACACCAGTGGAGAAGAGGAATCTTCTTCAAACAGTTTTGCCATCTGTGAGATTCATTTATAAGTCATTTGCCTCTGCTGTTCTAAACCTGTCAGCAGTTATGCACATGGATAATTTTATGGACTGGGCTATATCCTTGAATGGGTAGAGACACACTCTGACAGTTAGGCTACATAAGTGCCAAGCTGTTTGCAGCAAGAAGGCTTTGGCCTTGAAGATTTTCTGGCAGGGACTATGTATAATGGATGGTTTTTTATGGTTCCTAGCACATGCCCTCCATTTTATTGAACACCCTACTTACCCCTGTTTATAAATGCTCACCTGGCACAGTGATGGATACACCTCACTCAGGAGCCAAACAAATTTGGCACCAGGAGTCTTTGGATTGTAGATCACCTAATGACCATAGGTGCAATTAGAACAAATTCAGAAATTATGGGTGAACATATAGAAAGTGAAAAAATTGGAAAATTCTTGTTTGACCCTGTGGTTTTCATGGGCAGACAGAAAAGATCTTAGTCTGTGACAATTGAACTGGGGCTTATCAGCAAGTTAAGTGTTTTTAAGAATGAAGATTAAAAAATGTCATTGCCTGTTCATGATATCATATCGATTCTATCTAGTTTTTATTGTATATGTAAATATGATTGAAATTCTTTTTTCTGTTTTTTTCATTCTGTCATACATGATAAGATGACATCCCTGAATTAAAAAGCTATACTAATTAAGAAATAGTCCCATATTTCCAATAACTTCTTTGAAAAAGTTAGAGGTTTTTTCAAATAGTGAAGCAAAAGCTCCAGTGGAATTTCATTTCTCTGCAAATAAGATAGAAATCTTTGGAGTTTGCAGTCTCCACTGAGTGCATACTATTTTCATGAAACTGTGTTACCTCCTACAGAGCTTCGCTCTCAGGACCTGCCTTTCATCAGTTGTTCTCTGCTCTGCATTTATCTTTCCTGTTTCTACTGACAGCACAGGGCTAGATCCTCCCCTCCAGAGGCAAACCCCACATCTAGGATGAATCTCTAGCTGCGTGGTGACTTCTGCACTGCAGCTCTTCAAGCAGGGTGGTCCAAGCAAGGGTCTATATTTTTGTGTCTGCTTGTTTGTGCCTGCTTGTAGGACTGGAGGTTGCCAGGCTCCAGGGTAAAGATAATACAGCTTCAGTTTGCTGTTTTCTAGGAGATTCAGTCAACAGCAATAAGGCCTTTGGAAATCCTGGTCCCCGACTGAACCAGCAAGACCTTCTCACAAATAGCTCATCCTTCAAAAGCCTGGCACTTTGGGCCTGCCTTTGGAGGATGCCTTGGTGCTTGGTGTAGCCTGCTGAGACAACTGAACTCCATGGGTATGGATCAGGGGACCACTCAGAAGAGAGGATGGCACACAAAGTCTAGAAGAACCTGGAAGCAGTGACTCTAGCTCGTGGTAGAGCTACTATGCACAGCTAGAACAAAGGATACTTTGTCTAGAAAAGGGATTAGAAATGGCCCAATAAAACGTGGTAATCTTACATTAGTTTTATATGAAGTTTAAGTACAACATTTGAATTATATGTAAGTATATGGAGATGAATGAAAAAGGGGGTAAAAAGGCCCATGAATAAGTAAGTAGATCTCATCATAACTTTGGCAACAGAACTTGTCTGAAAAGATTGTTTCATCATTTAATTTACTTGGATTCAATACACATGGAAAATAACTACATATTGGCAACAAAAGGTAGATTAGCACAAGATCATAATGTGGGAACTACAAAAAATTATGCTTAAATAAAAATAAATTGTTGGCTGTAATTCCCCAAGAATCAGAATCAGAGCCAATGTTATGGAAAATATCTTGAGTACAAGATATAGAAAGCGTTAATTTTTTTTCAAGAAATACAAATGTAGCAGACATGAACAATATGGAAGATGATCAGAATATCACATGGGAAGAAATGGATAGGCTTTAGAAATGGGACAATGTATGTGATTTAATTAGTTTGAAATGTGAGGTAATGAACATAGGGAGCAATGAGAATTTTTCAATCAGAATTTCTGCAATCATCCTAAGGCCCACTGGTTGAAATGGGAAGACTTAGGGGTATTAGTCAGTCAAAGAATTATTATGCACCACCTAGGTGCATGTAGCAGTAAAAAATGGAAATACAATTCTCAAATGTATCCAGTGAGGCTTTTGCAAAACGAAAGCATTAAGTATTAATTATAAGTTGCACTGTTGAGACATTATCTGGTATGGAGTTTAGAATTCAAGTCATAAAACTCAACAAGTTAAACTCCTAATGGAGCAGGTGGAGAGAGGATAAGAGTTAATAGCAGTGCTATAGGAACAGAAAACCTGATTTGTGGCCAAATCTTATCAAATTGTTTAATGCAATGAAATAAAAACCAAGAGTACTTTTGGTCTATTTTTATAAAGACATAATAAAAGCAGATGGAAAAGTAAAGGAAGGCCCACTAAAGCTAAGGGACAATTTTGACCTAAATAAGACATAATAAATGCAGCACTGAAATTGGAAAAAAAAATGTTCTAGAAAAATGTTATAATAGAAGTAGTGGTGGCAAGAAATTGAATTAGTTTCAATGCATAATATTTTCAGTGAAAAGGATTTGATAATGTGATTGATTATGATGAAGAGCTGGAGATGGAGAAGTGTCCTAGAATGAGACTTCATGTTGAAGCTGGAAAAATGAAGCCAAAAAGATCAAGACCCTGATTTTAATAATACCTACATTGTCCTTATGCATATGGACCTGGTCTGTTGAAATCAAAGTAATATTTAACTGAACAAAGTAGGAAACAATGAGCAACGAGACTGAAATTAAGCAATAGAAAGGATAAAATGCTAAAGAAATTATTCAGTAGAAAGTTGTCACTTTAGTTTTATATGTGCATATCAGTGATACCTGTAACTTTATACCTGTATATAGACTTCACTCTATAATGATCTATTTAACTATGTTAATTGTCAGGGCCCCATGGGCATCACTCCCTATCCCTGGGGCTGTCTGCCCGGTCTAAGGGGCAGTCTGCAGTGTCTGTCTGTCCATGTTCCCTGCTTTCCTGGCTTGGCTGGGGCACCACAAGACCGCGAACTTGCCAGGCAGGACACTGCCCCTGCCTGCCCTGTCACCACCCAACCTCCTGGAACCCCTTCCCCTGTGGAGCATCCCTGACTTTAGCAACCCTGACACTAAACTACTTTCATGATCTGTATTACTTCTTTGAGGGGAAAGAAAGGTTCTTCACTCTGAGGGTGGTTCGGTACGAGTACCACTCCCCAGGGAAGTTGTCACAGCACCAAGCCTGCCAGAGTTCAAGAAATGTTTGGATGATACTCTCAGGCGTATGGTATGACTCTTGAGGATGATCCTGTGCAGGACTAAGAGTTGGACTCAATGATCCTTGTGGATCTCTTCCAACACAGCATAGTCTGTGATTTTTTCTCCTCTGGGGACCTGGGAAGTGCAGCTGTTCCTTTTTAATCTGTAAATCCAGGTTTACTCTCAATGTTGAGGAGCAGTAAAAGGGCACTTGAGCAAGGAGTCTGGATCTGGATCTGGGATGTGCAGAGAAGCCTGGGAGCTGGGAAGCACTCTGGAACTCTCTCTTCGGCAGCTGCCTGGCAGGCCAATACTAGATTTCTTCTGTCAATACCAATACAGAAAGTATCTAAGCACATGAAATCCAGTTGATTTCTTCTGAGCATTCAATTTAACCAGGCAGGAACACTGAAGACACAAGTGCTTCACCACACAATATGCTAAAGCTCTCCCTGACATCTAGAAGTGCTGAAAACTTAGTTCAAGTGCTGATGAATTGCTGATGGATGTATCAGGATCAGCAGAGAACACTGCAATTCCTCTAGAGTCCCATGGGCTGCAATGGCAGGTGTCCTGTGTGTTTTAATTTTGCTTTGGATATTCCACAGAACTCTATTTGGTACAGGCTCCCTGCAGCAGCACTCTCATTTCAGCAAAAGCAGTACAGAAATGATTCACATTCCTAGGTAATTTACCACTGTGCTGCTGCACAGAAGATGGGAAGGGAGTTCATTTTTCTTTGTAGTTACCAACTTGTTACTTGAGACCAAAAAACTTAAAACAAAGATTCTTTTTTATTTACTTCTCTTCTTTTTCTCTTCCTCCTTTTGGAGTGTAAAAAAAAGTCGTATTTGTGAAAATAAACATTGTGTTGCTATAACAATTTCCCAGTCCAAAGCATTTTCTCAGAATGTTTTTTTTCCTCCTTGAGGATCTAGAACACCATTCTGATGTATTAGAAACCCCCTCAGCATTCCTGTATATAGACTACATTATTTGGTTCCACACAGATCACAGAATATTCTAAGCATGCAGAAAATATTTTAATGCATGCTCCAAAAGCAAAGTCTTCTAAATAGAAAGGGAGTAAGGTGTCAGCAAAGTAACTTTTCCAGATCAACATATTTAATTTTTCTGAATTCTCAGTTGTTAGCATCTGTGTATATTTTTCTGTTTTTACTTGAATGCATTAGTCATATGTTAGTATTTGATTTATGTTAATGAAGATTTTAATTGGATGATAGTGAAAAAGGGAAAGAGGAACCAACATAAAAAGAAAAATGCTGCAGGGGAAGCAAAAGACCAAGAGGGTTGGATCCATTTCCTGTTAAGTTCTTCAGGAGTGTTTTCACTGATTTCACTGAGTCCTTGGTGGAAAAAAAAAGAGAGTGAAGTTCATTAACAATTTTTATTAAATAAAACTTATTACCAAAAAAAGTACAACACCCACCTTCCAAAGAGCTATGTGGAAAGAGAAAACAGTAATTAATTAAAGGTTGTGGGGCTTAGCTGAGCAGGGATCTTCTCTTTGAAATAAGGTCAAAAAGGAAGGTGTAAGCCCAGTGGAAGCAAGGTCAAGGGACATGGGAAGACTTCAGAGATGCTACTTGCTGCCCTAGGGAGAAAATTTGTGTGGCCAAAGCTCGGCTGAAGTTGAAGCTTCCCAGAAATGTGAGGGAAAATAAAAAGAGTTTTTTCAAATATATTAATGGCAAAAGGCAGTATGGAAATATCATCGGCCTGTTACAGAATGAGGATGGTCACCTCACAGATAGGGATAGAGACAAGGCAGAGGTGTTTAACACTTTCTTTGCCTCTGTCTTCAACACAGATGATGGACCAAGGAGGTCTCCATGCCCTGAGCTGGAGGACCATGACTGCAAGAATGATTAACTTCCAGTCAACCCTGAAAATGTGCAGGATCTCCTGCTCAAGCTGGATCCCTACAAATCTATGAGCCCTCATGGGATTCATCCCAGAATCCTTAAAGAGCTAGCTGATGTCATCGTAAAACCTCTCTCAATGATTTTTGAGCAGTCTTGGGAATCCAGAGAGATCCTAGATGACTGGAAATTGGCAAATATTGTCCAAGCTTTCAAGAAGGGCAAGAAGCAGGACTCCAGAAACTACAGGCCTGTCAGTCTCACTTTGGTGCCGTAAAGTTATGGAGATTATTCTGGGAGGTGTTGAAAAACACCTGAAAGAGAACGTAGTCATTGGTTACAACCAGCATAGCTTCATGAGAGAAAAATCCTGCTTATCAAATCTGATTTCCTTTTATGACAAGGCAACCCATCTAGTTCATCAAGAGAAACCAGTCGATGTAATCTTTTTGGGTTTCAGTAAAGCTTTCAATACTATCTCTCACATGATCCATCTGGATAAAATGTCCAGCCCACAGCTGGAAAAACACATCATGCGGTGGGTGAGCAATTGGCTCATGGATCAAGCACAGAGGGTGATAGTGAACGGGGTAACATCAGGCTGGTGACCTGTCACTAGTGGGGTTCCACAGGGCTCCATCTTAGGCCTTATGCTCTTCAACATCTTCATAAATTATTTGGATGTAGGACTGGAAGTGATATTAAGCAAGTTTGCAGATGATACAAAACTCAGAGGAGCTGTTGACTCCCTTGAAGGCAGGAAGGCCCTGCAGAGAGACCTTGACAAATTAGAGGACTGGTTGGCAATCACCAACCATATGAAGTTCAACAAGGGTAAGTACCAGACTGGGGAATGAGATGCTGGAAAGCAGTGCCATGGAAAGGGACCTGGGGGTCCTGCTCGATGACAAGTTGAATGTGAGTCAGCAGTGCCCTGGCAGCCAGGAGGGCCAACCATGTCCTGGGGGGCATCAGGCAAAGCATCACCAGCCGGTCAAGGAAGGGGATTGTCCCACTCTGCTCTGCGCTGGGATGGCCTCACCTTGAATATTGTGTGCAGTTTTGGGCAAACCAATATAAGAAAGATATTAAGCTATTAGACAATGTCCAAAGGAGGATGGTGAAGATGGTGAAGGGCTGTGAGGGGAAGCTCTATGAGGTGTGGCTGATATCACTTGGTCTGTTCATCCTGGAGAAGAAGAGACTGAGAAGGGCACCTCATTGCAGTCTACAACTTCCTTGTGAGGGGAAGAGGAGGGGCAGGCACTGATCTCTTCTCTGTGGTGACCAGTGACAGGACCTGGGGAATGGCCTGAACTTGTGTCAGGGAAGATTTAGGTTGGATACTAGAAAAAGTTTCCTCAGCCAGAGGATGGTTGGGTGCTGGAACAGGCTCGCCAGGGAAGTGGCCACAGTACCAAGCCTGCCAGAGTTCAAGAAGCATTTGGATGATACCCTCAGGCGCATGGTGTGACTCTTGGGATGATCCTGTGCAGGACTTGATGATCCTTGTGGGTCCCTTCCAACTGAGCATATTCTGTGATTCTAGATTTTTTTTTTGTTGTTTGTGATCTTGTTTGTTTATTGGTTAGTGGTTTGTTTGTGGTTTTGTTTTTCTACCTCCGGACCTGATTCCATAGTTAATATGTTCCCTGACACATTATTTCATTGTGAACATGGGCCCAGGCATGATCTGCAGTGGACCCGAATGCAAAGGACAGATGAGCCATTGCATTTGGAGAAAGAGAGGTTAGCTACAAGGATGCTGACTTTGCCTTGTCACTTCCCACATGGCCAGATGTCGTGGTTTGAGAACCCTAAAATCCAGTTCCCGAGTCCAAGCCCCCCTTCCACATATCACCCCAGTGTGAGATGGGTTTTCCAGACACAACACAAGACTCAATAGGGGGGGAAGGGAATTTTATTACAATCACTATACAAATAAATATTAGAATACATCATATGCATAATCTTAACTATCTTTCCTATGATAAAGCAATATTTACAATGGATCAAATCTCTTCTCCCTCCAATAAAAGTCCAGAAGGGAAAAGGAAAGATCCTTTCCATGTTTAGGGCAGCAGCCTTTCTTCTTCCATGCAGAAGCTGTAGCTGGATCTCTTTCCATTATACATGAGGGGGTCTCCTCTCACCCCTCTCTCTTCCATGGACTGTGATAGCAGGGACAGGTTCGCTTCACCACATCATATCACGAAGCGCAGGGGTCTTCGTGACGGTCCCTTTCCTCAGGGGATTCAAGCTCCCTTGAGTCAGAATGATAGGGCAGCTTTCAGTTGAAAGTCTTTGCCTGAACCATTCTACCAGAGCTCCTGTGCTCTGTCTCAGCTGCCAACTTGGCAGCAGCAGCGGGGGAGCAAGGACACTTCCCCCGCATTCCTTCTGGCCGTCCTGGTCCAGCTTCAGGACGTCTCTGAGCTTCTTAGCTCCTCTCTCTCTACCGCATGCTGCATTTTAGGACTTCCATCCAGTAGGAGTCCACCCCCTCCACTTAGGAGGGGTCTCAAAAGGGTTTTGGGGGGTTTGGTTCAGTTATTACCCCAAAACTCTGTCTCTGTAGAGCTTAGTTCTCTCTCTCTCTCTCTCCATTAGAGATCTCTGTCTCTCTGCTTAGCTGCATGCTTGTTTCCGCTGCTCCTTATCTCCTTCTGGTTCTCTGCCACAGTTCTCTGTCCACTGCTGCTCTGCCGCTGCTTTTAGTATCTCCTGCTGCCCACTCACAGTGGAGAAAGACTCTCAGCTTCTCAGTCATGGACTTTGGTCCAGTTTAACACTGTTTCCGAGTTTCTATGACCCCAGCCGGGGACTGGGGGGCCATGGCTCCTGCCCCCTCTCCTTGTGGCTTCAGAACATGGCCACTTCTTCCAACAACTACTTCATCAACCTTCTTTTCTGTTTTGGTGTGATATGTTTAAATTTTGCATGAGCGCTGATTGGATCAACCCCAAGGGACACCACCCCCTCGGGGGTTACCATTTTTTTAACTCCAGAGGGAAAACTTTTTTTCCCCCACCACACCAGAGAACAGACAGGTTAACTCATTTTATAAACTAGTATATGCATGCTTTGTGAGTTCTGAAAGCTATGTGTTTTACTCCTGTGGTGACTTTTCTGTCTTCTTACAATCAAAATTCTTGCTCGCTTTTAAATTGTCTTAACCTCAATCATTCCAACATAGCAAATGCTTTGCCAGGACTGCTCAAAGTAGTGCCCCCTAACATAGCACTGATTATTTATTTTGAAACATTTTCAACATTGCTTCTTCTGTCATGTGAGCACTTACAGAGTGTCATTTTTCTAATAAATTAATTTATTATTTTGAATTCAAAGAAGTTAAATATGA
Source organism: Lepidothrix coronata (assembly GCF_001604755.1). Classification (NCBI taxonomy): domain Eukaryota; kingdom Metazoa; phylum Chordata; class Aves; order Passeriformes; family Pipridae; genus Lepidothrix; species Lepidothrix coronata. The sequence goes on along the minus strand of NW_016690323.1, from coordinate 1,149,417 downwards.
ATGGAGCAGAATGAAGCAGACAAAAAACCAAGAAAGAACGAAAATAGAAAATTGTTTAGGAATACATACTAAAGTAAATGGATTTTAAAATATCCTCTTGCTTATAGTGCTTACTTGTAAAACAGTGACAACCCTAACATCCCAACAAATACAGGGCAATTCATGCTGTAAAATAACGGTGACCTTTTATATCTTCTAGATTTGTGGGTGGAAAGAGGGATCTGCATGATGTGGGGTTTCAGAAGTGTGGAGAGAGGGATGCTGACCCGTTATTACCTCTCATATTACATGGTGATACATTCTAATGTAGGTAATTACTTGGTTTTTGACTTGAGGTTTACTACACAAAGACCTCAGAGGTAGGGATTTCTTCTGGCTTTACAGTAATTTTCCCTCTATATTTCTGTACAGCACCCACACATACCTTTAAGTGAGAAGTGAACATCAAGTGCAGGGCAGAAAGAAGCACTCATTACGATATCACTTTAGGACATAAGTTGAAATTCACCAAACAAGAGCCTCTGCATCGTTTAACTCCAGGAACTTTCCTACTTTGAGAATCCGGGTTCATGTTGATCTGATGTTGGCTGTTGCCCGTAATTTAGATTGCAGATGTCAAGACGAAGTGTTTGTAAATGGAGCAAGAATGTAAGAAAAGAGGCATGGATGGGTTGCCACATAGGTGATACCTGATTTATTTATTAAATCAGAAATAATGAATATTGTTGCTTTTATGTTTAGGTTGTTGCAGATTTCTTAGGGTCTCCCACAGGTAATGAGACTAATTCCTGTGTCTCACTACTCTGTTGTACTCTCTATATTTTAGAATTAAGCTATAAGGAGTAGATACCTTAATATCATAGCCAACTAAGTAGTAAATTTTGTAGGATTTCTGAATGCACCTCACTAAGTCCACATTTCAACAGTATGCTCCCATTCAACAAAATTCTGAAGGTGAAAGATGCAAAGGTGCTACTTTGGTCTCATTGACTTAATTTGTATTCCTCAAAACCTTGTCCTTAGGTAGATACATATAATCTGCATTTTTGTGAGGCAATGATCCAGTGTGCTGCTGGATGACCTTGGCTCCCACTGGAGTCAGGGGTCCTATACATACAGCGAGGCACTAATGGCCATGAGTAGTCTGATTACAGAGAAGTACTCACACAATGGTTTTAGCCTGATTGAGCCCCTTGACTCCAAAGGGATAAAGAATACTAGGTCCCTTGGAGGAATCAGCCCTGAAAGTCCTGAGTTGTTGATGTTCCCACTGACATAGGCTGGAAGAACAGAAGGAAGGAAGGTTAAGTGCTTCAGAACAATATTGTGATAGAAGAAAGAAGTGTATATTGTTTATTCCCATCAAAGGGAATAATGCTGCAGAAAGGCTATAAAGCTGTCCTCCTCTTGCAGAAGTTAAAGTGACAACTGCACAGTCCAGCTTAGCCAGGTGTTCTCAGGTCCCATTTCAAGGGAAGCAGACAATGATAAATTGAACAAAGCAGGTGAACTGGTGAGAGAGAATGAAGAGACAACATACAGTGGGGCAGAGCAGTTCTGCAGCTGTCTCTGTGTCCCTTTTCCAGTGGTCCCACTTGAGGAAGGATGGGACTTGGGTCTCAGTAGAAGTGGTAAAGGCTGAACACTATTTTGCATTAATGTTTTTAAACTCCTTTGTCTCTCTCTCTTTTTTTTTTTTTTTAATTGACCTCAGCCTGAAATTCTCAATGATCTTTAAATATCTGAGGAAAATAAGCAGAGCACTTGCACTCACATCAGTATAAATGAAAGCCATTTCTTTGGATTTTTATTTGTTACCTTTTTACAAGTATCATTTTATCCTTTCATTTCTCTTTTAATCCTGGTTTAGTTCCATTTGGCAGCTGCAACAATAGTTTCTAGCTTCTGGCAAGTGAAAACAGATGAGAAATATTCTCTGCCTTGAAGTTAAATGCTTTGCTGCAGCAACAGGCCTCTCCAGCTTTCCAGCTACCATGAATCCTGAGCCTACTCTTAAACTGGTAAGTCAGCAGCCATGCCAGCACAACGCATTGCCAGAATTGTTCAATCAGGCCAGTCTATATTGATTTATTTTTAAATGTATTCAGCATCAGTTCCTCTGTTTTCTGTCTGTTAGCGATACTGTCACAGGCTTTGATTCACCACCCCTTCTACTGCAAATCCTATGAACACATTATCAAGCAGCCGGTGCACCTTGGATTTGAAGCTGACAATACAGGATCAAGGTCCCAGGGGTCCAACCCTGAATTTCAATAATTCAGTTAAATTTCTTGAATACTGGATTCAGCTAGATCGATTCCACTTTGCTTGCACGTTCACATAAGAGTCATCCTCCCAGAGAACCTGCATATAGTCCTCTCGTCGATGTATAACAAAGGGAAAAGAGAAGATATTGAACTGGAAAAAAGATAATCAAGCATTGAACCTGCTGAGCCTATTACGTGAAAAACTGTTCAGGAGAATGCTGCAGCAGCTGAAGCCACTGGAGGATACTGCATGTAAAATTGGGGTCCTATTAAAAATGTATAAACATATTCAGGATTAGGGTTTAAAGCTATGGCTACAGGTATGAAATGAGCTTAACTTAGAACTCCTAGGTTCCCTCTGGGCTCATTTACAACTAACCAAGGGAAAAAATAAAGTCTTTTATTGCTTGAATAATTCTATGCTACCTATAACACTAGTTAATAGTTAATAAGGATTTATGCCTCTCATAACTGAAAGGTGTATCTAGTTTCTGCAAGTGGGAAGGCTTATATTACAAATGCTAGAAATTCATTGCCCATACTTAGTTCACAAACAATATAGGAAGAAAGAAAGAAAGAAAGAAAGAAAGAAAGAAAGAAAGAAAGAAAGAAAGAAAGAAAAAAGAAAGAAAGAAAGAAAGAAAGAAAGAAAGAAAGAAAGAAAGAAAGAAAGAAAGAGAAAGAAAGAAAGAAAGAAAGAAGGAAAGGAAGAAGGAAAGAAAGAAGGAAAGAAGGAAAGGAAGAAGGAAAGAAAGAAGGAAAGAAGGAAAGGAAGAAGGAAAGAAAGAAAGAAAGAAAGAAAGAAAGAAAGAAAGAAAGAAAGAAAGAAAGAAAGAAAGAAAGAAAGAANAAAGAAAGAGAAAGAAAGAGTCTGTGCAAGCCACAGGTTATTACTACATAGAAAGATTCTTTAAAGAATGCCCCAGCTTCCAGGCTCAACTCCAAACATCTCTGGATCTGTTTCTTTGGATGCAGGAATCTACAATATAGTACCCTCCGTCATGCATGGTATCCTCTGTGAACAGTTATTCAGGCCATGTAACAACCTCCTTCCCATCCAACAGCTACTGCAAACCTGTAACTGCATGATGTGCTGACTAGTGATAAACACTCCTTAGTCTGCAGCTGGAAGTTTCTTTGGGCCCTCATTACTTCTTGGTAGGTGTTTGCAAAGAACACTCAGAATGAGAAGTTATCATTTTATTTTAAGCTGCTGTCCTTGTTGTAATGGAAGAAGGTAAAATAGCAGTAATTGATAGTAATGCAACTGTGAAATCAACTTCCCAAAAAGCAGAAAGTCTGTCATGGCTAGAGATTCTATATTTTTATTCTATATATTTAGGAGAGGACAGTTGTCCTTATAGTCTAATTTGCAGGTCATTTTTCATTGACTACTAAAGGAAAAGTCATTCCCCTATAAAAAATTTTACTGGGAACTCAATTACGAAAAAATTGGAATTTTTTCTGATTAGGTGTTATGATTATTTAATATTTAAAAAAAATCAATGATAAATGGTCCATATAGGGCATAGCATAATAATACCCTGGAAAGTAGCATAATAATACCCTGGAAAGTAATTATTCATGGGTCTTCCAGTATCAATACTTACCCTAGTTTATAGTCAGCAACAAAACCAAAAGATCACTTTAATTTTGAAAGGAGACAACTCAATTTTTTTTAATTTTTTTTTAATAAACTATGACCATTTCAATTCCATAGGTTATGTTCCTGTATGACTGTTCTAGTTCTTATACATTTATTTGCTATAATAGCAACCAGAGACCCATTCTGAATTGAGATATTGCACAAACACTCAGAAAAACACAAAAATTATTTTTATAAAATTCAAATGAGGATCAATGAAAGCAGGAAAGGATGGAGCTTGGAATACATACTCTTATGATACCCTTATGTAAAACCATTTATATTAACAAAAAATGAACATGTTGAATAAGAACTAACTTTGCAATAGTCTCAGCTTAAATTTTATTACCACAATAAAAAAAAGTAATTTTTTTTCAAAAATGCAATCTGATTACTATCTCAGGAAAGAAGTACTATTTATTTTTATAAATCTTTATTCCTTTTGTTGACATCTGTCATGGTTTGAGATAGCCTCAAAATCCAATCCCCTAGTCTAAGCCCCCTCCCACATCTCAACCTAATGTGAGATGGGTTTTTCCAGACAAAACACACCAGACTCAGAATGGGGGAAAGGGAATATATTACAATGACTGTACAGATAAATACCATATCTCATTATACACACGATCACAATATCTCTACCATGACTTATAGTATTTACAATGGATCAGATCTCCTCTCCCCTCCAAATAAAAGTCCAGGAGGGAAAGAAGGACAGATCCCTTCCAGTCTCTGAACAGCAGGAGCATCTTCCAAGGCAGCAGATTTAAGTATGGCAGTCAGGATTTTTGTTCTTACTTTGTGGGAATTCCAACCCCGAGCCCGAGCCTTCGGGGGATTTCCTTGTAGATCTTCACTCCTCTTGGGTTAGAACATTGAAGGCAGCTTTCAGTTCAGTCTTACCAAAGCTCTTCTGCTCTGTCTCAGCTCGCCAGGATGATAGAAGCAGCAGCAGCAGGTTTCTTCTTCTCATGCATGCAGCAGCTGTGGCTGGCTTTCTGCCAGCATCCACGAGGGAGGTATCCAATCTCCCTCGGCCCCATTGCCTCACAACCGAGGAGTCTTTCCGTGGGCTTCGTCACCCCAGACAAGGTCGTTTCACCACGGTCATATCACGAAGACACAGGGGGGTCTTCGTGACGGTCTGGTATCTCCAGGAGATTCAAGCTCCTGCAGGGCCTCTGTGCCCTGTTCTCAGGCTGCCACCGTGGCAGCAGTGCGAAGGGGGAGCCAAGGTCAACTCCCCCCGCATTCCATCCAGCCGTTCTGGTCCAGCTCCGGGACGTCTTTTGAGCTTCTTAGCTCCTCTCTCTCTCTGGTGCTGCATGTCTAAACTCTCTCTCCAAAAATAGGAGTCCATATCCCTCTTCTCTAAGAGGGGTCTCAAGGGAGTTTTGGGGTCTGGTATTCAGTCTTACCCCAAACTCTGTAGCTCTGCTGCTGGCTCTCTCTCTCTCCCTTTCCAGGAGTCCTTTCTGCGATGCTGCATGTCTCTGTTGCTCCTCCGGTTCAGGTCTTATCTGTCCTGGCTCTGTGCCACTGTTTCTCTGGTCAGTGCCGGCTGCTGCTCTGTGCCCATGGAGAAAAACATCTCCCGGCATACTACAGACACTTAGCCCAGTCTAAGACTGTTCCAAGTCTCTGCAATCTTCCCCCAGCCAGGGGCTGGGAGGGGGCCAGAGGCCCCAAGGGGCTCAGAGCCCCTACCTCGTGGCTCACAACATGGCCACCACTCCAACAACCACCAAAACTACAACTCATCTCTTCCGGTGAGCTTGTGATATGTTTACATTTCCACAGGAGCGCCCATTGGGCAAAACTTCAAAACATCCAGGGGTTTCCACCCCTTGGGGTCTACCACTTTTCAGCCTCTGGGGGAAAAACCAAGGTCCAAACCACCACACATCTTCTCAAACCACAGTGAAATTTTCATTGACAATATCTCTGGGTATAGCATTTTAATATCTTTTGACAGTGAGGAGCTGTCTTCTGACTAGTTGGCTCATTGAGGATAAGCTTCCCATCTATACCATCATTCGCCATACAGATCTTTTTTATTTCAATCGTTAGTTCACTGGTGCAGGGACTTTTTAAAATTTGTGTCTCTTCTTATTTGTATCCCACAAACTGAACTGTAATGTTAATACTAATACTTGCTTCAATATGATTTCAGAATCAGTCCCTTAGTATACCAGTGCAGGGATGGTTCATTATACAAATATGCTTGTAACATGCAGTGTTGTCCTTTGTGGCTGAAGCAGAGCTAATCCAATTAATTTGTTCATGAAAGACAAGCTGGTTTTAAAACAGGGTCTAGAACAAAGAGGAAAGGACAGTTTTTATTAACTTTCTCCCATGTCTCAAGACATATTTATTGCTTTCTGCTGAAGCAGAAATAATAAAAACCTGAGTTCAACCACTTGCATGAAAAATCTTTCAGCTCTTGTGCATGTAAATAGATTGGACTTTCGATTGAAAATATTCTATGTGTTTCTTAAGGCTTAAACTTTAAAATGCCTAATTTGGAAAGATAACAGGATGTGCAAAAGAGTGACTTTCATAATACATGGCAGCAGCATTATTAATTAAAGCAGAGGACACTGCAAGGATATGTCAAAGCAAAATAACCTTCAGCTAGCAGCAACAGTCTGAGCTATAGGTCAATTTTATTCTGTTAGAGAGGCAGACACTGTTTTTCACATTGTGTTACCAGAGATACCAGTGAGATACTCAACTCAGGTTTTTGCTAGAGACCACATGAAAAGCACAAGTAGTCACATTTAGAAACTATGTGATTGTTCAGGGATATTTTCTCTTCCTCGTCAGGAATATTTTCTCTTCTCCGCTATAAAGACTCTTACCAGTGGTGGCCTTTATAAGTCTCTGAAATAAAAGTTGGACACAAAAAAATGGAATGAAAGGGTTAATGTGCATTTACACAGGCACAAGTGGTAACATGTATCAGCAATTGCTTGGTTGAGAGACCTGTGAAGTTGAGTTGCAGGCTCACAGTCATGGCAGGTTTTCCCTTTCTAGGTGCTGAGCTTGTACTCCTACTGGGCTGAAAACCTCCAGGAGGATGCAGTTAATGAGAGAGACTTTTCTTGGTTCTGAAAATACAGATGTATTTATCTGAGTGTCTGGCAGAAAGTTCTTTCCCTCCAGGTTATGGCACTAATAGTCATTAGCAGGTTTAAAAATCTTTACAAATGGTAGCGAGAAAGGATGTACCAGTCACCTTGGGATATACCAAGGAAGGAGTGGGAGCAGTATTCACAAAGCTATTATTGCATTGAGAGATGGGGTCATGCTCAGAGAGTTTTATTGTCTGTCTAAAACACCTGATTTGAGAAGTATTTGTCCAGTTATGAGCAAACTGGTTTCTCTGACTTGTCCTCCTTGACCTTTATATATTGCAGTTATAAACAGGACAGAGCTTCACCTGGCTTTATTTGTCATGGACATGCTGATCTTCAAGTACTTAAAAAACTTTCACCAGGCAGAACCTGCACTTCTATTTAGATCCCATTTCTTTCTCAGGCTGTTCTGAATTGTTCTGTCGCACTGACTCATAATGCAGTCCAGTCTGTAATAGTGCTAATTAGCAGCTGCTGAAAACATCGATTGTTCTATACGTGGCTTTCAGGGAAAGATTGTGCAAAACCACAATGCAGCCTGAAGTATGAAATGTTCTGATGCCTGAAATAAGATTTGGAGTCAGGTCACTTTCTTGTTATGAGCTTTTGACCTGTATTGGGTGCATTAAGTAAATATCATTGAATATAATCCATATTGGAATAGTCTTATAGACTATTATAAGGAATCCCACATTTTCAGTTGAGAGTAATAAGCCTTCAGAAAATGGTCTTCTTGATTTGGAGGCAATAACAGAAAACCAAAACACTAGAGATCATTCAGTTGCCTATATCTGGGAATGATACTCTGATTTAGAAAATAAAAGGAAACAAGATAACATTCCCACAACAAAATGACGATTTAATCTTTTCATAGAATATGTAACTATTTAGTATTTTCACAAGTTGGAACTAGAAATATGGCAACAATATGGAAGTTGAGAGAAGCATCATGTACACAACCCTCTGACTTGCTTCTTTGTGATGGTGTCACTTTTGCTTGATGACTGTCCACTGATTGAGAAGACCCAATCAGAAGCTGCTCACCCATTACAGGTGGGAATTTCTACACCTCTTGTAGAGGACCGCCTCTTGTGGGAGCCATTTCAGCATCCATTTACATGTCCTCTTGCTTGGCCGAGCTCAGTGTGTTTTGGATGAAGTGCACACAGAGGAGTAAATGCACTGAGCAAAATGTTTATCCAACCCCACAGCAGCCCTGTGTAGAATAAGTCCTGCACACGATTCATTCCACTTGTGCTCTGACCTGTGCCACTGTTGCTTTCCACGTGCACTGCTGGCTGAGGGTCATCAGGCACTGGTGATTGTTGAACATTCATTTTCTCTGTGCCTTCACAGCAGCAAAGCTTGTCTAAAGCTGTACATCAACACATTTTCCAGCAACTGTGTCCTCTTCTCTCCTGTGGCCAGGTGTGCGCTTAGAACTAATCCCCCGGTATTAGCCTTGCTTAGCACTGCAGAGATGAATACAAAATTTAAAAAGTTGAGAAATGTTTAAATGGTTATCCCAAATGTACCTCATCAGTGTTACTGAGACCTTTTTTTTTATCTTATTTCAGGAAAGGTACTTTCCTTTTGATTCATTGTATGTAGCTTTTTTCTCTTTCTTTCCCCCCCCCCCCTCATCTATAACAACATTTTTGATTCCTCATATACAGATTTTTGTTAGCATCTCTTCTGTAAATATTCATTCCTGCACCTACAACCTTGGGTGAATTGAAGAATATATTTCACAAAAGGTAGAGCCTTCAATTAGCAGAGGCTCCACCATGTTGTAAATAGATGATGCAATAGATAGATGATGCAATAAATTCTTCTACCAACTGATAGCTTTCATTGTTAAAAATCACTTATTACCACTCTAAATTTATCTAGATTAATTTTCCCTTCCAGTGGAAGGTGTTTTATCATTGTTTGCTAGTCAGAAATCTTTCTCTGACACTCACAGTGATCAAACCAGCTCATAACCTTTCCCATACATTAATAGGACTGAGCACTAGACTCCTAGAAAAAGTGAGATTTTCCTGGTCTTATGTAGATCTTTTAGGTCTTCACTAAATATTTCTAATTTGTAAACATCCCCCTTTTGCAACCAACAGACTTCTTATTATTTTTCTTGACTGTTTTATTAATATTATTAATGGTTATATACGATGGAATAAATAGTTTGCGCCTACTCTCAGTATTATTCTTTATTTCTGAATATGACTACTGCTTTGCTTTTTATGTATTGTGTCATACCAGGAGGTCATGTTTGAAACGTCATCTATTTAGCACTTCAGAAACAGCAGTTTTCCAAAAACCATTCCCCCTTCCTGCAACTCTGACCTAAATTCCATTTTCACAGATGCTTGTCCTTGAACTCCATTATTTTAAGAGGCATGATGGTCATATGGTCTCATCTTGCTAAGGGAACTTGATTGCTCTGTGGAACTGACCAATCCTCATCCTGATCTACCACTCCACTGATTTTGTGTAATCTGTAGACCTTGACAATATTGACTAGTGTGGAGCCAAGAGTAGATCATGATGGGATCCCACTAAAAACATTCCTATTAGATGATGACTACCAGCCACTTTTAACCCATTGAATATATAGCACAGTGATTTATTTGTTTTTAATAGAACAAATTTATTAATCAAAATAAGATGAACTTCTGGGTCAGATTATGTACACATAGGTGACTTTGTCAGCCGTATTTGTAATCTCAACAGGACATAGTTCCTATCAACGAGATCTGTTTCCAATTCATCCCTACTGATTAAGCATTAATATTACTATGATTTCTTTTTTCATCTTGTGTATACAGTGAACCTGAAAATCTGCCCATCTATTAATGCTCTCAAATACGTCTTCACCTCCAAGAAGCTGATTCTAGATTGATATCACTTTTCCTTTTAGGTGAGTTTGCAGTGACCAAGTTGTAACATGGGATACAATTTCAGGCTAGAAAAAGATTGTGAGGAGAAGTAAGAACTGGATAGAAGAGTTACATGACAGTGTATCCAGCACTGTGTCTTGTGATATTATTTTAATTTTGCTCCTTGTAGAGTTGTTTGTTGATTCTGCTGTGGGTATGTTTGTTTGTTTGGGATTTTTTCCCCTGTTAAATACTTTGTGGTTCTAATGTTCTAAAACTGGGACATCTGTGGGTTTTCAGGATTTTTCATTGCTTTTTCTAATTCCTAATAGCCCACAAGAATAGGTACATCACTACATGTTAATATAGCTAACTTTTGTAGGAGTAACTTTTTCTTGAGCTACTAGGAGATATGTCATAGAGGTTTCACAGTTGGTGTGCAGATTTTATTGAAAACATTCAATACTTCTGCATTATTTTAACACCTCCTTACTCCCCATTAACACTAGATATTATAAGCTCCTGTAGGTTTTTCTAAGTAAACAATCTACAAGAAAATTGAAATAGAGCAATATTTTAGAAATTTATTATAGATACTTTACAGTGGGCTCAGTAAAAACATTCAATTTTAAAGACTTTTTCTTTCCTCCCCACTCTTAATAATCTGGTTCCAAACACCACCTCAAAATGACATTTCTAGCTTAGGAAAGCCAAGAGCCACATATTGCTGGAGGCTGAGAAAGTGTCATTGTATGCTTGACCTATTTTACTCCTTTCTATTGGCATCTGTTGTTGGCCATTGTTGGAGATGAACTGATGGATATTTGGTTTAACCCAGTTTATTGTTACTGTGGTCTCGATTTCTCCAATAATTAATATATATTCTTCAGAGGTACCAGCATATTAGCTTTCTTCAACTTTGTTGCATAAGTTTTTAAACCCTTACCATTCAGGCTAAGCACAGCAGCTATATCACTGTAGTAAATGGTTGCATGCTGCGTATTTTCCCTTTTTCTGTTGCTATGAATGCAGTGTTCATTAAATACAGAAATACTCTGCTTATGTTTTCTGTTTGGAAAATCAATATAATCTCAAATATACTCAAATTCCCTTCATGTTTCTGCCACAGAGACTAGCTGTCACTTGTTCCATATGTATATTTCCAGTGAACAACAAAGCTGCTTTGGAGAAAAAAAGAACAACGTGAACAGTAGAAGGAAATGGTAAGTGATATTAATTTATATTAGTGGAGGGTATCATTAGCCATCATTGTTAGAATGTAACTTGAATGAAATACATGCTATAGAGTTAAAAATATTAGTAATTATTATGCTGCTTTTACCATCCATCAAAGTTTATGATTTTGTCCAGTCTAAATTACTTGATGATAGATACAAATATGAGTGCAGTGAGACCTGAGATATCAAGGCTTGAGGGCATTTCTATGTGTCACCTATTGGGAAGGTTTTCATGAAATTCAAATAACCAAATGACAGACTCTGATAAGATTCAGATGAAGAAAGGTTTCAGTTTTGGGTTTTAATTTTCAGTAGCAGTAGACCCACCTGGTCCAGTTCACTGTTCTTGTGCTATAGCAATCTGAAAACTGGAACAAATTTAGAATAAATTAAAAGGATTTATAATTGAATAAAAAAAATAATTTATCTTCTACTTTCTATGTCACTTGATTAGAGATATCCAAGACATCAAGATACAAATACTCTCAGAAGGAAAAACCACTGAATCAAAAGAGCATACCTTAAAGAAAATCTAGCATAATCACTATCTCATGGGTCCCTTGCAATCCATGCTACTGGCTTACAATGACGCCTTTAGTACTCAGACATACTGATGTAAGAGTGTAGCATTGCCATGGATCTGTAGCTACCCTGGTGTAGGCACTCACACAAAGAAATCTTAAGACAGCAGTAGAAGCCAGTCATGAAGTGAAATTACTTTGTCAATAATTTTGACTGTTCCCCTTAGAGAAAGGAATATGTTCTTTATACATTTTCTCAAAATGTTTTTCAGAATGCTACTTAAGATTCAAAACATTTCCAGTTTCTACACTTTACACTCAAAAGACAGATTGAAGAATACACCTGAATGTTCAAACCTGCCTCTCATGCACACTAAAAGCAGTAGCAGAGTGATTTTTTCATAGTATAAGCATGTGATTTATGCCTCTTCTCTCCTTTGCACCAGCACCCATGCTGTGCTGTGCTTTGCTTTCATGCAAACTGTAATCTATACAAAATTCTCTTTTCCCATATTGTTAACTGATCTACCTGTTTACTTCTAGCTTAGGTGAAAGTTAAATAAACAATAGGAAAACTCCTTGAAAGCAAAAGGTTGTACATAGATTTATTTTCCTTCCTACAAGCCTCATACAGAGTTAAAAGTGTGGTAGCCTGGCAGGAGGACAAGAATTTTTAGCCATGCTTAATGTAATTAGAGTGGGTCAGACATAAACATGAGGTGGCTGTCCTGCAAAATGTTATGCACATTGATAATTACAGAATTGTATATGAATATGTGTCTGAGTTTGATACAAACAAACAAGCACCTTCACTGAAGCCAGTGTGGGTCTACTTGTGTGATTAAGTTTCAGCTCTGCAGGTCCAGGGAGAAAGAATTAAGCTGTATCTTTTAGTGATGGGAACTATGAGATATCTTTGTAATTTTAAAATAACCTTCAAAAGAAAAGTAGGATGTATCATTAGCCAACACTGAATTTCTTTTTTATTTTCTTTTAAACTCTTTTCTTCTAATTTTTCCCTCATCTCCAAAGCAGCGGGAAAAATCCTTATTTGATGCACCACAAAAAAGAATGTTTAGTATCTTGAAATAGATGTCCTTCCTTGCTTCTGTACCCACTCAAAAATGGGTAAGGTTGGAAGGGTCACTGTCAGTGGATCATCTGGTCCAATCTCCCTGCTCAAGAAGGGTCGCTCTAGAGCACATTATACAGGATTGTGTCCAGACAGTTCTTAAATATCTCCAGTGAGGGAGACTCCACAACTTTTCTGGGCAATCTATTCCACTGCATGGTCACCCACATGCCAAAGAAGTTCTTCCTCATGTTTATGTGGAACTTCCTGTGAAAGAGTTTCTGCCTGTTGCCTCTTGTCCTGTTGGTTAGCACCACCAAGAAGAGCCTGGATCTGTCCTCTTGACACCCTCCTTTCACATACTTAAAAACATTGATGAGGTCCCATCTCAGTCTTTTCAAGGCTGAACAGGCCCAGCTCCCTCAGCTTATTCACAAGAGAGTTGTTCCTGTCCCCTAATCATCTTCACTACCCTCCGCTGGACCCAATCCAGGAGCTCCATGTCTCTCTGACACTGAGGAGCCCAGAACTGGACACAGCATTCCAGATGCAGCCTCACTAGAACTGAGTAGAAGGCAGGACAATCTCCCTCAACCTGCTGACAATGCTCTTCCTAAAATAAGAATTTCCTATTCATGTCTAGGAAAATAAATACTTTTAAAAAAAAATAATTCAAAATACAATATAAAAAATCAAAATATTCTGGCTATGCTGCAAAAGGGAACTTGACTCCCTCAGGGCAGTGTGTGGTGCTCCCAAAGGTATGATTTTTTTTACTAAGCAATAATTATGTTAAAAACTAAAATAAATCAAAACAGTTAAAAATTAACCCTCCTCAGACTTAAGCATTCTGAATGTAAGATTCGAGTCAGTCTTTACATCCCTCTTTTTTTTTTGCCTTGCTTTCAGAGTAGTTCAATCTCTACAAGAGAGCTAGAAACTACTTACATACGCAAAAGTACCCTACACATTGTGAAGCATTTCAACACTCTGTGATAAAAAAACTTAAATAATCCTGTCTCATTTTTAAGACAAGTTTTTTGGTGAAAAATACTACTCTCTAATGGAAGTGCCTGGGTGGTTTTGCTTTCCTTTTGATTCTCAGCATTTGCTTCCCTCTCTAAAAATACGGTGATGTTAAATTTGCTTTGTGATCAGCTATAGAAGTATGTTATTACTGAATAGAAAGAACAATTCCTGAAATTAGAATTTTAAACTGTAAGTGATAATGTTTACTTTAAATTAGAGTCATTCACTCATGCAAAAAAAAAATAGAATCCGAGTTTTAGGTCAAATTCTGACATTAGCATTTAATAAAATAATCATTTGCCATAAACTGCTGTAAAACTACATAAGAGGAACACGGTAATAATTATAAAGCATAATTCTTTGTACTAATCGAAAGATTGGTTTACTGTTTGCATAATGTGTATCTCATCATTTAGGGGCCTTGTCCCTGATCACGTAACGCGAGAGAGTGTTTTATATTTAATAATCAGAATTGCAATGAAATCCAACAATTTATCTGGTGTTTCAAATGCGAACTCAAGTTGCTTAATGGTCAAATGCAACATTTTAAATTTTGTCTATTCAAATGCCACTTGCTGAAAGAGTTAAACTCATATATGACTGGAATTAAAGCTAGGCAGATATTGCTCACAGGCAAAAGAGTAGGCAAAAAAGAAAGAAAATAACTGAAGGAAACAGAGCACCTATATTGCAAATGCTTAAATGAGAAATCCAAATAAACATACAAAACATCTGGGTTTAGATCATTTTCAGAGACAATTCTAGGACTTAAGTAGTTTTAGGTGTTCACTTTGTTATTCTCTTACTCTTGAAGAGTGGTGACACTTTTTGCACGAAAGGGTTCTTGAGACACCAGGTTTTTTCCTTTACCAGTAAGGATTTGAAAAAAGGGATAATACTAAAATTTGCAGTGTTTTTATAGAGCTGAAGTCACCAACAAGCCTAACTGAAAACAAAGAAACAAAGCACCTCTAAAAACGTAGTCTTACAAGCCACAGTTGGAAGCAAATTCTAAGGTATCCAAGTTTCTTAGACATTTCAGAAAGGTTTAACTCACAATTTGAACACTAATAATACAATATAAAAGGAAGAGGGAGGTTTTGTTGTTGGTCTGTTGTTTGGTTTTGGTTTTGTGTTTTTCTCTTTTTGTTTTATAAATCTCCACTTATCAGCTATACTGAAAGCTTTAGAAACAAGGGAGCAAACAAGTAAAGTGCCTGAAGGCAGACTTCAAAGTAGTTCCATTAACTTAAATGGGATATGGTGAAGTTTAGAACTTCCTAAAGTCAGACTATTTCATTAGTATGATACCATGGGTTTATGAATGTAAATTTAGACTTGTACTTATCAAAATCTTGTCCCAGATACTAAGTTTGCATTTTAAGGTATTTCTGTAAATTGAGCAAACAAAAAATTAAGATGACTAGCCAACATAAGTTTTTCTCATCAAGCATCTAGGTTAAGCAATTTTTTAAGGGTTTGCCACAGGAAAAATGTTTTCTTTTTTCCTTTAAAAATGGTCAAATATGAAAATTTAACAAACTGAAGAGTTACCAACAATCATAGACCCTTTTGTCTTTACATCTTCGTGAAACACATTTTACTTAACTTGAAAGGACAATTAGGATGCAGTGATGTTGTAAGCTTGAGATGCAGTCTAATTTCCACCATATGGTGTTTTCGTTTTTATCACCATCTTTGTAACAAAGAGCAGAACTTATTAACTTGTTTGGTTTCATGGTAATTTTGCCTTTTTTTTTTGTCTTAAAAGATCTAGGTTAAATCCAATAAATTTCATCATCCCCCCCCCCCTTTTTTTTTAGTAGCTTTCACATTTTCAACATTGTGTAAAATACCCATTTGTAATTATGTGTAACCTTTGTAAAGCCTCTGGGTAAAGTCTACTCATTAATCTTTAACCTGACAAGCCTTGGGGATGGTGGAATTGGCACAGATGTGTATTAAAGGCTCAGAAACCATAGACTAGAGGTGAAAAAAGCATAATTAAGAGGTAGTATGAAAGGAAATGGAACAAAGCTAAAGGGATAAGATGATATTATGGTGCATGTCAGACAATAATAAAGACCAGGGAATGCAAATTCCTATATACACAAATAAAAAAATAAAGGAGGCAGCGCATTTTTCAAAACAAAACCAATTTAATAGTCTTTCTTAGTGAAGCACAGATAACATTCACTAAATTAGATCTCAAACATTGTAATAATCATACAGCATAAAGACATGGTTAGTTTTTAATGCATCCCTATTTATCTTTTGTTTGTCTGTTTTAAGACAAGCTGCCTCACAGTAACTGTAAAAGGCACAAGTTAGTATATCTCAGCGTCTCTCAGCAGCAAACATCTCCTGGACAAGTGTCAACCTGTAACTAAGGAAAAAATCCTGCCCCTGGCTGTGAGGAACCCGTGGCTGCTACACAGATGCTCTGTGCTGATCCCATCAGGAGTCAGGGCCAGGATTCAAAACACTAGCTCTGATAAGGCTTTATGGCTTTTGCAATACCTCTGTAAGGAGTACTTTGAAACTATGAAAACTACTCCCCTTGCTGTTCCTAAAGGACAAGATCCTGTCATCTCTTTGATTGTCTGCTGAAATAGGTCTCTAATTTTAAGTTCATTAATTATTCCACTGACAACAGTTAGTCTCTCCATTTGATTAGACACTTGCCTTAGCACCTTTCTCAGTCTGATCTCCTCTGACCAGTCTCTAAAGTAGTGGCATTAAGTGGTAGTTTTACCCCAGTTCTCTGCAAAAATCCTCCTCTTTCAGTTGTAATATTTAGACTTGGCTCCAGGGGCTGGGTTTCCTTTAAAGAAAATTTCATTTTATGCTTCTGTAATCCTTCAGTGTATTACTGAATAAAACGAGACTGTCATGCATTCATAAGCTGATAACATTGATGCCTATGGATTTTTTTTGATTTTTAGTGATGATTACTTTACCAACAGGTAAAGTTGTTTTTATTTAGAGGTTACACGAGAACCTCAGTTTTGATCGGAAATAAAATTTAATTTTTAAAAGAACTATTTCTGACCTTCTTGTTTTCATGGAAGTGTGACAACTGTTCAGAAGATGGAGCATGATGTTCTGTACCTCTGCCCCTGGGTGGGGAAGAAAAAGTCACTACGATGGTTGTGTAGTGATAGGACAAGAGGGGATGGTTTTAAACTGACAGAAGGTTCAGATTGGACGTTTGGAATAAATTCTTTACTCTGAGGGTGGTAAGACACTGGTTGCCCTGAGAAGTTGTGGATGCCCCACCCCTGAAGTGTTAAGGCCAGGATAAATGGGGCTTTGAGCAACCTGGTCTAGTGCAAAATGTCCCTGCCCATGGCAGATGGTTGGAACTAGATGATCTCTAAGGTCTATTACAACCCGAATCATTCTATGATTCTATGATTCAATGATCTCTAGCCTACTGGAGTTGCAGTTTCTACAGTTCTTGCTTGAGCAAGGTTATATGTTCAGTGAAATAGTGGCCTATGAGAAACTAATCCTACATCTGAATATGTATTTAAGTGACTTATGAACATTTCAATGTTAACATATTACAGGAATTTTATTTTAAATTCCCAGTGAAGATAAAATACTTGAGGGGAATGTGTCCCTACCGTACCTCTCAATGTGTTTATCTAGCAAATCATGTGAGTAGGGAAAAGTAGAAAAATGTTTGAAAAAAAATGCTGAGGAAAATAATTGTAATGGTGAGAAGAATATATCTTAATTTGTCTTTCTCAAGGGCAAATACTAGACTTGCAAACATAATTAAAGATCCTTTTAAAAAATGCTTCTGAAACATGAATAAACTGACAGAAGTAGACTTTACCAGTTTTGGAAGGGGAGGCAGGACACACAATGTGGAAGTTGTCAACTTTGGACGTAGACTACATAGAAAATGTAATAAATCAGACACTCCAGTCTGGCAATGTTAGTAAAAAACAAGGGTTTAATATTTTGAATTAATTTCTTTCTGCTTTACTGCTCGCAAGAGGCATAACTGACTATAGTAAGTTAACTAAGGGCCAAATACTACCTTTTTGTTAATGGTTGAAATAGTCTCTTTGTTTCTTAAATAAAGGTATAGGCTTTTTTAAGGCCAGGTCTTAATATTTTGAAAATCCAGCTCTGAAATGTTGATTAGTGAGGCACTCTTATTATGACAAAGTGATGTGAAAAAATAGAATTATAGGGGAAAAGTAAGATTCTGTACAGTTATTATTTTAAATTTCATTAAGGATGTAAACTTCATATACTGAGAAATATCCAATTCCCTTGGTTTTGAATGAACTCCAAAGTTTGTTGAACGTAGTTAGCTTTAAACAACATAGAGAATCATACCACAGCTTTTTAAAAGTTCAATGTAAATAGGAATAACACTTCTCCTTTCTTCCCTTAACCTAGCACTTTTCATTCCTTAATGAGATAGAGAACATGTGTAGGTCCTACTTGTAGGATTTGCTTATCTTTCCCAGTCCTTCAGGGCTCCCAAGAGGAACTAAATCAAACCTAATCAAACAAATTCTTACTAAATTTAACAAATAACTAGGAAGCCAGAATAATGAATACAAGAAATATGTGAACTCAGGATATAACTGTAAGACAATTATGGGAAAGAAAAGTAGGTCAGAAAAAATAAGGTGGAAAATGCTGTGTTTTTAATGCTGTATTTATTAGCTGTCTGGGTCAACTACTTTATCTCTTTTTAATCATCTGTGTAAATAAGACTAGCAATGTCATATACTTTCATTCCTGCATTACACTGACAATTTTCATTGCTTAATGAGATCGAATGTTTCTGGCTTCTACATATGTATACTCATTCTCCTCAACCCTTCAGGGCATCCTCCTAACGATGAAAAAAATCGTCAAAGAATAATAAACCGTTTGTAGTGAATTCAGTAAATAAGTAGGATACACATGCAGCGCTTTAAATTTTCAGTTATAACTAAATTACCCTCAAAACACATAACATAAATTTTTACTTGACGTGCAGTATGTCACAAATCAGTGCCCTGGTCATTTCTCCTGGAGTTTGCAGTATTGGCTATTGTTGGACACAGAATATTGTATTTAATAAAGGTTGCTTTATTAACACAGTGATAAATACTGTATTACTTTAAACATGAGTGGTCTTTTTATCAATATAAAGAGTTGTTATATTGATAAATGGTTATATTGATAAAAGGTTATATTGATAAAAGCTTATAGTGAAGAGTTTTTAAATGGACGATGTGAAGCAAAATACAACAGTACTCGCCTGTGGCTTTTTTCCATTTTCATGCAAACCAGTTTACACTTAATTTCCTTATAATTTATTTTCTTGCCCCCCTTAAAATAGTGGTCCCATAGACAGAGCAGCTCCACTGAATCCCAGTCAAAAGAAATAACAAAACCATAAAACGTTATCATAAAACAAGAATTTTCTCAAGACTCTCTGGTAACATTCCCAGAACAAGCTTAATGTCAAGACAGTGCCTTATTTGTTTGGGCTGGAAGATAAACAGGAGGGTAAATATTAAGACTCAGAAGTAGACTAAAATAACACAGAAACCTGTCAAAAATCCAGGAGCAGCAAGACTATACCACTCAGAGTTCAATACCCCCATGTAGACAGGCATAATCCTTAGGAGAAAAGAGGTTTGAGCAAATTTGCAAAGAACCCAATGTCCGCAATACATGAATATCAGCGTTATGGGGATGCTGATATTATCATGCGAATGCTGATTATTGGGGCTGAAGGGAGGAGCTCTTAGTCCATCAGAGTAAACCAAATATCTTACGAATCACCAAAAATGTGAATAATAGAGTCACTTTTTAATTTCTAAGTATTAATTCCCGAAAAGTCTCTGTAACATTGTTAAATACATTTTGGACACCTTTGCCAGGAACAACTACTTCCTGCCTTTGTGTTACTCATTGTAACCTCCATACTGGTACATTTTTAGATGTCTTAAATACTGTCATCAAAGAGTGACTGGGTAATTTGATATCTGTCTAGAACATCAATGTCTTTTGTCTGTCCTTTATCTACCTTTTTAATTTTTCTTTTCAATAATTTTTTATTCACATGGATCAGTTAAATACATAAAAAGGGAATGATTTGTCTCTGATGATCCTAATTAAGTTAATGCATATTTCATTATCACATTTTATATGTACCTTTTAAAGTGGTTTTAGCCACTCACATGTTTAATGACTATGACTCCTAGATCTTGACCTAACTTCTTACTCTGGGTTTGCCTCCCTGTGCTTGGTTTAGCAAGGTGATGCAGAATTCTGACATCTCCTTGTTAGATTGCTGCCAGTTTCAACTTTACGTGGCCACGTGTGATCTACTGTCCTTCCCTGTCACTACTTTCACCCCTCCTCTTTTTCTTCTGTCACTGTCACTTCCATCATCACACTCCTGATCACTAAGCTCCATAAATAACCCATTTATTCCCTTTAAGACTTCTCTGTGTATTTGTACAGGTGTACTACTTCCAAGTCCTGTTTTCTTCATTCACAGCATTTTCACAATGTGGATTCAGCTATTTCTACCTTTAGGAGTTGAAGAAGGACTAGGAATTAGCCTGACCTAGTCACCTTATTGACTGAGAGAAAAAGACATATGCAGAAATTGATTCACTTCTTATCTTAAACATCTATTTTAAATTTAGATGAACTAACCCCAAGTAGTACCTCTTCCTCTGCATATACTTACAGGTAGTGTTCAGAGTTAGAAATCACAAATGTCTAGATTTAGAGTTTAGGATTGTTGAAATTACTGCTTGTTAAATTGCTGGCCAATTTTATCCACTGCTATACAAAGTCAGAGATCGCCTTGCTACAAGTTATGGTAAATATATTTGTGCTGGGTCAACAATACTATTACTGCCCCATTTCAGCACAAAAGTCCCCTTTCTGTAACCATGGGATGATCTTTTTTGCTGTTAGATTTCTTTCTACAGTGCATCCTCTGATTTTGACTCCTTGACCATAGATGAACCAGAATTATGCGTTGCCATGACTGGGGTGACAACATGACTTCAGATAGGTGGAAGACATAACCAGTCAATAATATCTTTCGTCCCTGGGCTCACGCTGGACCTTTGATGTCTGGGCAGCCATGATTTGTCAGAGCAGACTCTATATAGTTAACATCAGGCAAATTGTTTTGCTATTTAGCACTGATAAATTAGAACAAGTTATAATGCATACTAATATTAATATAATCTATTAAAATTATAGACAGTTCTGGTCAGTTGGATGACCAGGAATGTGGACTGAAAACTGGCTGAACTACCTGGTTCAAAGATCACTGGCACAAACTCCAGCTGGAGGCCAGTTACCAGCATTGTGTCTCAGAGCTCAATAGCGATTCTAATACTGTTTAACATCTTTATTAATGACCTGGATGATGGGATCAAGTATGCTTCCAGCAAGTTTGCAGAGGACACAAAACTGGGAAGAGTGGTTGATAGACAATATGCTTATACTGCTATTCAGAGGGAGCTACACAGGCTGAAGAAATGGGCAACTGGGAACCTTACGGAGTTCTGCAAAAGAGAAGAGGGAAGTCCCACACCTGGGGAGACAAAATCCGCACCAATATATGCTGTGGGCCCACAGACTGGAGAGCAGTTTTGCAGAATAGAGCCTGAGGGTCCTGGTGGAAAACAGGCTGCCCATCAGCCAACAACATCAAAGGGCCAGCATGGATAAAGCTGCGTTAGAAGTGCTGCCAGCAGACCAAGGGTGATGAGTCTTCCCCTCCACTCAGTGCTGGTGAGACACATGTGGAGTGAATGGTCCAGTTTGGGACTACCCAGTACAAGAGAGATAAGGACATACTGTGGACAATCTAGGGAAAGGCTAGTGAGGTGATTAAGGGGCTGGAGCATCCGCCTGATAAGGAGAGGCTGAAAGTGCTGAGATTGTGCAACCTGGAGATGAGAAGGCTAAGAGGGATCTTGTCAATATGTGTAAATACATAATGCAAGGGAATGAAGAAGGCATAGCCAGACTTTTCTCAGAATTACACAGTGACAGGGCAAGAGGCAATGACCATAAATCAAAACACATCAAATTCCTTCTGGACACAAAGAAAACACTTGCTTTTACTGTGCCAGTGCTCAAGCACTGGCACATGTTGCCCAGAGAGCCTGTATAGTCTCCATCTTTAGAGATATTGAAAACCTTTTTAGTCATGGTCCTGCGCAACCTGGTCTTTGAATATGCTGGGTGTTGAATTAGATGATCTGTGTCAACCTCAACCATTTTGTCATTCTGCAAAATTGCAATAGGATTTATTAAGTGTAATAAGTATAATACCTCAGTTGCCATGGGGGAATAGGCCATAAAGTTATCATGTGTTAGTGCTATTTGGAGCTTTAATTTTTGTTGCAATTCAGATAATCACAAGCAGTTCCTGAAGTGGTGGTGTTAGAGCAAGTGTCACAAACAACAGGATGGTTTGTACAACACTACTTAGAATGCTTTCAGTATTTTAGTTCTTTGATACTTTCGATATTAACATTGTTATTGATGCACATACTCCTTTGAATTGGGGCTCATATCTTGTCTACTGTCACAAGACAAATGGACATATATAATTTATAGCTTTTATTAATGATGTCGAAATAGATCTCTGAGTTGTGCATGTCTTATTCAGAACATGTTACTGTGGGGAGGCATAGGCCATAGTCTGAACAAAACTCTGTCAACTTAGTTTCTAGTGAAGCAGAATTGCACTTTTTACTGAGTTTGCTTATTATTTATAAGATCAGAATACAAAAGTTGGCATCATAGCATATGCAAGTGCATGGCTGATACTGTTAACAAACACAGCCTAGAAAAGAGAAATCAGAGAGACCTCATAGTGGTCTACAGCTTCCTGTTGAGGATGAAAGTGAGGAAGGAAGAAGTGGCACTGATCTCTTCTTTCGAGTGACCAGTTATAGGACCAGAGGAAATGATGTGAAGCTGTGTCAGGGGAAGTTTAGATTAGATATTAGGAAATCAGATTCGTCATCCAGAAGGTGGTTGGACATTGGAACAGGCTTCACGGGGAAGTGGTCTGTCAGAGTTCAAGAAATATTTGGACAATTCTCTCAGGCACACAGTGTGTTTTTTGCGGTTGTCCTGTACCAGGGCCAGGAGTTGGACTCAGTGGTTCTTATAGGTTCCTTCCAACTCAGGACATTCTATAATTCTATGATTCTCAACTATGGCACAGGAGTTTTTTACTGGCGTGCTGATTGGTATTTAAATGCCTAGGAACATATCTAAGAACTGGTTCTTGATCATAATCTTGAATTTATGGTTCCCCAGCCTATTTTACTTTTAATACAGATATTGCTACAACAAAGAAAGAATTGCACCTTCTGGGCCCTTTCTGGACTAATACACATAGTCTGTTGCAAAATCATTTACATTGCTCATGACAGGCTTGATGTTTATGATTAATCATGACCAGAAAAAAAATATGCTTAAGTCCAAGGTCACTTTGAAATTGGATCTATACATACTGCTAGTCTGTGATTTAATGCCTCTGGCCCTATGACCCTTGCCTTCCCTCTGTATGCTCTCCAACTACTTGCATTGTTTTGCAAATTAAATCCTGACTCCTTAACTGACTCTTTCCCTGTCCTTGGACAATGTCAGTGTTTGGTGCTACTGAGTACCACTATTCTGCAAATGAGAAGAAATAAAAATATCAGATGTATATAGCCTACAATGTGCAGCTGAACAGTTCAGATTCTGTCTGAGAGAGGGTTTGTAAGCTTTGTCTTTCTTTATGCTCTTTGGGAGTAGTCCATAAATCTTTATTCATGTCTGAAGTGGTTTTACCTATGCGAGAACTGGGTTGTAGCACACAAAGTTATAAGTGATTTAAGAGGATTTGTTGCTAGCCAACAGTTTTATGTTATTTAAATGTGAAATGCAATTAAACTAAAGATGTACCTTTGAATCTTCAGTTCTCATTTTTTCTGATGGTGGGTGATGAGACCAAATGGGATTTCACCTTCTCATCCATCAAATTGACCTCTTTGCTAATTAATGAGAGAGTGAGAATCTATAGAGCTTGTGACTCATAAGGACGTTTCATTTATTGGTGTATATGAAAGCATTCACAGTATTAAGCATCGTTCCAGATGAACTTATGTGAATGTTTGGCAGAAAAATTCCTCCTAAATAAACAGGCCAGAACAGTAGTATTAAATCACATCTCTCTTTAACACTCCTCTGCAGTCTTATACCTCATTGTGTTTTAAAAACTTTATGTTGCTGGACCTGGTTGAGCACAGTACAGAGGCCAGATTCATCCTATGTACCTCACATATACCTCACAATTAAGTCAGAAGAGTGTTATCTTATGCTCTGTCTTTGGCAACAGGCAGAGGCAGGCACTTCTGGAAGACAACCCAGACCTCAGGTGTACTCAATCACACTCTGGCATAGCCTGTTCTCCTTGTATAATAGAAATCAGGGCTAGGGTGATGATGAAGTGCCTTCTTCAACTTTACATGGATGCCACAAGAGCTTCACAGCTAATAAGCCAGTGGAGCTCATCTTTAGATCCTTTTAAAACCTCAGACTTTGTGTAGTTACACATGTTGGGAACAGATGTGCATTGTCCATCACTTAACAATGTTACTTGCAAGGGGGAACATGACATGCTGTCCTAATGGAAGTAATGCATCGAAATGTGACAATGTGACAGTAGTTAGCCATGAATGAATGGCTCCTACAGCTGTTTATACCTTCTAATGGTTTTTCCCAATTTCTAGTGCAAAACTGCTTCATCTCAGGAAGTCAATATATATAAGAAAAAGAAAATACATGGTTCAAATCCTCACTCGCAGCACTTTCTCATGATCTTTGGTGGTTTTAGCTCTCAGGTCTTTCCTCTTGTTGATTTGCCTTCTCCATATCTTCTACAGCTAGCTCTATTCTACATTAGCTATGTTCACCATCTGTAACCTAGACAGGCAGAATTCTGGCTATCACGGGGCTTTCCACTTGGCAAATTTTATTCACTGTTTTCTGTTCTGAAAGGGTTTGGGGTTTTGTTTTATTGCTTGCTTTGATTTTGCTTATTTGTTTTAAACACCGAGTCAAATATGTAAGTTGCATTGTTTGGGACATTTTTTTTTTCTTGTTTTGTTTTGTTTTGTTTTGTTTTGTTTTTTTATTTATTAGCTGAGAACTGTCTTTACTCCAAAATGCAGGAGGTCTGGGTAGGTATTCAGCAATGCGCTCATATTTCTACCATCAGTTCTGCTTTTTTTTCCTTTTTAAAAATGACTACGGGCTTTGAGTTATGATTTTAAAAATCACTTGATGGGAGAAAATATAAGTGCTCTAGTAGGTAAGAGCAGAGACAGTTATATATTTTTTTGCTACTATATACTGCAAAAGTCATCAGAGGTCAATGCTCATCATACATGTAGGAACAAATTGGGTCATTTCGGATGTGTTTACACTCTTGGGTTCAGGTAAGTGCAAGAACCTTTGTTCATGCTCTGAGTTGCAAATCAAAAAACCCGTGAACTCTGGTCTTCTGGCTGAATTGGTAAATCTTGCCTCTCCAAAGGACTAATTATAACAAGACTATATGGTTTCCGAACTGGGGCTGAAGTAAGGAAAGTGACACATGGTCACGAGCATCTGACTGAGTAAAGTCCTTAGGTACCATTAGTTATTGTCATATGCTGAGTTTTTGATACTATACATTACTTCTGTGCATTTGATATGACAGCACAATTTGTTAAATAGATGCAGAGGAGAGAAGAAAAGAAAAAGAAAAAGAAAGAAAGAAAGAAAGAAAGAAAGAAAGAAAGAAAAAGAAAGAAAGAAAGAAATAATTGAAAAGAATATTCACTTATATTTTTGTGAGTTAGAAATAACTCTGTGAAAATCTGTCACCTAAACTACTGGAAACCTTTTAGCACTCATCTCTGAAACAGCTGCTGCTGGTTTAAGTAGTAGTCTGGTCTTTCATAGAAATTTTTAAGAGCAACTACCTTATTTCATTTTCAACTCCTTTAGCAAAAATTACAAATATAGTAAAACAAGATGGTAGTTCCCAAAGAACCTTTTAACATTGCTAGCTTTCTCTGTTTGCTATGCAGGCAACCTGCACACTTATACTAAGTTAAATGTCTATTCTGAAGGTCTAAAACTGAGTGATTTGAAAGTCCTCCATTGCCATTGGAAATATGTTTTTCATTAAAATTTACATCCAAAATAAAAATACTTAAAATCTAAGTTGATTCTAACTATCCCCATGCTTTATTTTCAGTGCCTTCTTAATCATGCTGACGACATTACTAAGGCTTATAACTAAATAGCATGAAACAAAACATAGTAAAAAGGTTGAAAACTCTAAGACAGGTGAAAACCCACCACTGTATTTCCTTACCAATTCTATATTGTTTGATAAAAAAAAGGAATAATTTATCTTTAGAACTATTTAAATAACAAAATTCTCCCTCTTATGTTCAGCTAAGTTACTATGCTGGAAGGTGCTTTTGGAGATTTAATTGAGTAGCTTATAAAAGTTTACACATTAAAGGGAAAGAAAATCACATGTAATTATTCCTAAATATTCCTATTAATTACAGTACACCCATGAGTTTTAAATTCAGAGTTGTAAGATTTTTATTGTTTTGCAGTGGTCATGAAGGATTTGAATTTTTGTTTATGTTTCCATCTCACAAACCTCTTATAAAGAATGAAGGAATTCCATAGTACATAAGACTGGAATATGTAGGCCAGTCAAATACAAGCATCTGCCTCAGACAATAATCTTCAGCAATATTTCAGGAGGCTTCTAGTCATATTGTATGCTCCCTTTTGGCATGAACAACTGAAAACTAGTGGCAGGTCATGGCTAAATAACTTGTGTACATGCTTGTCAATATGGTTCATTTCAGAAAATTAATGGCATAAGATTGATGCTAAGCGAGAGTCATTAAATCATATAGTCCCAACTGGGACTTCAGTTTTCAACTGCTGATGTGTTTTCACTAAGAACACAAATTTTTCAAAATATCCTTGATGCTGGATGATGAAATAAGTATGTGAGAATGTACCAGCCAAGTTTTTTAAGTTAGTTCTTGGTTCATATATTTTCCGTATTAAACAATCTGATTTCAAGGTTGCTGCTAATCCACCAATTTACAACTAATTATCATGTAAAGAAACTCAACAGAAAAATATACTGAGAAAGACAGATTATGAAGAAAGAGTAAAAAATAACAGAGTGGATACCACTGGCCAGAAACTCATTGCTAGAGGATGCAATATCTGTCTACAAGCAACTGAATAGTGTAAGCATCTAGAAGGTATAGAATTTCCTTTGAGAGGTCCAAGGCACCATAACCGGAAACAACTGAATGAAAATGAACTAAGAGAAATGCAGACTTTACACCAATAAAACTTCCTGTGAGGTCTATTAGGCCATAGTAATCTGCCCGAGGAGGTATTGGAAGCCCAACGTGAATAATTTAATACTATACTGGATGAAGCACTTGAGAATATACTGTAGGAAACAATCATGTCCTGACTTATTAGAGCTTATAGATGGATAAACTACATGCCTAAATTGCATTGAGTTCTCATGGGTTTAAGGGTCAGGCTGCTCTGTGTATAACAGGACTATGGTCTAGAAGACCACACCAACCTTTCACTGTGCAATAAGACTCTCTAGGTCTCAACATGCATACACCTACTGTTTTCCTTTTCCGTATAGTCCACAGAAGAAGGACTTTATCCTTTTGGGATAAAGTTGTTGCTTTATTTTGTATTCTCTTGATGCTTACAATGTTAGATTGTTGAAATTTATTGTGGTGTCAGACTATTCATGTTGTTGACATGTTATGTCATCAGTTATCTCAACAGTTCTACATCAGCTATGAGCAACTGATTCCCAAGAGTTCAGTAAAATCCAGGAAAAAACAGTATTTAAAAGACTTTTTTTAAAAGCTTTGATAAAGTTCCAAGCTATGCCTTATATTTGCCAGGGCAAAATTAACTGTATTTTTAATATTACCAACTCTATGGATGTATTGTGAAAATTTCAATTTTGCATGTTTCTATAATGTGGGATTTATTTTTATCATTGTACAAGAAATATGTAGAATAAGTGTGGTTTCCATTCATGTTTTCTATAGGCAGTACATATTTATAAAGTAATTTGAATAGCTAATGTCTAATAGCAATAATGCATTTGGACATGGTTTAACTTAAACTATAAGAACACTTATAAAATTCACTCCTAGTCAGGCTTATAGCAGAGCTAAAAGTCCAATGTATTCAACTTTGAAATACAGAGTTCCAATAAAACCATATTGGAGTGTTAGAGAGTAATAGGATTTTTTGGCCTACCACAGGGTTCTGCATTTTCTAGAGTAACACAACCACTGAGGTTCACATCAAGGATGTGTTCAGTGCCTTCTGCTCCAACAATCCCAGGTTGAAAAGATATGATTTTGTGTAGGTATAGGGAACTGTGACTTCTGTGATGGGGAGGTCAGGCCTTGAAGAGAGCAAACAAAACAAGAAAACTGAAGAACTACAAAAGCATATTTGCAATTCTAGTTTTGAAAGACTTTTGGGAAGCGGTTTAATCACAATAAGAAGCATGTCTTCCCCATTGTAAAAGAAATAGCTAAATATTGATTGCAGAGGGTAGATCCAAAACCCCAGATGCAATTTACTTTTTTAGTGTAGTATTTTCTGTGAGGAGATTGACCTACGTCCTCTTCAGTTATCAAGGAAAATTCTATCATTTTTGTGTGGGCTGTTTTGTCTGGATGTACTTTGCAAATGAAAGTAACAGATTACAAGAAAAATGGACAAAGTATTGTTTTCTAGCCTATGGTAAGAAATCTTCAGTTTCTTAGAGTCATAGACTTGCTCAGTGATATTCAATAGGTCTGCTTGCTATGTTTGCTCTATTTTCCCCATCTATTAAATAAAGTTTATAATTCATGGAGTTGTGTTGTGGTTTAACCCCAGCGTGCAGCTCAGCCCCACACAGCCACTTGCTCAGTCCCCACCAATGGGATAGGGGAGAGAATCAGAACAGCAAAAGCACGAAAACTTGTGGGTTGAGATAAAGGCACCTTAATAGGTAAAGCATAGATGCGCTCAGAAACAAAGTAAGGAATTCATTCACCACTTTGCATGGGCAGGTAGGTGTTTGGCTGTCTCTAGGAAAGCAGGGCTCCGCCTCATGTAACAGTGACTTGAGAAGAGAAACGTAATCACTCCAAATGTTCTCTCCCTTCCTCCTTCTTTCCTGCAGCTCTTATTGCTGAGCATGATGTCATATTGTGTGGAATATACCTCTATGGTGGTATAATAATAATGACCAGTCTTCGCGAGCGAAGATTTGGGAAAGGTCATTAACCCTTCGAGCCTGCGCAGTGGATTTTTTTTTTAGGTGAGACACAGCGTGCGCTGAACTGAGCCCACCCTTTAATCCTGAGGTTCATCTGCCGGGGCCGAGCAAGCTTGGACAGTGGCAGTGAGGTCCCCAGGACATAGGTTTGTTTAGAGTGACCTTCTCTTAGATGGATTGCCTCACAGGGCTGACGAGCTCCATCTGCCCGGGGGGCTGGGAATCGAACCCGGGTTGCAGCGGTGAGAGTCCTGCACCCTAACCACTAGACCACCAGAGGCCCCCTCTATGGTGGTAATGTTTTATTATCTGGCTGCATCCCCTCTCAACTTGTGCACCCCCAGCCTCCTTGCTGTCAGGGAAGGCTGAAAAAACTAAAAGGTCCCTGATGCGTTGTAAGCACTGTTCAACGATAATTAAAACATCTCTAGGTTAACAACACTTGTGTTGAATTTTCAACTCAAATTCAAAAAATAGCATGATATAGGCTTGTATGAAGAAAATGAACTCTATATATTAATACATTATTGTGTTAAACACAGTAAGAGTTGTGAGGTACACTGACATTACAGTGAGGGTAGGTATAGCAAAGAGACAAAGGCTTTCTCATAGCCTACGAGAATTACAGGAGCTAATCCTTCCAGAAAATACTTTATAAAAATCATGATTCATTTTCTTAACCTTCTTCTTGTCCTACAAATTGGTAATAGTTTTGATTAGATTTTATTATTACTTTCAGTTGAGTTTGCAGCATGTTCAGAATATTCAGTAAACCATGAAAAAATTTCTCCAAGCAGGGTGATTTATTTGTTTTATCAGAGCTTGGCAAAACCTGTAAATTTCAATATACAGTACATTTCACCAAGTGCTTACAAATTTGGGAGCTCTATGATTTTTTCACCCATGTTGTTTAATTTTCTATTTTACAGGAAAACAGAGAACAAAGTTGAATGAGATGAACAAAACTGAAACTGCTTATGTTTTAAAACACTTTCTCTTTCTTACAGAAACATTGCTTGGATTTATTTTTGTGGTAGATTGAAAAAGTTTTAGAAACTGAGATAGGCATTTCTTTGCCCTAGTTTCTTAAGTGTTCTCTAATGGATACAGATCTACTTGTAAAATTCCTTCCTCATATAGAAAGAAAAGTCTATTTCTACAAGAAAGAGTTTGCAGGGTCAAGGCTTATAGCTGTAATAGAATACTGAGGCAGAACTAAATAACAAAGAATAAAGTGAAAAACACCAGTAAATTAAAATAAAGCTGAAATACACTCAATTAGCTAAATTACTATTGATATCTGTCATTATAAAGTACCCAGGGCTGTATAATTTTCTTCTAATCCCCTAAATGCACAACTAAGCAAGTGAGAGAACATATATTCCTACAACCCCCAGTGGAGACATTGAGATTATGCATGCTCTCACTAATTTAAAGAGGGACTTTCACACTGGGATACATTTTAAAAAGAGAACATTTAAATAAAAAGCAATTTAGTCTGCCTGTAATTGTGTTCCCCTTGCTGTTATTGCTAATTATTGAAGATATTTGTGCTTGAATGTGTGAACTTCTCCTTTCCTTTTTTAAAAAAATTTTAGTAACTGTGTTTCTGCTTTCGCTCAATTCTGCTGAAATCACAGGGTCAGAGTCTTTCTTTCATGTTTTGTTTTATCACTGTCAGTGTGGTGGGGTGACCTTGTCTGGACATCAGTTGCCCACCTAATCCACTCTATCATTCCCCTCCTCAGTTGGACAGGGAAGAGACAATATAATAAAAGTGTAGTGGGTTGAGATAAGGACAAGGAGACATCACTCACCTGTTATCATCATGGACAAAACAGACTTGGCTTGGGGAAAATTAATTTAATTTATTATCAATCAAATCAGAGTAGGGTAATGAAAAATAAAACCAAATATTAAAACAGCTTCTCCCACTCCTCCCTTTTTCATGGGTACAGCTTCTCTTCAAATTGCCTACTTCCTCCCCACACTGGTGCGAGGAGATGGGGAATGGCCATTGTGTTCATCACAAGTTGTCTCTGCTGGTCCTTCCTCCTCAGAGAGGGGATTCCCCACACTCTTTCCCTGCTTCAGTGTGGATTCCCTCCCACGGGAGATGATCCTCCACGAACTTCTCCAGTGTGAGTCCTCCCCATGGGGTGCAGTCCTTCAGGAACAGGCTGTTCCAGCGTGGATCCCTCACGGGGTCATAAGTCCTGCCAGCAAACCTGCTCCATCATGGGCTCCTCTCTCCATGGGGCCACAGATCCTGTCAGGAGCCTGCTCCAGCACAGACTTCCCGTGAGGTCACAGCCTCCTTCAGGCATCAACCTGCTCTAGAGTGGGGTTCTTCATGGACTGCATGTGGAACTCTGCTCCACTGTGAGCTTTGGGGGGCTGCAGAGGGACAACCTATACTTCGTTATGGTCTGCATTGTGGGCTACAGGAGAATCTCAGCACAGGTCTCTGGAGCACCTCCTTCCCCTCCTTCCTCACTGATTTTGGAGTCTGCAGGGCTGTTTCTTTCACATATTGTCTCTTTTCTCTCTGGTTGCTCTTACACGTTCCCCCCCCTCCCCCCTTCTTAAGTCTCTTATTCCAGAGGTGCTAACACTGTTTCTGATGTCCTTGGCCTTGGCCAGGGGCAAGTCTGTCTTGGAGACAGCTGGCATTGGCTCTGTCAGACATGGGGGAAGCTTCTGGCAACTTCTTACAGAATCCATGCCTGTAGCGCCTTCGCTACCAAAACTTGCCACACAAACACAATACAGTCAGCCCAGAGGCAACGTCAGCACACTCTTGGAGGGAGTCACACAAATGCTTGACTAAAATCTGAAACCAGTCTAGAGCTAACCATATTCAAACTAGAAATAAGATAAAAGTTTGAAAAATGAGGATGATGTGCTCCCAGAAGAAATTCCTCCGAGAATTAATGGATCCTTTCTCTCTCTCTTTACTCCCATATAAATGCTGGATACTTTTTGGATCTTGATCTATTAACTCAAGCTACATATCAGCCACATATGTACTATTGGACTCAACAGAGAGGCGAAGGGATTATTTTTAATGTATAGGTAGCTAATTATCTATTGGCCATTTCTGGCATTAGAATAGGCTAGTATAAACTTTGACCTTACTGTAGCGGAATTGAAAAGTGATGAGAAGTGTATTAAAAATTATTATACTTGGAAACATTCATCCTTACTTCATTTTATAATTTGTGTCTAATAAAAAATACCATCCCTTTTTTCCCTATGGACCAGAATGGCAGAAAGAAAGACTTTGTCATGAACGTAACCTTGTGATAAGATGGTAGTTTTGTTAACATTCTCACCCAGATAATAGACAAGTTTTTTTAGTCATTTTATATAAGGTGAGGGTATAAATTTTGAACATGGTGGACAACTGGTGACTTCCCAGCAGTTCAAGCAAAATTTCCATTCTAGGGATTCATTGCATAACTATCAATAAAGAGGTCTTGGCTCAAAGCTTCTGAGTGAATCAAAGTCCTAGCTGTGGGAGAGTGTGGGGTCCTTGGAGTTATTAGGTCAAAATTACCAGGCTATCTCTGTCCCCTGACACGTACTGGCCTGGTGATAGAAGACCTTGTAATTCTTTGATGATAAATTACTCACAGAGTTCCCTTACTACTATTCTGAAATGTGGTACATAAGTTATATTTTTTCAGCCACGTGCGGGTTTTCAAATGTGGTTAATAGGATCAGAGAGCCTGGCCATCATCCAAATTAATATATCTGAAGGCTGAATTTCAGAAAGCATATCCCAAATATTTCCTAACTGAGTTACCAGATTTAGCAATATGCTAGTGTGCTTTTAAAAACACACTCTGCTTTGCAGGCAATTATGTTGCCCTTTAATAAATTTCATTGTTTATAACGATATATTATACATATATGCTACACATCTGAATGTTTTCTCAACATATTTTTGCTAATAAAAATAATTTAATGAATCACCCCATTTAAGTAAAGATATCTCATCTGGCTTTAGTTTTCTTCTACATTAGCCTAGATGTGGCCCTTAGATTATTTCTTAATACTGCAGCTATTTTATACTTCTTGTTATGTGGCTTAATAATTACACGAACAAGGTAAACAAACAAGAATTAGGGAATGTGAATTGAAAAAATTGGGTTTAGTACAAATCAAGAATAAACTATATAATTCCTTGCTATGTTAGGATGTTCAGACTAGATATGTTAGATACAGATACATTTAGATCACAATTTTCTGGCACTGAGGATAACTGGCAAGGGACAGCTGGTATTTGCACTAAACTCTTGTAGCCTCCAAGACAGAGTAACTGCATACAAACTATCTATTAGGAATGGTCTTAGCTTGTGCTTAACTCCCAAATTGTGCCTAGGAAATATTTGAAAGAGCTCTAATTGGTATGAGCCAAAACTCTGCTAGCAACTGTTATAACACCTTAGCAGATGATCTAGTTCAAGTTTGAGAATATTTCCTGGCTCTGTTTAATTTCATACCACTGACATAGCCTACAGATGCTAAAAACATAAATAGTTAAAAAAATGATTCAACAAGTAGTAAAAAATTCAAAGGTATATATAAAGGAGTGCATGTTATCTATAAACTCAAGAAGGAATTCTCTTTAACTCACAAAGAGCTGAAGAATAAAAGAGTATTACTAAATGCTTACTTTAGTCTTACATTTGTCCCTGGGAATCTTTTCTTGCATATTGTCAAGACCAGAATATTAGGGTGCCCTAGAAAAGATAAATCTCTGGAGTTCTGTTCAACAAGTGTAGAGGCAGATGCAAACAGTGGCTGGACTGAAGGTGGTTTCATGAGAAGGGAATTTCTCAATATCAGGGCATATGTTAGGTAAGAGGACAGCACGGAGTTTAAGTTTGAAAAAAGCAATCTATACTAGACTCTTGGGAAATTCTGCTTGTTGCTGATTTATTGCATGCAGCACATAAGATTGTGGAGCCAGGCAGATGTTACCACAAAATGCTGGGAAAATGAATTGTACCTATGTCATAGAAACAGAGCAGGAGACAAGATGTCGTAGGTGGTGTATGAGAGGGAATTAAAGGTTCATGGCAAATCTATGCCTGGAGCTCTAGGAAAGCAATTATAGAGGTGAGCTGATCACTTCCTATTACAGATGAACTACTATACCACATAACCTTGCCACTCTAATACTTTAAGAAGCAGCTATATGGAAAATATGAGATAACAAGGATGTCTGGTGACTAAAGATATATAAAATATGTCTTGTTTTTCAAAATACTGACATTTAACACTCTGTCAGTCCTTTGAAAATGTAACAACTTTGGAAAGTGCTCACTTGGAAAGTCCCTCTGACTGTATACTCACATGTACTTGTATATGTGCATATATATATATATGTATATATGTATGTATATAGATAACGTATCTGTCTCTCTC
Source organism: Lepidothrix coronata (assembly GCF_001604755.1). Classification (NCBI taxonomy): domain Eukaryota; kingdom Metazoa; phylum Chordata; class Aves; order Passeriformes; family Pipridae; genus Lepidothrix; species Lepidothrix coronata. The sequence goes on along the minus strand of NW_016690323.1, from coordinate 1,114,784 downwards.
TATATAAAATGTGCAGCCAAAAGCAAAATACTCAGTTGATGTAATATAATATTATGTGATGAAAAAATGGAATATTGTACATTCCTCAGAATTGCAAAGACAGGTCCAGATAGCATTGTTAAACAAAACAGTTAACATCCATACCTTATAGGTAAATGTCACATTTTTTCATGCTAGATATGTATTTTCTTTCAGATAGAGTACTGTTTATTTTCATACTGTTGTTCTCTTCTCTTCTGTGTTTAGCCATTTAGTTTTCTGATGAAAGAAAGTATCCTTGTTTTGCAGCCACAACCACATCTGTATTTTTCTGTCAAAAGAAAGTCCATGTAACAAAAACATCTTAGTGAGCAATTGAAACTGCATGAGTCCGTGCCACAGGCCTTATTCCCCTTTGCCATTGCTGTACACTCTCAAACTCAGTACAGCTCCACTAACCTAAAATCTGTGCAGTGGTGACCAGAACTATTCTCTCAACCCCCCCCCCATGTCACTTTATGATTATTGTAATTTCAAAGGTATCTTTATTAGCTTCCTTGGTAAACAGGTAACGTATTCACTGCTGATACAATGGAGAAGAGAAGTAACACTCAGCAGAAGCAGACTTGGCAATTGTATATGTTTTGCAAATTCCACATTTATCTCTTGTGTTATATCCCACATATCCCATTACATCTTATAGGCTCTATACCACACCAAATTTAAATTTGCTGTTCCAGTTGTATCTCCCTTTTCAACAACGACTGTAAATCATGGCTGTGCTTACCTTTACTTTTTAAACTGACAGGCATGAACAGATAGCTGTTTTGTATGAACAGAACCTTTTAAATGGACGGGTATGAGCAACAGTTATTGCTCAGGGTGTGGCGGGTGTGACAGGTGTGACTAACCAACCAGTGGAAAAAAAAGCTGTTGCTTTTAGACTGATCAATATTAGTCTTCATCCCAGTTGCATAATTTTGGATGTCGCAAGAATGTATCTGTAGCCATTTGCTAGAGGGAACACTGCACATTTAATAAATCTGAGACAGCACCATTACAATCAATGGAAATTTGAGATCTGCTGAACACTTGAAACTGTAATTTCCAAATATCTTTCTTTTCTTTAATTGAGATTTGTTCTGCTGACAGACGAATGCACCCTCAGCTGAATTTGAATAGGGCTACTGCAATAATCAGTGATTCTATTTGAATGAAAAAACATGCAGCCTGGCTCTCTGCATGGTTATATCTAAGAATGTTTCTCAGACAGACCTGACTCCTATTTTTCCTAATTAAAAGTGGTAATAACTGTTTTATTGGATCTAAATTACACTTTTATATGACAAACTTAATTTAAAGTGTGACCTATCAACTTAATGACATTTTGAGACTGGGGACAACCATACATAAATTAGGAGAATGTGAGATGCTTTGCAATAAAGAGGTAAAGTGAAGAGGGAAAAAAGCCCCAAAATACAAATGGAGGATAAAAGCACATCAGAACATTGTAGCTAATGAGGTTTGCAGTTTGGAATGGAATCAGAGCTAATTCTGCAGAATATTGATTACCAAGCTAATGGCTAAAATAAAAAATATGGAACCTTGAAGTTTCTGATAGGTCTGATTTGATTTCTGTAATATAAATGCTGGAAGTTTTAGAATTGAATCTTCAAATTAAGAATTAAAAGCTTCCCTAAGCTTTTTGATTTCTATCAAGAAAGGTATCTCCATTTTTCACATCCTTTTCATCCTTTTATGCGAGTATAGGAAAGTAGGTAAATACTTGTATATTAAAACTAATTTATCCGTGGCTCCCCAATAAACTTATATATTCAAAATTCACCAAATGATTTTACATTTATCTCTCCAGGAAATGAAGGATCATTTCTTCCTATACATAATAAGACAGTCCCAATATTAGGATGTTTGTACACACCAGTAAATCAGGAAATAGGGAAATTTTACCATAAGAAGAGTATCAATATGAAGTGGGATTTATATTGCTGTTCATAATACAAACAGGAATCTCAGATACACAGCTGAGGAAAGATTGAAAATAAAATGAAATGTAGCAGAGTTTTTTTGTTTATTTTTCCTGGAAAGCTTTGAAGACAAGAAAGTGGAAACTAAATATGCACCTTTTTCTTTATATCCTTCTTGTTGATGTTTGCATGTGTAGATAGAAAGAGACAGAAAGAAAAAGAATGAGGTAGTATGGACAATATCACACTTTCTTTAGTACACTTTGAGAAGGACAAAACTGGTTTTTGGTAGAAGCAGATACTTATGCACACTCTTCCCATATATAGTCTTTGGCAATAGCTGCAATATTTTGGAAACACAGCTTTTACCTTTTTGTGTCTGGAACCAGCTAAAAAGTAGCTACAGATCACTATGGTGACAGACTGAAATAACAGGTCTTTACAGAGAAGTTATTTCAGTGCACTTAGTTAAATGAGAGGAATTCCTTGCAGACTATTTATATCCTACAGGTTTGCAGTAAGAGTCCAGTGGATTAACCTTTTTTAGTTTATTGTTATATCCAATTTATAAGCACCTTTTGCTACTCACACTGCTCTGTTGGAAGGAGGCATCTTACTCCATTCCAGGCTTATCAAGGAGGAAAATCATATTTCTCTATGCGTGTATATGTGTATATAGTCCTATTAATTACATGTATGAGTTTGTTTGTATTCTAGCAAGTAATTTTGACCTTTTATTTTTTTTTTGGTAAGTTCAAAATCCAGACCAATTTCTACAAAATTTGTGACTGGAATTACCATACAAATATGTGTGTGTGCATATATATGTGTACTTCCTAGGTGTTCAATGGTGCTGATAGGTGCATATAAGGATTGATTAGATCAATTAATATTAGTTTCCAATAGAAACCATATTTCCTGTTTACCTTCATTAGGTTTGCCTTGCAGAACCTTACAGTAGTAATTAAATGTCATGTGTTCTTTGTTCCTTCCCTCACCATAGCAGTAATATGAAAATTTCTATCATGATGTAATATTTGCTCTGAAGATCCAAGCAAAGTTTTGCTACCATAGCCAGTTAGTTAGTGGAAATTTCTTCACACTTGTCTGCTTTTAAGTATGGCCTTACTATTGCCATTCTTCTGCAGACTGGGATGGATGCTGTGGTGTTTCTTAGTTGGTACTAGTTTAAGAGTGCTGAGCCAAGAACAGAAAACATGCTGATATTACTCAAGGGACCTTGTATTTGGAAAAACCTTGGTTAAATTTTTTGTGATTCAGGAATTAAAGTCTTGGCATCCCCCCCCCCAAAAAAAAAAGGACAAAATGTTTATTTTCATTTCTTCATCAAGAAGTTGCTTCAACACATTTGTTGAGAGGTTTTTCTTACTTTCTTACACTGCCCATTTCTCCCACAAATCCAAGCTGGCTTGATATCATGCATTCTTTTGTAAATGTAGACCTCAAGGAAAGAAAAATGACAGAGAAAAAAACCAAAAAACAGGGGAAAAAAACCCTCAAGAGCTTAGCAAACTGAGGATTCAGCAGCTTGATAGCTCATGCCTGTCTTGGTAAACAAAAGTACCTCACATTAGTCATATTGTGTCACAGTCTTTCATAGAATCATAGAATAACTGAGATTGGAAAAGACCTCTGAAGTTCATCTGGTATAACCCTTCTGCTCTAGCTGGGATACCAAGGTGCTTAGGGCCATGTCCAAATAGCTTTTGAATCTCCAAGTAGGAAGATTCCACAACTCACTGCGCAACCTGTGCCTCTGCTCAGTCATGCCTGGAAGAAAAAATGTTTCCTGATGTTCAGACAGAGCCTTCTGTGTTTCAGTTTGTGCCTGTTGACTCTGGTTCTGTCACTGAACACCACTGAAAAGAACCTGGATCCTTCTTTTGTCCCTTCAGGTACTTATGAACAATGATAAGATCCCTCTGAGCCTTCTCCTATTTAAACTGAACAGTTTCAGCTCTCTTAGCCTTTCCTCATAGAAGAGATGCTGCTCTAGTCCCTTCATCAACCTCATGGTCTTTTGCATTGAACTGTCTCCAAAATGCCCATTTCCCTTTTGTATTGAGGAGTCCAGAACTGAACACAGTGCTCCAGGTGTGGTCTTATCAGGGCTGAGGAGAGGGGAGGGATTACCCTCTTCCACCTGCCAGCGCTGCTTTGCCTAGTGCAGCCCAGAATACCAAATGCAGTCAGAATGCCATAACATACTCATTATCCTCCAGTAGTTCTAACATCTGCTTTCCTTATGGTTTTCTTCTTATTCTTAATATCTGGGTTCTACCCAAAAAACCTCAGAAAGCTGTTGGACCAGCAGTTACTTCAGTAGCCAGAAAAGTCTGAGTTAACTGAATTTATTGATTATTAAGGAACAGTATTCACACCGAGATGGGGACATAATTCTGTGAAAGTAGTCATTCTTTCCTACATTTGGGCATGAATAGTGCTGCTATGAGTGAGAAGTATGGAAAACAGAGGGGTTTAGTTATTTTTTGAGGGTTTTATTGAGTCTTTTACAAGCGAGAAAGTCACTGGAGTCATGAAGGTGAAAGCAACTCATTGTAAAGAGACAGGTAAATAATTCCAATGACATGTTACAAAAGATCCTAATACCTGTCTAAAATAGACTTATGTAAGGTATTGACAACTGTTCACAAGATCTTGCTTAGGGCAATATGCATATATAATGCATAGTTGTCACTCATAAAGAGGTTACAACCTTTCCTTGTAGTATTATTTCAGGACTTGGGAGAAGTCACACCTGAGGAGTCATACCTGAAAGATCACCTGGAAAGCTGCCTGTTCCTGTTCTTTTTGCAGGATTTCAGAGAGCTGAATTTTAAAAAACATCCATTTTGTCCTGTACGGAAAAAGATTGTCATACTAAGTAGTATGATAATCATAGTATTACAGCATCATTTAGTTTGGAAAGGACCAACAGAGTTTTTCTACACTCATCCTTGATTCAAAGCAGCCTCAAAGATTCAAAGCAACTAGACTTGGTTGTTCAGGGCCCTTTCTGGTTGAGTTTTTTTTGTGTCCGAGGAAAGTGTTCCTACAACCAGCCTTTCCAGGCACCTCGTTCCAGTGTTTGATCGCCCTCATAGTGATGTTTATTTCCTACTCATATCCACTCCTTGAGTTTTAAATGATCAAAATGAATAAACTAGTGTGTGTATTTGTATGGTGCATGTGTGTGTACACAAAGGAATAGTAAACTATAACCAGTGTTCAATTCTTGTTCTGTCTACTCTCAGACAATTGCAAAATGATAGTCACTAAAGCAAAACTGTAATGTTTCATACTTACCTTGCATAAGGTAATTGCTTTTATAAAATGACAGATGAAATTTCATAAAAAACTGTTTATACATTAAGATTGGAGATCAATATTCAGGTGATACATTTGACCTTTATTCTGAGAAACTATGTGAGTGCAATTTAAGGGTTTCTTTCACAAACTTGAAAATTACTTTCCTCTGAAGTTTCATTCATTTAAAATTGGTGGAAATGAGGTGAAACTTTGAACAAATCAAGATCAGTGTGACTGTTCATGTTGTCTTCTTTGGTAGTGTCCTTTGTAAATAGATGACAAATACAGATTGACTGCAGCTAAAGATTAAACAACTATATGATGATATTAAAAACGTTTTCAAATATTATCCTCAGACAAGCAAATACCCATTGAAAGATGAAGATGGCTTCTAAAGTGCTCTTCAGCCCTCTAAGTTAAAAAAACCAAACAACCCAAAACCCCCAAAAAACATATGATTGTAAGTTATGGCAACATGACAGAGGAAAAATCTTGTAATTTCACAGTGGCATTTGAAGTGCTCTGTGATAAGCATACAGCAAAGTTAAGATTTGCTTCATGTATTGCAGGTTAAACCATTTGATTACTTTATTGTAATAGAGTCAGTATAACTGTACATAAGTTCTTGTGTTTGTTGTTTTACTTCAGAAGTCTCTTCCAATACAAAACATTCTAAGATTCTGTGAAACCCAAACCTACCTACATCAATTTATGCAAACCAATATTCTTAAAAATAAGCTTTCACAAGTCCTAAGAAGCCTTTTGCAACATGATGAAATTACCTTGTGTGTATAGTGTCTCTAAAAAACTTGCTTACAACCTCCACTGAGTCTCTACCTCAGTTGAAATGCCTGCCAGTCCCTTTTGAGATTCATGAGAGTTTATTAAAGCTTGCAACAAGTTACTTCTAGGCAAATGTCAGTAGTTAATGTATAACTATGTTAGGATAATTTATAGCCAGCTTGAAGAAATTTGTGGCCTCTGTGTGAGAGGGTGATATAGAATCTTATTATGTAAATTCGTTAAACCATATTTCACTTGAAAGTTTTTCCTCTTACCATGGCCAGCAGACTGAATTAGAGACATGGCACACCCCCTCCTGAAACACTTGAATGTGACAATCATATCGAACATTCACAGTTATTTTAATGTGCTCTTTAATTTCCACAAACAAGTGAAGTATTAAATACAAGAATTGCAATGTGTGGAGAAAGAAAACATTTGCATGAGCAAGGCCCAAAAAGGAGACCTTTAGTGTATCTCATTTTCTTGGTTCTTTTTTACTTTTTTTTTTTTTTATTTCACTTGATTATGCTTGCCATAACTCATCTGTAGTATTTAATTGATTCCTCCAGTTGACTCTTACTGCTGTGGGCATTCTAATCAATTAAGGATCTCCACTGAACTGTGGCCTTCTTTTTTCCCTCCTCCACCTTTCATCCATTAAGCCTCTTGAGCATGACTGCATGCCTACTTGTGTTTACATTTGGATGTGCTTGTTTGTCCTTTGAACTTAAATCAGATTCTTTAATTTCCTTTATCTTAATGTTGTTTATTTCCACCTGAATTTCCTCAAGATCCGGTATTCTGTGGGGCTTGCTCTAGCTTCCAGCTAACCAAAAAGCTGCTTGTGTGGCATCCAACAGCATAAACAGTATTTCAGCAGTGTTTATCAGGCAATCTTGTGATATTATTGCATCAATATGTCTATAATGATTCAGTGTCATAACCAATGTTATCATCAGGAAGCAAGCATCTAAATAATCCTCTAAGATCCCATAAAGCCTTTCAGTGTATTTAATTCTTCCTATATCTCTAAAATTCAACTGGATTGCTAAACTTCACAGGTTTTCTTTCTTGCTTGCAGACTGATGTTTCGCTTTCTCATCCCATTTATTTGAGAAAGTAGCTTTTGATTTAATCTCTGTGTACTCCAGACCTGCAAATTTCCAAATGTTAATGCTGTTACTGCTGGATTATTGTTCTCCTTTACATCTGGCATGCTCAATATTTAAACTTGAGGAGTCAAATTCCCAGACATGCCTAACCTCTGGCCCCCACTTTTGAAAATTACTATGAACCAGAATATGTTTTTTTTATATGGTTGTCTTTTTATAGTCAAGGAAAAGAAACATTCTTTGAGGATTAAGTAATTTGATGTTCTGCTCTAATACCCTTTGTCTACCATAAATTTCCTCTGACAATAAACTTAGTATTTTTGCTTTTACTAAGGCAATAGATGTTGTAATTTTTAAGTATATGTACCATGTAAAGTTTGCTTTACTTTTTACAAAAAGAACACACAGTACATACCAGAAAGCATGTTACACTCTTCAGAAAAACAAAAAGGCTCATACTGTTTCCTTTCTCCTTTAACATCTAGAGTCGCAGGAGAGGTTCAGCTGCTGGAAATGCAAGGGCTTCCTAAAGGTCCTGATCTGGCAACATATTTTGTGTCAAGTATTATTCTATATTTTAATCTTGCACACCTGTATTCAGGAAGTTTCCAGGATGAAAGTATCTGAGGGGACTTAACTAGTTAACTTGGACTGGAACTTACATTAGATCAAAGTGACCACCAGTACATATATATTAATTTTCTCTTCCTTAGCATCCCTAGGAGAAACTTAAAAAGTATTGTAATACCAACCTGCTGGTTCAGGGTTTTTTTCTCTTCTAGAGATGATATTAAAATCCTTTCCCCAGGGATTTTCACAACTGTTAGCATTAAGAAAATTTATCTGATGCTTTTTTCTTCCTTTGCTTTAGAATTGCTAAACTGGTAAGCAATGATTCTTTTCTTCTTTTCCTCTGTGTTATTTTTCCCTCTGTTCTTTCTTCTGATAATGTTACAGAAAACTCATGGGAGACAAGAAAAGACCTAAAAGACTTAAATTATTTGACTGGAAAATGTGCTACCTTTTTATCACTTCAGCATCTCAAGGAAAACATATTTATTTTACTTTTATGGAAGATAGCACAACACTTACTGTATTGGGATACTTTTCAGTTAAGCAAGTGTCATTAATTGAATGAAAATCAAATTTATTTTGCAAGACTAGATAAAATGCTCATTTAGAATTTAGGCATTTATACAGTAGTTGTTTTCTTTCAAATATACCCAGCTGCAGAATCCAAGCTCTCTGCACATATTTAGACAACTGAGAACAGATTTTGGCTGTGCATGGCTTCAGTGGACACATATGGTAATTGTGCTTGTGGACAATTTCAGACCTTCTTTATTTCTGGGCTTAGCGAAAGAGACATCATGACAACTGTGTATTTCCTGAGATTCTTCCTACATGACAGCACTGCATCACTGTTTAGTATGAACTAGTTTTTAGAGTATTTTGGTGCAAACTCAGCCCTGATACAACCCAATATCTAGCCTTATGTTTTTTTTAATTTTTGAATACTTGCTTTGTCCTTCAAATGGCTTCAGAAGCACTAGAACAAAGCAGTCACTCATACATATAGTGCGTGCATACACCCATACAGCTAGGATTTAAGTGTACTCACCTGCTGATTTTAAGCCAGGATCAAAAAACAAAAGCAAACCCCAAAAAACCTCGGGCACTTGAACATTTCAACACTTTCTCTCTAGAAACAAGACAGAGAAAAGGCTTCCTTTCTTTAGATACATATCATATATTTTTAAAGGAAAGAACAACTCACTGCTTATGTTAAGTTAGCTAGCCACCGGTAAACTAGCCATCCAGAATAGTTGCACAGGCAATGGACAGACCACCATTTCCAAGAGTACTGCATACCCAGCCTAAATGATGTCAGGACTAATTGTCCCATGGAAGCACCTGTCCTTTCCATTAACATTAGAAGAAATCTTGAAAATTGACTTGGGCTTGATGCTCAACTTTTAGGCAGACAAATTTAAATGAGATTAATCCTACTGTTAGACATTATTTCAAGTTGAAGCCAACTCCAGGTATGCCATATGTAATTCCAGACTGTCATTTAAACTGCCTCTATGCATGGAGCATTCTATGCCATTGACAAAAAAATAATCAATCATCTGGCCAAAAAGATCTGTTAAGACAATAGAGTCACCCCAGAGTGTTTTGCTCTACATTAGCAAATTAAGCTTCCCCGTTCCTCACTGTCTTTGGGAAAACAGCAAACTCAGGAAATCTTAGACCTAAATCATAAAATAGGAAGCTATGAAAAACCTGCTTAAACCAAGCATAGCAACTATGGCAAATTAAAAAAATTATAGATTTATTGCATCACGTATCAGACTTAATGTGCACATCCAACAGGACTAAGACATAAGTTTTACTGCATATGTGATGTGCTATTCGTCAATGCAGTCATTCCAGGGAAAAAACCCAAACGATCACAGTATCAGAATGGTAATACAATAATACAGAGTCGAGAGAATTGTAATTTTACCAGTCATTAACAATCTTCCAGTTACAGAAGTAAAAACATTGACAGGTTTTGTGTTAAATTTAGGGTTCTCTTGAATGACGAATACAGTTGGTCATATTTTACGTTAGCTTGACAGAAACCTCAAGCCTGCCTTTGTAAAGCTGCTAGAGATCTGAAAATGGACAAGTAATACAATATGTTTTCAGTGTTCAGGATTAAATACCAAAAAGTAAAAAAATTGTTTCAATTATGAAAAAAAAAATAATTTAACTTAAATAATTTTTTTAGGTTTTTTTTCATAGTATGAATAAGTGTGCTGTTTTAAAGGTAAACTGGCAGGGGAAATGAATTCAACTCGAAGGAGAGATTGTAAGTCAGAATAACAATTTAATGAAATTATATAATAAATATGATTATACAGACAAACAATTGGTTTTAACCCACAAAACCCAAATATATAACCCAGCACCCTGGGGCATGAACAGAGTGGTGTTCGTTGGGCCCCTTGAGTCCAAAGTAAAAGGAGAGGGAAAAACCTGTTGCTGAGAGTGCTGTTACAGTCTGGTCAAGAGTGGTGGTTGCAGTCTGGTTGAAAAGTGGTGGTTGCAGTCCAGTCGACAGTGGTGGTTGCAGTCTAGTTGAGAGTGGTGGTCTGCAGTCTTCCTCTGGATCCCATGAGTGGTTAAAAAAGTCCTAAGACGTCAAGACTATATACATCCTCCAGTTCAGGCAGGAATGCCCAGTACTTCCCTCAGGGCGGGGAGTTCCACAATGGGTGTGAGGACAGGAGGCATCTTCCTGTCTCACAGGCCTCTTCACACCTAGTTTATAGCCTGAGGAGTCAGGCTGCTCTGGGCAGGTGGTGTAAATAATCTACTGATAATGGTTTCTGGGAAATGGCATGGAAGGCTATAGAATACAGTTTTGGGTTACACCCATACAGTGATGAACTGGTCCCAGCTGTTCTAACTAGGACAGTAAGACATGTTTAAGTCATGTTCATTTACACAGAAATTCATATATAAGCATAAGGGGAAAAACGCAATGGGATTGAAGAAATTGAATGGCTATTCAGGAAATGAAATCTAGGGGTTTAATCCAAAATAGGTGCTTGGCCTGTTGGCCTCACAAGATAGAAGAGTGAGACTATGTGCATGACTTCTCCTTCTCTTCTTCTCCATCTTCTTCTCCACCTTCATCTTTGCCTCTGCCTATGTGCTTTTGCCTTCACCTTTCCCTTCCCTTCCCTTCCCTTCCTGTTTCTTTTTTGCTGAAAACTTCAGCAAGCATTACAATTCACTATCCAATAGATACGTTTTTTATTGTAATATGGAACCTGCCACAGATTTGTCAGACTGCAGACAGTTGGCTATCTCCATTTACATAAATACATTGGTTAGCTTACAAATCTGGTTAGCTATTGGGAGTTTCTCTGTGAGGAATTGATGCTGCTATAAAAGAGGAGCCTCAGCTGTAAATATGTAAGATTAGAAATAACATTGCTGCAGCTTACAGAAATCAACAGACTTGGAGTTTTTTCTATAAGCCAAGGAATACAGAAAATCCAAGATACTTATACGGAAAGAAAATCCTGGTTTTATATTAAAAAAATTAAATTCTTAACTGTTTAATTAACAACCTATAAAAATATATACCTGAGATTGAACCGAGTAATAAGATGCCACTTATGTTCTATAAAAATATTTTACTGCTAGGAAAATATTTTTAAAAGACTAGTATAAATCAGAACCAAATTATGTGCTAAAGACTTCCAATTCAGATTTTCTGATACTAATTTACCAACAGTCCTGGCTCACTGGGGAGGTCCCAGATGGTTGGAAGTTAGTGAATGTCACGCCCATCCACAAAAAGGGCCGGAAAGAGGACTGGGAAACTACAGGCCCTTAAGCCTGACCTCAGTGCCTGGCAAGGTTATGGAGCAGATCATCCTAAGTGCAATCATACAGCACCTACAAGATGGACAAGGGATCAGACCCAGCCAACATGGGTTTAGGAAGGGCAGGTCCTATCTGACCAACCTGATCTCCTTTTATGATCAGGTCACCCACCTGGTGGATGAGGGGAAGGCTGTGGATGTGTCTACCTGGACTTCAGCAAAGCCTTTGACACCCTCTCCCACAGCATACTCCTGAAAAAGCTGGCAGCCCATGGCTTGGACAGGGGCTCTCTGTGCTGGGTTAGGAACTGGCTGGAGGGCCGGGCCCAGAGAGTGGTGGTGAACGGTGCTGCATCGAGTTGGCAGCCGGTCACTAGTGATGTCCCCCAGGGATCAGTGTTGGGCCCAGTTCTATTTAATATCTTTACTGATGATCTAGATAGGGGAATTGAGTGTACCATTAGCAAATTTTCAGATGACACCAAATTGGGGGGGAGTGTTGATCTGCTAGAGGGTAGGAGGGCTCTGCAGAGGGACCTGGATAAGCTGGAGAGATGGTCTGATTCCAACGGGATGAGGTTCAACAAGGCCAGGTGCCGAGTCCTCCACTTTGGCCACAACAACCCCCTGCAGCACTACAGGCTGGGCACCGAGTGGTTGGAGAGCAGCCACGCAGAAAGGGACCTGGGAGTTTTGGATTGACAGGAAGCTGAACATGAACCATCAGTGTGCCCAGGTGACCAAGAAGGCCAATGGCATCCTGGCCTGGATCAGGAACAGTGTGACCAGCAGGACCAGGAAAGTGATTCTTCCCCTGTTCTTAGTGCTAGTGAGGCCACACCTCGAGTACTGTGTCCAATTCTGGGCCCCTCAGTTCAGGAAGGATATTGAGGTGCTGGAGCAGGTCCAGAGAAGAGCAACAAGGCTGGTGAAGGGACTGGAGCACAAGTCCTCTGAGGAGAGGCAGAGGGATCTGGGGTTGTTTAGCCTGGAGAAGAGGAGGCTCAAGGGAGACCTCATCACTCTCTACAACTACCTGAAAGGAGTTTGTAGCCAGGTGGGCATCGGTCTCTTCTCCCAGGCAACCAGCAGTAGGACAAGAGGGCATGGTCTTTAGCTGTGCCAGGGGAGGTTTAGGTTGAATATTAGGAAAAAAATTTTACTGAGAGAGTAATCAGACATTGGAATGGGCTGCCCAGGGAGGTGGTGGATTCACTGTCTGTGGAGGTTTTTAAGATGAGACAGGATGTGGCACTTAGTGCCATGGTTTAGTAATCACAGCCGTGTTGGATCAAGGGTTGGACTTGATCTCGGAGGTCTTTTCCAAGATGGTCAATTCTATGGTTCTATGATTCTAATAGCTGAGAAGGACAAAATGTACCCACCTAAAATCCATCAAAAATACAGTGGGTTTTATTTAGAATCATAGAATCAAAAAATATTCTCAATTGGAAGGGATGCACAAGGATCCTGAAAGTCCAACTCCAGGTAATGTGAAGAATTGCTCTAAGAATGATGATGTACGTGAAAGCACTGTCCAAACACTTCTTGAAATATTGGATGTTGGCACCATGACCACTTCCTTGGGGAGACCTTCCCAGTGCCCAACCACCCTTTCCTAAATCTCCCCTTACACAGCTTCAGGCCATTCCCTCTGGTCACCAGAGAGAAGAGATCAGTTCCTACCCCTGCACTTCCCCTTGTGAGGAAACTGCAGACAGCAACGGTGTCTCATCTCTGTCTATGCTAAACAAGTCAAGTGACCTCAGCCACTCCTCATATGGCTTCCTAATCCCATCACTATAGATGACTGGGATTAGAAAGGTGTGAAGGTAGCAATGCCAGAACCCTGCCATGATCACCATGGCATGATTTTTCCAGCCCCAGTTTCTCTGGAACTGTAGGTTCTCTGAACCCTAACCCCAGCCACAATGGCAGCTTGTCACTGAGGATGAGGCCCCATAACTATGGGTGGCCCAAATTATAAAAGTGTGGAGGCAGCAAAGGTAGCACTCTGATGTGATACCCCTGGCATAGCTTTTCTGGCCCCATTATCCTTGGAGCTTTAGGTTCTGTGACTCTCTGAACCCTAACCCAACCATAAAGTGAAACTCGTCACTGTGTCAGAGGACCATCACTGTGGGTGGCCCAAAGTAAAAAGGTGCGGAGGCAGCAATGTTGGGCCCTACCACAATCCCGATGGCTTGCCTTTTCCAGCCAGAGTGTCCCTGGAACTATAGGCTCTGTGGTTCTCTGGACCTTAGCCCTACCCGTAACCCCAATGGCAGCTTGGCGCTGCTCTGGTGGCCCAGAGTAAAAAAGTGGGGAATCAAAAATATTGACACTCTGCCATGAGAGCCTTGCAATGCCTTTTCGAGACCTGATGCCTCAGGAACTGTAGGCTCAGTTGCTGTCTAAATACTAACCCTAAACCCAAATGTAATGGCAGCTTGGCACTACAGTTGAGGTTCCCATCATCATGGGTGGTCAAGATTAGAAAGATGTAGGAGGAGCAATGTTAGGGCTTTGCCATAATCCTCTTGGCATTCCTTTTTGAGCTCCAGTGTCCCTGAAACTAGGTTCTGTGGATCTCTGAACCCTAACCCTAACCCTAACCCTAGTGGCAGCTTGTGCTGCTGCTGAAATCCTCATTACCATTAGTGGCTCAGATTAAAAGAATGTCATGTTAGCAGTGTTCGGGCCCTACCATGATCCCCCTGCAATTGTCTTTTCTAGCCTCATAGGCCTTGGAGCTCTAGGTTCTGTGGCTCTCTGAACCTTAACCCTAATCTTTAAGCAAACTTGGTGCTGTGGCTGAATCCCTCATCACCATGGGTGGTCTAGATTTGAAAAGTTTGGAGGCAGCAATGTTGAGGTCCTGCTATGATCCCCTTGACATGTGTTTTCAGCCCTAGTGTCCCTGGAGCTCTAGGCTCTTTTACTTTCTCAGCTCTAACCTTAACCCTAATCTTGTTGCTGCATCTGAGGTCCCCATGGGTTGCCGAGATTAGAAAGATGTAGCGGTAGCAGTGTTGGGGCCCTACCATGGTCTCCTTGGCATGCATTTTCAAGTCCCAGTATTCCTGGAGCTGTAGGCTCTGTGACTCTCTTAATCTTTAAGCAACCTTAGTGCTGCAGCTGAGGTCCCTATCACCATGGGTGGCCAAAATTAGAAAAGTGTGGAGGCAGCAATGCTGTGGCCCTTCTTGATCCCCCTCTTCCAGACTCAGTGTTCCTGGAGGTCTAGGCTCTGTGGCTCTCTGAACCCTAACTCTAACTGTAATCCTAATGGCATCTTGGTGCTGAGGCTGAGGTCCCAATCACCACGGGTACCCCAGATTAGAAAGATGTAGGGGCAGCAATGTTGGGACTCTGCTGTGATGCCCTTGGCATGCCTTTTCCAGTCCCAGTGTCCCTGGAGGTCTCTGAAACCCAACCCTAACAATAACCCTTAAGCAACCTTAGTGCTGTGGCTGAGGTCCCTATTGTGGAGGACTAGGCATATAAGCACATTTTGTTTTAAACATTGACTGTTGCGACCGGAAAGATGTAATTGAAGAGTGGGTCCTGTGGAAATGTGGACACACTGTGCTGAGCCAACTTCCTGCTTCGCCTTGGGACTTGTGCCTCAGTCCCCACACCTCCTCGACTTACTTCCTGTAGGACTCAAAGCACTGGCTGTGCAAGTGGGAATGAAGTGGGATGAAAAATCTAGTTTATATAAGAGGCGTGTACCAGTTAAACTTGAAAGCAAGCGGATCTACGACACTCGTTTTTTTCTTCTCTTTACCTTTCTCTTTCTTTATCTCACTTTCCAAGCTCCTGACCATCCATACAGCAGGACCAACATGGGATCTAAGGATTAGTGGTATTCTTTGTTCCTTCCTCTCTTTTTCTGTCTTTATTGTCTCCTCCATTGCTTCATTTGGCCTAAGTGTGGCTGTCATATTCTGCCTCATATTCTCTACTGAAGATTGTTTTGAGAGTGGGGAGCTTATGGAAGTGTGTTGTGGCTTGTTAGTCAGTACCTTTGAAAACTGATGTGTTGTGGCTTGTGAGCCAGCACCTTTGAGAAATTTTTTGTGGGAGTTCAGAACTTATTGAAGTGTACTGTAAAAATTAAGGGCTCGTTAGCCAACACCTTTCTGAGTCTAAATAGTGGGCTGGTTGCTGCAATTAAGGCAACTATACAATAAAACATAAGAGTTCTCTGACATGTGGTCTGGTGTCTTTGTTCAGCCTGATAAGAATTTACGCCCCTTACCATGGGTTGTGACACCCATCACCACGGGTGGCCCAGACTACAAAGGTGTGGAGGCAGCAATGTTGGGCTCTTGCTGTGATCCCTTGTCATACCTTTTCCAGACCCAGTGTCTCTGTGGTTGTCAGTAGAATTCTTAAGGTACAGTGAAATACTGTCTCTGGAGTGTGCTTGCTGACGTGGCAGATGGTCTTTATTACTCCTATATATCTGTTCTGTTAACGGCACTGTAATTCTTTAATATCTCCCTATCCTTTAATATCTTCCCTTCCAATTAAACGTTGGTGACACAGTTTTATATTCTCTAAAGCAGCATAAATTAGCATCAACCATGGACACAATAGAGTCTAATTGCACTAATTGCAATCTGATGATTGACTTGGAGATACATACTGAAGTTTTAAGATTGGAGAGCTCCTGAGAATGTTATTCTGATATGAAGAACTTTTTGAGTCAAAAAGTTTAGTATATTTTAAAACTTTCCATATAGGCAACTAAAAGAAATACTGTAACATTATTTTAACATATATTTACTGATAAAATTTTAAGCAAATTCATATGTTGGTGGACATGCTGTAGAAGCTTATTATAAACAGTCATGCATGGAAAAACTCTCTTCATATGCTACAGAAGCTAGAATACACTTCATGAACATCCAAGCAGGGCCTGACCCATAGCATATTTAAGTTATTGCAGAAATCTTTAGCCTTCAGGGAGTTTAGGTCATAGTTGTGATGATCTTTTTAAGTCACTACACAGAGTCCCAGAGTTTCACATCCAAGCATTTCTCATCAGTACAGGCAACATTTCATAGACTCGTATAATGGTTTGGGTTAGAAGGAATCTTTACAAGCAGTAAAACAGGGACTTTCAAGCAGGAAGCAGAGACACCTTCAACTTGATTAGGTTGCTCAGAGTCCTGTCCAACTTGACCTTGAAAGTTTCCAGGGATGGGGCATGTAGGACATCTCTGGGCAACCCGGTCAAGTGTTTCCCCACCCTCATTGTAAACATTTCTTCCACATATCTAGTCTGAATCTACTGTCTTTTTGTTTAAAATTACAACTCCTTGTCCTATCACTACAGGACATGCTTTGCAGAGGATGAGTTAGAGAGGGCACTGTGATTTGAATTAACTTAACTTAATTAACTCGAATGGTAATGAACTGTAGCCATTTTATTATATTGATAGCTCTTTAGCTGTATTTAAATGTCATATTTTCACAAAGTTCAATCATGTCTTTCTACTTTCCAGAAAAAAACCACAGACTTTAAGACTGTTATTCTCCTTTCCTCAAATGAGAAAACTGCAAAGAAGTGAACATTTTTATTGTTGCCTGATGTGGAGTTCTGTTCTTGGCAGCCTTTGAAGTGAGTGTTTAAAATCAGAGTACACTTTCAAAAGACTTAAGCCAAAAAGTACTGGATGCAAAGCCAAATCTAGGACTCAATTGCACTATTGTCTCTCTTGTGCCTCATCCATCAGATGATACTATTAGTGCTACCTGAGCATGATGGTGTCTCTGTCACACAGCATTACTGACATTGTAGATCACTGAGAGATGCTGGATACTTGCCCTGTAGTTTGCCCTGCTTTATGCTTTTGCCTAAGCTTTCAAGTTACCCATTACTGAGGACAGGATACTCGTCTAGAAGGAATTTTTATCTTACTGAGGACATTATATTCTCAGCTGTGCTGCTCAGAGTAAACTGATGTGTAGAAGATGAATTTCTTGTTCACTTTTTACATATTTGCTTAGTCTTTGACCACAAATTTCTTGTGAAAATTAGTATTCCTTCTGGACTATCTGGAAAACACTTACGCAAATGAATTACAAATACAAAAATAGGTGCATAATTCTGTCACTGATAGAGTTCAATTAAATAGTTTTAAGCTCTATCAAGTCATCAAACAAGGACAGTTCCCTGCTTTTAAATAAGTTAACATCTGATGTTCTAAATAAGAATGTGCCCTGAATTCATACATTGAAGGGATGATAGCATAACTCTAGCTATAAACCACATAATGTATTTCTGGACAAGGAAAATAACCAACCTGCTAATATATGCAGTATCCTTTAGATGAATCTCTAAACTACTGAGAAAGAAAACAACATCTTTTTTTGCTAACAGAAAAAAAATACTGATTTCAAAGCCTTATATCAGTTTCTATGTATGCTTATGTATCCATTGTTTATATTCATAAAGGAAAGGTTAGTATTCATGACTTTCCTTTATACTATTCAGGTTTTCTTAGTGCAGTTGCAAGTGACACTTTAAAATAAGTACATTTTGCTTATAGTTGCTGACAATTTTACTTTTCTTAATTTTTGAGTAAAATGCTCATAGTCCCATTCTTGTCAGCAAAGCAGAAAGAATGATCAGTTTCTTTTGATTTTCTGATTTTCTATTGAAATATTGAATATTAAAATTCACCACAGTTAGAGTTTGTATGGTAAAAAAATTGCTTTGTCTGGATGGTATATGAGCTAGCTGTGGATTTCACTTATTATAAGTAGCATTTCTAACAAATGACAGGTCAAAGTCTTGGATTTCAAAGTATTTATGCAAAGTGTCAATCATTTACTGTTTGACAGCTGAAATACATAGACATATAGGTACACCTTTAAGGGATGCCCCAGACCTTTTGTAAAACAATTTCTTCTTTCCCTGTCTCATATGGTGGGTCTTAATGATTGGAACTCAAAAAGAGATAAAACCCAACATATTTGAAAGGAAGATCTGAACAGCTATACTGGTTTTGTTACTATTACTCACCACCTCCTAAATTTATAGTGCAATTTGACTCTTTTCTCCTCTGTCCTTTTTAAATGAACATACTTTCCTTGATTTTTCTGCAGAGAGTCACCTTAGCCTTATAAGTTCAAAATAAAGAACATCATTAAAGAACTAACAGAAGCAGCAGCATAAGGAGGGTCATGGCAAGTTATTAATTTAGTAGCATATTACAGAAAACAAACAATGAATAGGAAGGATGAAACAAATTTTACTGGTAGTATTTAAGATAGTATTTAGGAAGTAACTTTTTTTTTTTAGCAATATCTATGACTAGTTCAAATAGTCAAATTCTGTTTATCTTTTAAGTGCTGTTTTTTTCTGATGGCATGTCTGTTTGAAGTGTGAAATGCATAACAAAGGACCCCTTTTAAAGAATTTTGGAATCATAGAATTGTTTATGTTGGAAAAGACCTCTAAGATCATTGAGTCCAACTATTAACCGAAGGCAGCTGTTTGATATGTTTCATTGCAGAAACTAATGGTTTCCTGAATATCTCTGTCTTTGAAAGAGATTTTTCTGGAAAAATTATTTCCTCAAGCATTTCATTTGCAAGTAGCACAAAAGGCAAAGAAACATGCTTATTTTTAATTTATCACTCCTTTTAACTGGTATTTATAGTGCATCTTGCGATTAGTGAACCATCTGAACAGCAAGGTTTGCAAAAGTCTGCTTTTAGTAAAACAATAATTCAGAAGTCTTCACATTACATAAGTTTGTGATGAATTTATACCTCTTTGTACGATATTTTCCCAACATACCTGCAACTGCTTGACATCAATATATTTTGTTCATCTTTAGCAGGTGAGATTGACGAGCAAAAACCTGATATAGTAACTGTAGGTAGCAGTTTTCTGAAGTGTTTAGAGGTTACCATACTTTGTTTCCACTAAAAACACTGGAACTTACATAACCATGACTTTACTGGAACTGGTATTTTAATCTCTAGAAAATACTGGGTCAATGAAGATTCTGATCACTTAAGGTTTTGATGCACTTTATGGAAGTTTCCATTGTAGTTTCAGTTGACATGGGAAGGAACAAAAACAGTATTTCAAAATTACACAGAGGCTCCAGAAGTTTCAAAACAAAAAATATTTCTCCATTAGTTCTGCATGTCTTTAAGTACTTGTATTAAACTCTACATGATTCACATTTTATGACATTTCTCCATCATGCCTTTATGCCTTTATCCTTGTGAAAGTCTTATTTCTGGTCAAGAATTTAGAATTAACTTTCACATTAAGTGTCCTGAACAGTAGCCAGGATTAAATACTACAAACTGACATTATTGCACACAGTTACATACTATTTTGAACCTACTTGGAGAAAGGCAAATCTCTTCCTCCTTTATGTTTACACTCTTCATTTAGTGCCTTTATGGAAATTCAGGTCTTCCTAGAATCATTCTAGTACACTGCTCTTGTTGAACAATGATGTTCACAAGGAATACTACTTATGTATTTCTGCCAAAGTCTGAGACAGCTTCTTGCTGTAAAGTTGCATAGAAAAGGGAAAGTGGAATTTGGCCTACAGACTTCAGCAATTACCAAGCACCCTAACTTAGAAAGCAGATAACTCAATTATGTAAATCAACAAGAGATTGACCCTGCTGTGAATTTTTAATAATACACTAATTGGCTGATAGATAAATCAAATTAGACTTCAGTGGCAAAGCTTCATCTCAGCATGCAGAGTTATATCCCTAAATCTGTTGCTAATAGAAGAAATGCATATAATTCTTGAGGCAGTATGAGAACAATTTAGGTTGGATTTTGTCATCTATATAAAGAGATAATATTGAGATTTAGTCTGTCTTGACTCTTAAATATTGATCTTCAGAGTGAATCTCAGCTACATTTAAGAATTTTCTATGGTATTCTCCTACAGAGTATACATTGGTTGTGAGATTTAGTAAAGACCTTTTTCACGAGATAGTTGTCCAGTGGAAGAAAAAGCTGTCTTCACAGAGAAATTCTGTGAAACCATTGGAGAAAATTCTGCCTAAGTAACTATTTTAAAAATCCATAAAAATTCCGCTGAAAGTTTCAAAAATTACCTTTTACATTCTCTTTTTATAATTTGTCTTTGGTTATAACAGACATGTAAAATACTTCTGCTACTGCTATGTCACAATAATGAGATATGCTATTTGTCTAATCATTTTTTTGTAGCTACTACTGATAGAAGCATCGTCTAGAGATCAAAGTGTCTTTTGTTGTGTTCTGAAAAAAACTTCAAACTGCTGCTTGAAACTTTTCAAAAATATCTTTTTGAAGATATTGGCTTTCATATACAGTCTCAAAAGTATCTGGCTCTTTATATGAGACCCTGAAATTTTTAATGTCATAGATATTCTGATTTTCAGCCTGCTAGTTGCTAGTATTAGCAGCTGGCAATTTATGATTGAAATTATATATTATGAAAAAAATACTCTTAAAATCATGAATCAGATGCAAGAATATCTTCAGATATGTTTATTATCAAAAAGTGTTTAAAGAATAATTTTGGAAATGAATTGTCCTGAAGACCTGCAGGATTTTTTGGGGGGTTTTCAATATCTTCTTCTCAAATACAAAAATTAGAAATTACTTTTTTTATTATCTTAAAGCTGAATTTTTATGTTACTCCAGGAGGTGGACTTTTAAAAAACTAAAAAAAATGAAATATCATGAGAATTATACTAATATTATTAGTGGTAGCTACACTGAAGCTGGGAAAAGTAAGTTACTCAAAGTAGGATTTAATTAATCTGCTATGTCTATTTAGCACTACTCTACCAGTTAAACATGAAGTACTGTTGAATTCAATGATACTACCTATTAAAAGACAACTCCAAGAGGACATAATGATTAGAGTTTGATTTCAAGACACTTGTAAAACTTCAAGTATACAACTGGATAGACACCTCCCTGATTCACTGTATGGAGATATTTATACGTTTAACAGAGACTTATCACTCTGTTTTTAAATTTGGACAAAAATTACAATATTTGATTTCATAAATTTCTCTATTTTTGTTCTGGTTTCGTTTGTTCTTAAAAAAAAATATGATAAACTCTATTATGATCAGTGTCAATTCGCCTGTACACTCAATTCTCAAAAGAAACATGTAATTACTATGTGGCAGAAGCATCAGTTGTAAATGTTGAGAAAGCCTCATCCCTAGAAGGGTTCAAGGCCAGATTGGATGGGACTCTGAGCAGCATGATTGGAAGTAGGTTTCTGTGGCTGGGTTTTGGCAGTGGGGGAGGGGTGCTACAGGGGTGGCTCCTATTAGAAGCTACCAGAAGCTTCCCTTGTCCTGTGGAGCCAATGCCAGCCGGCTCCAGGATGGGCTTCCTGCCGCTGGCCAAGGACAAGCCTCTGTGATAACATATTTAAGAACAGGTTGTGACACAGAAAGAATTCCAGCCAGGGAAGAGAGGAGTGAGAACATGAGAATAACAATGTTGACACCCAGGTCAGTGCAGAAGGAGGAGCAGGAGGTGCTCCAGGTGCCAGAACTGTGGCCCCTGCAGCCGGTGGTGCAGACCATGGTGGAGCAGCTGTGCCCCTGCAGCCCATGGAGGAGCATCGGGGTGCAGAGACCCACCTGCAGCCCATGGAGGAACCCATGCTGGAGCAGGTGGATATTTGAAGGAGGCTGTGACCCTGTGGGAGGCCCAAGATAGATTAGGGTCCTGCTAGAGACCTGCAGCCTGTGGAGAGGGAAGTCCACACTGGAGCAGGCTTTTCCCAGGTAGGACTTGTGGCCCCTGGGGGGGCCCACACCGGTACAGCTCATCTGTGAAGGACTGCACCCCATGGAGAAGTGACCCATGGGACAGCAGTTTCATGAAGAACTGTTGCCCGAGGGATGGACTCACACTGGAGCGGTCCATCAAGGACCGTCTCCTGTGGGAAGGACCCCACAGGAGCAGGGGAAGGACTCCTCTCTCTAAGCAGCAGCAGAAACAACTGACCATAACCCCCATTCCCTGTCCCCCTGCACCACTGGAGGAGACGAGGGAGAACATGGAATGAAGGAGGGGTGGGGGGAGGTATTTTTAAGACTCTTTTATTTCTCACTCTTTGGCTCTTATCCTGTTAGTAATAAATTTAATATCCCCACTTTGAGTCTGTTTTGCCCATGAAGGTAGTCAGTCACTGACCTCTCTCTCAGCTGTTATCTCAACTCATGAATCCTTAGCTTTTTTTTTCTCTTCTCTGTCCAGTTGCAGAGGGAGAGTGAGAGAGTGGCTTTAGTGGGTATCTGGCATCCGGACAGGGTCAACCCACTACCATGATCTAGTGGGTGACATCTCTCCATGGCAGTGGGGTTAGCATTAGATGATCTGTCCCTTTCAACCAAACCTTTCCTATGATTTCCTTATAGAAAAATTTAAATTACATCTTTCTTTCTTTCTACAGGATTAAAACATTTTGTTTACAACTATTATCCTTAAGTAGTTTCATGATTTAAACAATTAATTAGTAAATTTTATCCCTGTCACACAATCTGATTATGTATGAAATGGTGGCTGCAATATTTATCTGTATAGAAGTGTAAACATTAACATCTATTCAAAAATTAAATCCACTTGATAATTCCCCTGTTTTCACTGAGTAATCATGCTCTTAGTCAGAGCCCATACAAAATAATCAACATGGACTTCTGGCAGTTTCTGCCACCTTTAATACGAGAAATAGAGCAAAATTCTTTTCTCAGAAACATCAACTGTAAGGACGTGGCGTCCCTTTCACTCCTCTTTCTTGCACTTGTTGTATGATCTGGTACTTTAGGCACTCTTCAAGCAACGTACGAGTGGTGACTTAGAAATTAAACAATTATTTTAACTTGTAAAGTACTTTGACAAGTATTAAGATGGCACTTATGAATCAGCTGGCAACAATGTCTTACATATGTTTTAAGTGCACAAAATAATAGACCTGAATTATGCTTGACTCCATTGGTTTCTAATGCTTTGGTACAAAATAATCTTTCCCACCTCAGGCTCTGAGTGGTAGCTGACAGCATTAGTGAAAGGCTCTCTTAAAGCAACTGTGGATGGGCTCCAGCATCGCACTGTTTTATCTCGTTTCTCTTCTAATTCATACAGTTTGGCATTCTTAGGTGATGCTTCTCAGTATAGCTCTGCCTCCATTTCATCTCCACAGAGCACCTCCATCAGTTACATCTAACCCACTACTTTGTTCAACCTCATTTGAATTTCTTTTTCTTTTCCTTTACATTTTGGAATATTTCATTTAAAAAACCCTAATTAGTTTGAGTTCTTCAGGGGTTTTTGTTTGTTCATTTTGCCTTTTGTTATTGCTATTTTCATTCAAGACTTTTAAAAGATTCTTTTCTTGCAGTAGAACTGAAATATCCTGTGGTTCAGCTTTGTATTGGAATAAGAATGGCAGCATGCAATGTTCTACATCACTGTTCCTTTTGTTTACAGTTTTTGGCGTCTTTTCTCCTCAGTTAAACTCGCTCATAAGCATATAACTTTCCAGCATGACTTTATTGCTGTAAAATACACATTGTTTGCTCCACTGTATTTTTTCCCTCTTGTTTACATAACAATGGTTCATATATTTTTTTATTTATTTAAATAGAAGTTGGATCATTGCTGCTCAAAATCTTACAACAAATTATATTCTTGTTAATAATCATTAGGAAAACTGCTGTGTTTCTCCCATACCTTATTTAGTCAGTGACAAGATTATTGCCTGCTGTTATTCTCTTTGAAATAAATATGTTGAAAGCATTCTCATGAAAGCATGAGCTAGTCACTGAGGAAAACTTCTCAGATCTCCAAAGGGCCTACCCTTCAGGACACTACAAAATTCAAAAACATTCCAGAAGACTTCCTCTTGAGATAGGTTTAGTCCTGGGTTCACATTCACAAATTCTTAGGAACTCTTCTAGTACACCTAAATCGTGGTGTTCTTTACCAAACTAATCTGACTTTGAAGATGGTCCTATTTTCAGCAGAAGTCCGATGCTTCTGCAGATACTCTTTGGAGCTACCTTCTAGCTCTAAATCATTCTGCGATTCTGTGACTGGTGCTCAAACATGTAGGTAACTAGGGTAACGCACAAGGATAACATTTTCAGTATTTCCTCTCTGACATGTGCCTTGGTAGTTTACTCTTACTGTAAATGAGAACTGGAATTTTCATTATATTAGTTGCATTCGAAGACTGGCCTCTAAGATGGAAAGGAGAGGCTTTTAATAAGAAAACAAGAGAAATCTCACCAGAAATTACAAGCTGACAACTCAATAATAAAATAAAAAAACTTGATGACCTACTTTTTGCATTTCAAGGTAAAGTTTTGCATTCCTTTCAGTCTGAGAAAACACCATCTGATGTCATACATACTCTTGGATTTGTATCTCTTCCTAGCTTATAGGAGTCAGACCAGGGGATCTGTTAAGTTGCAACAAGTTTGAAGTTTCTCTATATGCAGTAAGTTGTATTTTGTGATGCTGTACTGACTCCACCAGCTTTTTGTTTCTTTTGGTTTATTTTTACCGGGGAACACTTATTTTCTAGTATGTATACTATGTAACAAAAAAAAGGAGGCCAAAGCTGGTAGGGAATATCTGTCCCCTCATAAATCAGAGGAGTAAACCCGAAGATATAAATATATATATATACGTGTGCATGCACACAGACATACACAAATATATAGACATACCAGCATATACTTATCTAAATACAGGCCACATGTATGGCTTGACCTTAAAGGAAACAAACAAATAGTCATCTTAATTATGCTCTTAGCTATGGATTTGTGTCTTATCAGAGTAATGAAATAGAGTAATATATCATAATCTAATAAAATTCTGTGAAACAAGCATAGACTACAGATATTTGAAGTAATTCTGAAAATTCCCTTTATATTATATTCAGTTTCATATATCTAAGCTTGGCATAGTTCTGTAAAATTTTGCAATTCTTAGATTTTAAAAGTATAACATTCCTGTTGTACAATAATGAAACCCATGATTTCAGATTGCATTTTTCTGATCCACATCCATATTCATGATGATTCATAAGGGACAAGAAAGAATGTACTCTTCAGTATTTTCTCTGTAACTTGCAGACAGAAAACATGTCTCAAAAAAAAATGAACAGCAAAATAACCTGAAGCCTTGAAATTACAGAGATACTTAAAAATAGGCAAGTAAGAATAAAGGGACAGGACTTGAAAAATATTCCTGCATTTATGTTAGAACATTTGTATTTTTCAGATTCATTTGTATTTTGCTGACTCACCAAACAACTCATCTGACAAAAAAATAATTTTATATTCTAACCATTACACAACCAAATTATTTCTGGACAGATATATATCAGATAGCCGTAATCAGCCCTCACCATTGCCTTCAACAGCATCACCAGCAAGAATGCAGAACATTCATGGTAGTTATTGCACTTGAAGATACATTGAATGATTCTGAATTAATTAGTCCTGCTTTGCAGTACAGCTGTTGGATGTGCATGGGCAAGATGAGCACTAACAGTCTGTGTATTATTACTGTTCACAAGTATTCATTT
Source organism: Lepidothrix coronata (assembly GCF_001604755.1). Lineage (NCBI taxonomy): Eukaryota > Metazoa > Chordata > Aves > Passeriformes > Pipridae > Lepidothrix > Lepidothrix coronata. The sequence goes on along the minus strand of NW_016690323.1, from coordinate 1,088,595 downwards.
TTCAACTTTACCATATACATACATTATGTGTAATGGTTCTGAAAACTCCCTTTCACAGATCTTAATGATATTGTGCCTCATGTAAACTGAAATGAAAGAGGAAAGAAAAAGGCAAAATCAATCAGATAAGCTTCTTTCCTGTTCTTAATTCCTCATTTAAATCTCCTTTTTTTTACTGATGCTTACAAAATACCAGCTGCAGAACTGAAATTCCATGCTGCCAGACATAGACCCTGTATTCCTTCAATCTCTCTCTCTATCTCTATACATGATACAGGTTATCTGATTGCAGACCATATAAAATTAAGATGACCATTCAATTCTATGCTTAAACCCTATCTGCTTTTAGGGTCTTGATAAACAAGTAAGGATTATGGCAAAAGAAATAGCTACTAATAAAATATATGATATAATGTCAAATTAGCTTTGTGAAATGCAGAAGAAATTTACAGATATATAAGAATGTGATTTCTTTAACATCATCATATAAAGCAAGGACAGCTAATCTAATACATGTAAATATACCTTCTCATATCTTCTCCATGTTCATGGAGGTAAAACCATAGATCCCATCATGGAGTGTATCCTCTCTCCTTAGCTTGGGGATGCCTGCTTCTGATAGCAGAGACTCTTGTTTGTCCTGGCAAGGTATGGAAGGTTCCTTCCTTAAGTTCCTCTCTTAGCTTCTGATGACCCTCTTCAGTTTTGTCTTCCAGGCTTCTGACGTGTTTGTCCAGTTTGTTTCCACAGATGAGATATGGGGTCATAATGGGGTGGTGACAGTGTCTTCATAAATCCTGAGTTTACTAACCAACATGCTCACCTTGTCCTCTCCCTCCCTCCATTGCAATGTTGCTAAGTAGTGGCTTTTGGTCAAAATTCTTGTTAAACAGCTATTTATTATCTCAACAATTTCTTCTTTTTCTATGCCACCTTTTTCCTCTATAGAAAATTCTGGTTCACAAATCTAGGGCCTGCTTCTTTGTCTTTTGCTCAAGTGTCTACTTCTTATTACAAACATAATTGGGAATTCCAATAAAAGAACCTGATTAAGAGACAGGGGGAAAAAAAAGAAAAAGAAAAAGGACTTCTGTTGTGCTGAATACAGGACTGCACTGAACATGCTAATGATAAAACATATGACCTCCTTGTCCCTACTCTCTCAGATAACTCGATGGTGTAATCTCCATAAAAGCAAGATATATTTCTGCAGTAACTTTTATATAGACTGTGGCTATTAGTAACTGATCCACATGTGCAGAAATTATTAGAAACCTAGTTAACTCAAAGAGGTGTTCTGTATTTTGAAGTGCTTGTAAGATTAAATTAGAGGAACCTTTGGCTATTCCTCCAGCTTGCCTATTTCAAAATCAATAACTTTTTTGATTATAAAGTAAATGCCGTATTTTTAATTTTATTTTTTTTTTTTGTGTAGTAGTTCAGACTGTTGAATATTAACTTTCCTTTAAAAATATTTATCTCAAGGACATTTATAGATTCTCAACCTGAATTACTGTACAAGTACAAAGATTTGTCTCAGAAGAAATGACTTGAACTTAGACATTTAAAACGTGTCGCTTTATGGAAAGACTTCACAGAATTTACTCTATATTTCCTCAGAAACTTTCTGGTCACTATTTGCATGCATATTTGGCATGAGAATTACTCTTCTGGCCTGTGTACACGTTTACTGGGAGACAAGAGTGGCGAATGTAGAGCACAAAGCTGGACATGCACAGGCTGTGGATTGCAGGCTTGATCTTAGCCAGGGAACACTGAACAAGGATACCAATGGCCATGACAGCAGCAGGCAAATTACATATAAACCCTCCAGGTTATGGACAGCGAATCTAAAGTAGCACATGGCAACAACCAGCTACAAATCCTGCTGTTCAGGACTTGGAACACTGAGTGTGGCATCTGGGCCCTGCAACTGCCAGCTCTACTCTTACATAGCCTCAAAGGTTGACTTATCTGCAAAAATAGTCAGAGGAAAATGAAGGCCAAAGGATCTGTGTACAGCCCACTCCTTGCCAGCTACATGAGGAGGAAGTGCCAAATACATTTTTGTATTGCCTTAGTCACAATCATATTGATGAAGTTCAAGGATTTAAAAACACATTAGTGTCAGATAAAACCTGGGTTGTATGTATTGGTTTTGTTAAGATAGTATTAGGGATTACATTCTCCAAACCCTGTATATTTGAAATGATTTTCAAGACTACCTTTTCTATCTACCCTCGGTCAACTTTGTGATCAATCATTTCACTGCTTAGAATAGATGTCAAGCAAATCAGGAGAGATGCATATCAAAAGATCAATATAGGACTGAAGATAGAGTCAAAGCAGTTGTGGATATAAGAAGGAAATTCACATAAATTCTCATCCCAGCTCCATATCCTTTCCAAAAGTATATAAATCGGGCTGACATGAAAGATTTTAAAGAAAATACAAACCAGAAAAAATATCCTCACCACAAACCAAACCCAAACCCAAACTGCTCCTTTTGCCCAAAACATCCAAGTAAATAACTAAAAGATGGATTCCAGAAGCATGTTCCTTGAATTGTGTCATATCGCATAGAAATATAGAACCTTCTCTCTACCCAAGTGTTAGTTCATACAACTGAGAGCACACCTGATCCCTTTATATTGGACTACATGAACAGGATGGCTGACTTTCATCTTTTTGCAGTGTTAGCAATTTGGGGCACTTTCTAGAACACAACTACAGTGGAAGATGGTAGAAAAATCTTGTATTCTCAACTAAAACTTATAGTACTGCTGCCTTTGTACATGCTAATAAAGTAAAAATACATGAGGAAAATAGATCCTTCTGTGGAATGATGGAATGGAGAACCCCAAGCCTACCTCAGACAAAGTCAGACATGGTCACTTGTAACGAGGAAGTTAGTCAACGATCAAAGAGTGGATTAGGATTCAAAGTATTTGTGTAAATTCTTCTATTTGACCCAGAGAAAAGCTGTTAATATTTTTCTGCCTCTTTCTGAAAACACAGTTAGAATTTCCTCCTTCTTGTCATTACACAATAAAAATTATCTTAAGGCAAATTATTTCCTTAATATCGACAGGTCTATTGTCCAGAAAATAAAGCTTTGACTTTATTCATTCTTCTAGCTGTCACCGATATTTAGAGAGATAACTCAGAAATTTCTCTGGATCGACACTTCAGATTTTAGTCGAATAAAGCGGCAATGATCTTAACTCAGGCTTAAGATTTAGACTAGTCATCTAATCATTGCAGAGATGTGCTGCTCTATTAGAAACCAAACTCTTTTATACAGATGCCCCAGAACAGAATAAAACATTTTGTCACCAGAACAAAATAAAACATTTTGTCAGGGGACTTTTACACTGAATATATAAGCCTACACTATTGACTTAGTCTATAGGTCTCCCTTCCAGCGAATTACAAAACTTGAGATTCATTTTGATCATACAATCTCACAATGTATGAGAATGGTCTAGGGAGTACTGCAATACTTAAAATTTCCAGCTAAAAGTAGTAACACTGGAAGAAGGCCTCTGCCCAAAAGCATATCTGAATTCAGACTCCTTTGCTGAGTTATGCATCTCATATCCTCAGTAGTATTCATTCAATCAATATGAAATATCTGAGCTTTTTTAAGGAAATCATTCATAAAACAGGGCTATTGCCTCTAGCTGTGCATCAGTCTCTCTATATAGTATGTAGTTACCAAGAAGTTTGACCTAAAAATTCCAGTTTGACAACTGCTGATGAACTATCTAACTTAACATTAGATATTACGTAAAGCTAGTCAACAAAATTATTAGAAATTCTGATGAAAAATGGACCCTTTTTAAAACAACATTTCCCTGAATATTTCTGCCAGTTGAAAAAGAATCTAGTCCTTGGCACTTCCTCTTACTAATCTCTTTTCTTTCTCTGATACATTTTATCAATGACTAGCACAACACAAAGGGCTGTGGAAGAAGAACATTTCATTTAAAAATGCAAAAATTAAACCCAAAAATATTTCTAAATGCTAGTGAACAAAGTTATAAATTGCTCTGGCAAAGTGTATGGCAAATGAGGATGGAAATTCAGTCTAAATAGGGCTTCTGTGCTATTCTGGTATAAGATCACAGGTCATGGCAGAGAAAGACATAAATTTCCTACCAGGGAGACCTCTGGCTCCTGAAGATGTCACTAAAACCCTTCTAGACCCTATGGAAAATCCATGTTACTAATTGGGTTTACTTTGTCTCACTAACACCTGCCCAAGTTACAAGTAACTGTACTGTCAGATAATAGATTTTGTTCTTGTGATATTCTAAAAATTCTGAAGATCTGAGTGAAATTAGTAGATCTATTATCCAAGTAATTTCCTGCTCAGTATAAACAGCAGTGCTGGTTCCCAGTGATTTTCAGATCACGTCTCTGGGCTTAAAAATCTTTCTGCTTACACCTTTTGGACACCACCACACAATTAATTCAGTATCAGCTGCAGCCAAAGGTTTTACCATCTCCTGAAGTATTAAGCGTCAGATGCTACTGTGCACAGGAAGCATATAGAATTTGCTTTTCTATTGACCTGAGATACCAGTGTCTGAACTCCTAGCTGCAAAGCTATGGCATCACCACTCAGCCCTAAATTATGGGTTTGCTAGAAAGTGCTTAAGATTATCATTATAAAACTGCATTTTATCGTGCATCAGCACTGTGAATCACTCATACTTTGAATCTGACTATGCTTTAAAAGTGATGATGAAGGAAGGAGATACAGTTAGTGGTAGATGAAATAGAAACACAAGGAAAACCCAACAAAGCTTAGTATATTCCAAAGGGGCTTTATAGTGAGGAACAGTCACTTGTTATTAAAAGGAAGTCATTTTTGTTTTGGAACAATTTTTCCTTGGGTAATGGTGACATCTAGAATGATGATTAGCCCCTTTGAATCCCCTTTCTAAATCCTCACATTCCTGTAATGCCTAGTTTTCACAGATTCTTTTGACAGACCATATCTAAGATGAGGCTTTTGCTATCTACCTGCACAGCCAAAATATCTCATGTCTCAGCTACTGCAATACCCTTTTTTCTCTGACTTTGACAAATGCAATCTTGCTCAGCTGCTGCAAAGATCATTTTCCTGGCCTGTCATTTCGACCATTTCACCTTCCTTCACTAGCTACTGCTTTTCTGCCACTTCAAACACAAGCTGCTTGGCTTCACCTTCAAAGTCCTTTCATGATCCTTTCCCACCTCACAAATGATCTTTACATTCAGTAAAGAGTAGTTGACACTTGTTATCGATTGGCAGTTGAAACCAGTCTCTAACAGATTTTTAATTGAGTGCCCTCCTGATTTCTCCTACTCTCTTTGAGATTCCCCACATTTCCTCATTTCTCTCTTTTTCAATTCTGTCATTAAAATTTGCCTTAACATCATGTCCAGAGAGAGCTAAGGACAGAGAAGTTTCAGAAGTAGTCTTTTACTCCCCAGTATCGCATTATTATTGCCTTACTTCTGTCTGTCTCTCTGAAAGCAAGTTCTTTGCAAAAGGGATTTTGTGAGGTTTATGTGTTTTTCATGCACTGGCATCCTAGTCAACTACTAAGATTCTTTAAAAATACACAAAATGAGAGAATTTCTTCAAAGCTTTGCTACACTTTTTGTATTTAGAGTGATTTGAGCAATGCTTCTACATTTCCTGGACTTTCTGATCCTTGAATATTGCTATTTTAAGCTTTGGTTTTCATCTTCCAGACTAAATATCCAACAGATTCATTTGGGCCACCCTAAGACTTCAGTTTCATCTCAGTATAACAATGACTGTCAGAGCTGAGCCTATCATCAACATTTACAAGAAAGTCTTGGTACTTCTTAAATGTAGAAGCTTAGGGGTAATGATGGCACCTGAAACAGAGATTTCCTCAGAAGTGATACCATATTCAGTGTAAGTGGCCAGCTCCTTCTGTCTTGCATCATTGCTCAGATAAAAATGAAGTAGTTCAGGCAGTTTATGAGAAGGATATACTGCCTATAAAATTTATTTCTCTCTTCACATGGTGAGAAAACACTCCAGGGTATACCAGAGAACAAACATAAGGTACATAGCACATTGGATGCAGGCCATTAAATTAGTGCTTTCTAAGCTATCTAATTGGATGCGGCAAGCAGAATTGACTGTTACAAGTATTAGGAATGAACATGTGTTTCACCTTCTTTCTCCTTTGCTCTTACTTGCATTTTTTAATCATAATTTTTAAGCAATTTCTAGGAACAGGTGCTACCACACTGATGGACTCTTTTCTATGAGTATGTGTAGAGCATATGATAATGAACAAAAAAACCCCAAAGTGCTTTGGTTAAAGCTCATCCAGAATGTTCAGATCCATAATATTTTAATTATTTTCTTTTAAGGACCATGCTGAGGAAAATCAAATCTTACTTTAGATAATACAAAACAGAAGACTGAAAAGACCACCAAGAACCAAAAAAACCTCCAAAATTAAACAACACACCTAAACCATCAAAACATCCATTTTTCATGCAATGGTCTGAAGCCTCTATATAGACACACATGTACCAACAGCAATTTAATCTTAGATCTGATTCGAACTCACATAATAGTTTTAAGTGAATCATTGATAGTGGTGTATGAAAACTGGTGTGTATTTGTGAGTATTTATATTCACAGACTTCTATCAGTGGTTTGACTATTTTTCTCCACAGAGCTGCTGAGCTAGGAAGGTGAATGTTGACCTTTCAACACACATAAGTGACAATTTTGGGTTGGATATGAGGTTCATTACGATGCGTGGTAGTTTTTCAAATTGCATGAACAGTTTTTGATGCCTCATGAAGCACGTCTTGGTGTTCTGGGCTTCTGATCTTTTGGATAAATGACCACATTTCATATGTCTTCAGTGAAAAACAGTAAGACACAAAAAGGGCGTTGTGTATGCATATTTATATCTATGTAAAGTCAGGGCATAGTCTACGAAGAGACTAGATTCGGAAACTAGGAACCCCTTTTGACACCTTTGACATGTGTAACTTCAGTTCAGTAATGTCTGGCCCATTCATCTGGAGTATACTGATGAAGAAGGTAAAGCAAGCACTACTTATTGCAAACTTTTTAAAGATCAGCTTCATATTACAGTATTCTGACTGTGGGAAGATTCCAAAAATATAAATTTTTATTGAAAAAAATGTTTACTTTGTACTTGAAAGCTCTAGTCCTTTCTCTGTACTACATAAAAAACTGAGTTTTTTTTTTTTAAGTAAGTAATTTTTGGTAGCATTTTAGAGTCAAAACAACTGTGAAAAAGTGAGTTTGATTATTTTTGTTTGTACATCTGTTGTATTCAGTCAACACCATGTCCGGAATCTTTTCTCCTGTTGGTGCAGTGCATTCAGAGTACAGACCAACTTTCCCATCTTGAGTAAATTATGGCTGGAAGACATCTTAAGTATAAATTTCTTGAGGTACTTCAAGATAAGAAAGATGACATTTCCAAGTGAATATATCAGTATTACCTAGAGAAAATTTACAAGGGAAAAAAACCCTAAAAGTCAGAATGGGATGTTCAGTTTCTAGAACTATGCTTAAAACTCATTCAGCTTTGGTTGCAGAAGAACAGTAAAATTATATTTAAACACATAAAATTGTAAGTAAATATAAGAGGTAAGATGTAGAATTCCCTTCTAAGATTAGGAGTTGAGTACTGAAGTATCATTGAATTGCTGGGAAAATCAAAGACACATGGAAAGTTCTAAGAAGTGTATGAATTCACTATATATGGAATAAACCATACTTTTTTGTAAATATAAAAAATATCTCATGAGATAGAAACAGAAGGATAAGTAGAAAGGTGATGATTTTTCATCATCCCAGTGAGATAGTGTTCTCTAATACATATAGATTATCCTTCAGTTGTACCTATTATCTACTTGTTTGAAGTTATCACAGACACTAGCCAAATAAAGAATGTATCAGTAAGTGAGTGAAATTCACATTATGTATCTAAAGCCTAAGTAAAAGCCTGAGTGAAAAAGGTCATCTTTCTGCTGGATATGCAACTGGAGTTTTGATGAGGTGAAATCCAGCCTTCAGTGTGGATCCAAAGTCTGTGTTGCAGCTCAGCCTTCATCTTCTCTATAGTCTAAACTATATACATCTCACAATAGTGTGTGTCAATGTTGGCAGAATTAGTAATGATCGGAGAAGACCACACTGATTTTTGTACTTGTATGACTTGCAGAATGTTACTGTACTTTGTTAATTTGTTCCTCACTGACCAAATACAAAGAATTCTGGTTTTACTATGGCATTCGTGTTTTAGTGCATATGTAAGATACTCGTGAAAGACGTTAGCAAATTTTCACTTGAACTACTCATTTTTTGTTCTTGCTGACTGGCTTCCTGCACTAAACATTTCTGTGTTTGATCCTTGTTCCAGAGATTGAAGCTTCAGCATAGAGACATTGATTCAGACCAAGATGTAGGCAGCTCCATGCACATTTATGCCACAAACATAGAAGAATTGGTAGAATTTCAGTTTAAAACATTTAGTATTAGTTGACTTTTCTGCTCTTAGCTGTAGTAATTATCTGCACGTACTTTGACAGAAATCTTTCTCATGTTTAGAATATACATAGTTTTCCTGATTTTTTTTTAGGAGAGAAAATTATCTTTATGTGGTAATCCAATCATTATATTAGAGATGGGAATGTGAAAATCAAGGAGGATGTTTTGACATTCAGAGAAAGCACTTTGATCTTTTGACCACTTAATTAAGCATAATCAGGTTTTTTAATTTTATTTTGCTTCCTGTGCAATTTGTGAATTTGACTTTACAGCTGGCCAAGGTGGATAGCATGACACAGCTTGACAATCTGTGTCAGAACAGTAAACATATATCTGAGTCACTACATGGCACAAAAATGTGGACTGCTGCAGAGACAGCAACAGTATTTATAAAAATATTGCCATAAGTGTCCCTTCAAAGACAATATGTACAGGTCACAGGTAATAACTGATACAGAATAACTAAAACCTCATATTGAGGTTTGTACCAGGATCAAAAGTATTATACTTTTTTTTTTCTTAGCAAAACGTAAATACAGGTCATGAGAAATACCCTGACATTCTCTGCTGCACTCATTCCTCTGACATACCAAAGCATATTTTTGGGACTGTCTGATTGGATGCTAAATGTACTGACAAATGTTGACATACTCCTACTCAAGGTGATTTTTCTTCTTTTTCTGTAAACTGCTATACAGAAAGAAAATAATCTTTCTGCAGTTATGCGCAGATTGAAAACTATCAATATCTGCAGCATAGAAACCAGACTTTATGAAATGGAGCTATTTAATTTTGAGATTGGTTTTATGTAAGTAAAGACACTGCACACACAAATGTACTGTATAGAGATGGTGTGGTTTTTCTTGGACCAATAGGAAGACCAGAGAACACAATAGTTTTTTGAGGACACAGTTAGAAAAAAGGCTGGTTGAAGTGTCTATATGGAAAGTCTGGAAATATTTTTTCCAATCCTTTCTGATTTCCATATATGACTGGAAAAAAAATATCTAAAATGAAAACCATTTGACTTGGGGAAATGCCACTGCACTGTTTTACATGAGCTATAACAGAGGTGTCTCAGTTTCCTTCCCCTTCTCTGTAGAAGACTTCATGGTTGTCAGAAGCCTGACATGGTTCACCGTAGCTTCTGTGACTTTGTGATTATCTATATTGACATAAAATTGTAGGAATCAAAACAAGCACTACTTGCACGCAATCCTAGAATGGGCACATCCAAAATTTGTCAGAAGTTACCCTGCTGGCATTTCTGAATTAGCAAAGCCTTTTGCTCCTTAAAAAGTGTATTTTTAAATTTATTTTCATGGGATTAAAGTACAGCATGCCCAGTTAGCTCTAGCTCCTTTTTCATGTAGTCATGCTTATAGACAGTTTAATACTCTATTTTTAAGATGTTTAAAAATGTTTTCTTAATGAAAAAGGAAACTAAATTATGTTTAAAGGGAAAAGCATGAACAAAAACATGATCCTGAGTCCAAGATATACCAAGGGATTAGGTCACTAAACATTTATATTGCTTTTTTTTTAATAGGGAAGAAAAGAATGGAAAGGACGGAATTTGTTTTGAGCACATTGTAGTAATTCTCTCCTCCTAACTGAGTTCCAATTTAATAGTCAAACACTAGTTTAACATCACCCACTTTCTAAAAATCTGTTAGTTGGTGTTAATTACGCCTTCTATTAGTTATGACCTGAGTCATGAAACAGCTGTTCCACTATTTCATCCACAAACTGGCATGCTCATAATTACTTATGTTGCCTGTTTAGTGTTTTACAATGTCATAACAGTAACTTTGCTCAGTCAATGAAGATGATGAAAAGCCTCGTCTCTTCAAACCATTTTTCAAAAATTTATATAAGTCAGGCTGTTGTTGTTGTAAGGAAGAAGCTATATGACCAATGAACACTACATTTGTTACTCTTTGTATATTCTTTGAGTGAATTCTTTTGTTTAATATATAATTTACGCTTTATAAATAGAAAAGTTTTGAGTATATTCTGATGAATTCTGGAGTATCAAAGCTAATGTGATGAAAAATGCTATCTTATATCCTTTTTGCACCCACTAACTTGAAAAGGAATTGACTTAATTTAAGATGCACATGTAAAACATGGCTGAGTCCTTAGAAGTAATTTGCTAAGATAAAATAAGTTTCAAGTGAAGCATTGGGGAAAAGAACTAACTGCAGAGAAGCCCTACATTTGAAGCTGCTTAGAATGGATACAAGTTACACTGTGTTTCCCAGGCTTGATTATCTAGAGGCAAATATCCCTGCTTTAGCATTCTTCCCAAATTCGTCTCCAGGGTTAACCATCCATGTTTAATCATAGCTTATAATGAGATTTGTAAACTTCCAAAAATCTCTCTAGAACTCTGTGATTGGCTTTTTTTAACCTGTACTTCAGGAAATTTCCTTATGCAGAGAACAAGCTTATTGCCAAGATGGTGAAGTGAAACCAGTGCAAAAGAAACAAAAAGAAGCTATTCAGTTTTCTTCAGTATCTGAATATTTCTGAATACACTGATTTCTGCTGTGCAGGTAGTCAAAGTACACATCCATCTGAGCATTTCTTTCTTTTTCCCTTTGAGTTTTAAAACTGTAGAAAAAATACTTCTGAGTTTTAAATTCATCTGGACCTTGTCAATTCGAAGTCCAAGGGTATGTGAAAGGAGCATGTCTGTTCTTTTAAGGGTATCTGGACAAAGAAGCCATAAAAAAGAACAGATACAAACCTGACTGACACGTGGTAAGGGATGTTGTGATAAGAACAAACCTGGTCATTCACACGAATTGGTGTGAATATCTGGAGTTGAGGGTGTTTATTTTTCAGGAGGATAGGGAAAGGAAAGGGAGGAAAACAAACAGACATAGACATAAAACCTGACCAACTAGCATTAACAGACAATAGTCAGAACCTATTGTCTCACTGGTGAGATGGACTGATGGACTATAGAGTCCAGGCAAACTGGGACTTGCACAACTGATATGGGTGCAAACATGAGTGTGTTGGGTGTCGGAATCTGTTGGTGGGACAAGTGCTGAGGCTATGTGCTAAGGAGGGAGGGGCCAGGAGGAACACATAGGGGTAGACTAAAAGCAGTCTAAAAGGGGCCAGTTGTGTAAAATAGGGTCAGTCAGTACTCTTGTCTAGCTGTGCCCAGCACCTGATGCATCCAGTCGTCTTGTCTTCTTATGCCTTCTTATTGGATGTTTTCTCAATTCTCTCTCTACGTAATCTCACTCTCTATGCCATGTATATGCCTGTTGCAAGGATTGCAACTGCCAGATACTGGTAAGAGCCTCATGTATGTGAGTGAAATTTTGTGCTTGCTACTGTAGTCAGACATGGAGGTGTCAGTGAGTGTATCTTTCCAGAACTGCCATGTGTGCGTGCAAGGGGTGTATGCTTGTGTGTGCACACCTCTGGAACGTGTGGTAAACTCCACTAATTGATGGAATCTGCAAACAGGAAAGTGGCAGCCTGGGCAGGAGAGTGTCCTGACTGAGGCAGCTGGAGGAGGCAGACACTTTTAGCTTCCACTCAACACTAAGCTGCACATGCATATATATGTATAAAATATTATGGGCACACATGCAATCTCACGATGTATAAGCGGTTGATTGTTTGAAAGTATGGAGGCACACAAATAATTCTGTGCTTGCTTTCTTAAGAACAGAAATATCACTGCTGATTTGAATGCATCGCCCTGTTCAAGCCCCTGAAAACACACTCTAGCTCAAATGCTACTTACTTAAAGGAAATACTGACAGAAAATTAATGAAATTTTGAATGAAATGGGAAAAAATTAATTTCATACCCTTTATTAATCATCTGTTGTGAAGCAAGAGTGATATAATGCATAACTTTCAAAAGGATGATCATAGAAACAAAATTATAAATTCTTTTGATAAATCAAAATGGGCAATGTAGTAAACGCACACACCCATTCTTCTCATTATTCAGAAGTCTGTTCTGACAAAGAAATTAGCTGTATTTTGTCACCTCATTTGTCACACAGAGGGAATTAAAAAAAAAATTGCAATACCGTACCTTGCCCTAAGCCTATTTCAACTAACTTGAAATTGTCATTAGAATTCTACTTTGGTGTCACTCACTTTAGCGATCTGTTTCTTATTTGCAGTTTCTAAACTTAATTACTACAGCTATATCTAAGATACAGAATCCTGCCAGAACAAAACTCTTCCCTCATGCATTCATTGGGTAGCATCACACTCCCTGTAAACTGGCAGTAAAATGCCAGTTGATAGCAGCTTGTGATGTGTGTTTTCTCAAGTAAAATTATTTTCTTTTCTCGACCTAAAGTTTTAGAATATAAAGGACTCTGTTCTTAAGCTGTTTGAGTAGAGTCCTTTGTCAAAATAGTTGCAAAACTCTATTACCAACGTCTCATGCTTTAGCCTGAGTTGTTAGATCTGATGCCAGTTGGATAATGTGACAAGGCAGGCAAGGCTACCTTTTCTTTTACTTAGTAAAAGACTTTGGTTTTCCCCTAACTTCCCATGACAATTGTCACTGTGAGCTGCAGCCATGTTCTCCCACTTACATCCTCATCAATGACAAAAAGAATATCCTTGACTTTAAGGAGATCTTACATTCTCCTGCTGAGGCACCCCATTATCCCTCTTCTCGACAAAGTCCTGAGCAAGGCAGTCAGCCCTCCTGTCACAGGAAATGCTGCTCACGTCTAGCTGTGGGCACAGCAATGGAAGCTACATGTCACAGCCAAATTTCAAAGTAAATTGGTGCCTGTTTTGCAGTAGGGATATGCAACCAGAATGCATTCTAGGGGATGTATAGGAGGTGAGGGCTATATTTAATACTTCAAGGTTGGTATTTATTCTTAGGGAAGTCAAAGAAGCCCTCTGCAGGCAGCAGCACTGTCCCAGCAATGTGGGCTCCCCTGTGCTCCAACAGGTTGTGGAGCCAGCATCAGATACAGTTAAGTAATTTATTGTGAGGTTCTTTTTGTTTGTTCGTTCATTTGTTTGTTTGTTTTTCTGGATTTGGGCTGTTTTGATTTCCTGTTTGGCCTCCTTAATTAATACACCTCTGTCAGCAGTTGGAGTATCAAGAAAAGGAGGTGTCACTGCACAGTCTGGGCGAAGTGCATGTAAATTGCAGCAGCTCTGTCCTTCTGCATCTTGTGATGCTCCTCAGAGCTCCGGTCTATTTCTCTGTGATCTTCTTGCAAGGTATTTTACCTGCTCCTGCTCCTAATCCATCATCCTTCGCACATAGCCTGTGTCTGATTCATTTAAAATGTCACTGGGTAGCACTGTGGCTTGTATAACAATGCAGCTGATGGGAAGTTTATTCCCAGAGCCTTTTCCTCTAGAGTTATGGGCACTTTGCATCTAAAAGGTAGTGGTTGACTCCCACCCCTCCATGATTCTTCCTCCTCTACCTTCCTCCTCTTGCCCTGTGGCTCTGGAAGCAACAGATGATGGAGGGCACATGGGAGGGAAGGACCTACATGAGTGACTGCTGCCACCATAGGAGCAGGTGTTTCTCCTTTAGTTAGTCTACTCCCAAACCTAGGGAGAGACAGGGTCTCACACTGTGAAGGAGGATGGCTGGCCCATTCGGGTAGAGCAAGGAGGAACAAGGAGATGTGGATGTCTATCAGTTGCAAGATGTAGGGAATGACATCAAGAGTGTGAGGTGAGGAGCTGTCACAAATCTGGTTGCTGCCCTGAATGCTGTTTTTGCATCCAAGATGATGGATGCAAATGGATGGATTGTTAAGGGCCAGGCTATGAAAATACTTATGAAAATACAATTTCTGGGGCTGCTTTAATGCAATTCATCCCTCGAAGAACAGCTGTCAAGTGCTTTCTGCTTGCAATCTAGCTGCTTCTGCTTCTTAAAGTAATCCAACTCATTTGATCATTTGCTGTTGCCTTTTTGGTCTGTTCTTGTTATCTCCACTGATTATTCTCATCTCTCTACTTCTATAAAGCTTTCCCCAATCCTAAATTGGATCTTAAGCATATGTTTCTTCTAATTCATCATGTTACTTTTCCTTCTAATCACATCCTTCTATTGCATCTTTCATTTCCTTCTATCTCTCTCATCCTTTTACCTTCCCTTTCTTTTCTTCTGCTACCACTTTCATTTCTCTCACCTGCTTGCTTCTCTCCTGCACATAAACCTTCCTCTGCTTTTCCTGCTGCCATTGAAATTTATTTGTCTTGATGTGGTTGTACTCTTTCCCAAACTTTTCTCACCTTTCAGTTACTATGTTTCAGAACTAAGTAATCACTGCAACTTCTTCCTGTTCCTTTGCACCTCAGGAATGTCTGCACACCCTCAAAATCTCATAGTTTGGTGTCTTCTCCTCTTCTTTTTGCAACCCTTCCTTTGCGCAGATCCTGCTCTTCCCCTTTTGTGCTTCTCCCGGGCTGTCCTATATGTCTTTGTTTTCAAACTGTAGTAGCTGAAATCTTGTATGTTCCCCCTCCCACATATAATTAACTATGAGAATGTCATATTTTCTGCTTGCCATGCAATTGCAGTCAGAATCAGTAGATAGAGCAGAATTACTTAGAATTAACCCTTTTACAAGCTCCTAATAACAAAAGTGTCATGTTCTCTGCATTGGATTTATAGAGCCCTGAATCAAATGAGTGCAGGCTTCCTTTCGTTTACGGTTGTTTATCTTCCCAGCAACTAAGATTACGTAAAGCAAGACTGCATCAACTTTGATAATTATATACAGGGGGATATTGATGGGCAAAAATAATGTTTTTCTTATGTTGTTAGAGGAAGACATTTCCCACAGAGTAGAAGGTCCATCTGTTTATCCAGAGCTTTATTTCACTAAGGATTTAGACAGAATAATTTGGGTCTTTTAAAAAAACTTTTTCAGCTTGACCTGCCTTTCTAAAATATTGAGGCATTCTACTACAATAAAATTCTGTAAATTATATGCTCCTGTAAGCAAGGTGGTTTTTTTTTAAAGAAGTTGAGGATGAGAAAGGGTATAAAAAGTTTTTTTGATATTGTATTTTATTCCTTATGTATTATATAAAACAAAATAAAATTGAATTTAAATTATGTGTGTAAACACTTTAATGTTAATAAAATGATTTGTTAAAACACATGCACCGCAACATGAAATTCTCACTATTTTTATGTTTTGTGATATCATGTACCATAGATTTTTGTATGATTTTTATGTATTTCTAAATATATTGGTGCACACGCATATAGATGGGTTAGATTTCATTATATGGGTGTATGTAAGTATATTTATGTGTATGTAAGTATATTTTTATGTATGTCTTCTTACACTTTTGGGTCAAATTTCTCTCAAGGGGAAGACAAGAAGTCAGTCCTGTGCTCCTTATTTCTCTTCTTTGATACTGGTATAATTTTGCCTTTCATTTGTTACTATCAAATAATGATATCCATTGATCATCCTAAATGTGAATTCCAAGTTCCATTTCTATGTTTGGGTACTGAAAAAATAACATTTTCTAGAATAAATGGCTTTTCATTTCTGGTTACCTCTTTTAATATTTTAAATTGCTAAAGATGAAATATTAATATTTTCAGTTATTCTGGTGTGGTTTTTGTTGGGGTTTTTTTTCCAGGTGGCATACATACCTATATGGTCTGATCTAACTCCTGCCCTATATTTTTGGAATCTCTGTAACAGTAATAACTCCTGTAACCACGAGTAAGTTGATTTAAGATTCACCATCCCTAAAGTAATTCAAGAAGTTTTTAATATTGTCTCTGCCAAAGCTCATAAGGTGGACAGTGTTTAACTGTTATTTCTGGGGTATTAGTCAAATTCTCATAACAGCGTGAAAGGGTTTAGAAAAAAAATAAATTAACTACAAGTTTCACAGAAGTCTTGGAGAAAAAGAAATGGCTTTACAAACTAAAGCTATTCAGTTTTCCATAGTGCAGTTTACAACTGTAGTTTTATCACCTTGTGTATTGGGAATAAATTACTGATAACAGATTTTTCCTCATTCTATGAGAAAGACATATTAGTATCCAACAGTTGGATAAGGAAGTTAACCAAAAGCAAAGTAGAAATAAGGGACTTTTTTTAAAAAACAGAAAACTATGTTAATTATTCCTTGGACAAATTCAGCTACGTGTAGGATAACTTTTCTGTCAACTGTTGTTTAAATCAAAAATAATATGTCACCTCTGAAGGTTTGTCTCTTTCTTTTGATTGACTGAAGAGACAGTAAGGCTCCTAAGTGTCCTAAGTTAGGTAAAATAAATCACAAAGTGTGACTATGCACTTAAAGAATAAGATATTCTTGAGTGTTGTGTTCAAGATAAAATTTAGAACCTTACATGCATCATCTACTGGATGTAAAACAGAGAATAATTTATGGTCTGGATTTTAGAGGTCCCATTGAAAAACACCTACACAAATTCTTAGATGTAATTTCACGGGTCTATTTGAATGATTAGTACTTCACCAATAAGTGAGCCATGTTCTACCCTAAAGTTATTTAAAACATCTTAAAACTCTACTCTTACTTTTTCAGTATAATCTATAACTATTCTTTTTTTTGCTGCCCCATGGTGCTCTTTATAACCAAGACCATAATTCAAATTCTTATCAGCTAAATTGATAGCAATCTGAGGAAGGGCTTAGCAATTTTGTCTAAATTCCAAAGCATTGTGCAAAGGATTTGCAGATGCTCTAGGGAAAGCCTCTTATCTTTTGGCACTATTGTCAAACTTCAAATTTGCACGATAAAAATTATAAGCAAAGAAAAAATAAAAACCCCTTTCGTCTCAAGGTAAGAGAACACTGATGAAAAAACAAGAGAGGAAAAAAAATTCACACAAAAAAAGGAAGAGAAAAATTACTAAGGGAAGAGATTGCATGTACAACAATGCATAAATCTAAGAAGCTGACAGAATTAATATAGCAAAAAACAAAAGCTATCTCACAATGGCATCACATGCCACAGAGGAAATAAATAATTAATTGTTTTATTTTGGTGTTTAATGAGGAAACAATTCACTTGTGGAACTGTTTCTGACTGGACAACCTCTAATAAAACCTTTCCTTGTCTTTCACCAATTTGGTGTACAAAGATTGACCTGTTCTGCTCTCTGAAACTGATACTGGACAGAAATTATTTTCAATAACAACTGGCACTGGGCCACATCGAAAATTATTTGGGATCAAACCCTGACTAATTAAAGGAAAATGATTTAGAAGTCATCATGATAATCTGTGACTCTGAAAAAAGTGGAAACAAGTTGTAAAACAGAAGCAATAAAGAAAAATAGGACAAATAATGGAGACAACAACTAATCTCAGTTGTTAGTGTGCTGTGTCCCTTGTTTCCTTCTTTGTTCTTTTTACTTTTCAAGATTCAGCATATTGAAATGATAAATTACAATTGCAAATAGATTTATATCAGTTAAAATTTTTGGATGCTATAATAAGAGGTTGGGTGGGTATATTTCTTGTTTCCCTTTACTCCCCACCACCCTCCTGCCCCCAAACTCTTCTATGTGTGGTATCAGAAGTTCATTCAAGGAACAGAAAACAAGTTACTCAAATTTTTTATTTTCTGTTCTTTTTTTTATACTCAGTGGTAATATGTAAGGATGAGACCTAAAACACCCAAGTCAAGATTCATGTCTCTCTTCACATGACTACCTAGCACATTAAACATCATCAGAATATGCTTAATCCATGATTAAATCTTTTGGCCTTGGTCGTTTTCATTGACAAATGTATCTGGAGACAGATGCTCATTTTTGCAGGATATCTTAGTGAATACATTGGTCACGTAGGAGCTGATTTGAGTGCCATCTTAGGGGACAGTTGGTCACATTCGTGACTTTCATCTGGTGTTTAGCATCTTTCTTGAGTAGATAGATAGAGTTGGGGCTGTCTCTTTTTTTGATAAATGGTCTAACTACTGGGAAGTTATAAATGAAAATTATTTTTGTTGTAGTCAGGACAAAACAGAAAAACAAGATCCTCCCACAGAAATATTGTTTCTATTTAAATTTTCATGCTAATTTCAGTAAGGCTTGCATTGTGTTGCTGTGTATTGTTAAACAATAACTATATCCTGCTGAACAGACGGCTGCAGCTCAGTAATGCATGAAGGCGTTCCTGGGTATTGTATGCTGTTTGAATGATCCATATAGCATGCTAAGAAAGAGTATTGAAATCCATTTCCATGACAAGTGATAGACGAAAGAATAACCTCTGTAATGCATTTAGAGTTTCTTCCGGATTAAATGTACTGTATGAAAGTAAACCCTGATTTTGTTGTTTTTATTCAGATTATTAGTGCTTGGTGTAGTACTTAATAATAATTCTGACTGTATAACAAAGGTATTCATGCATGGTTTTACTGAAAAGTAAATTTGATATTTATCAGATTGTTTTATGAGACAGTGAGGAAGGAAAGCTGATGACTTTTTAACTATTTATGTCTACAAATGTTACATACAGGTGAAGACCACCTGTGACTAAATAATTTAAGTGCTACACATCCCACTGTTAGGACAGGGCGTCACCTTTTCAGTGACATCTCAATTAAAACTGCATCAGGTGGCCATGCAATTCAAAATACCAGTGGTACTTCTGAGCCCCGATAATACAGAGCTCATGTAATTTTTTCTCACAGATTTTCCGTTTACACAAAGGTGCAAAAGTTTTATCTCTGGAAGCAATTTTTATTTATTTCTTTACAATACCACCTTCAGGCATTAACAGCAGGGGGGCAAATCCTGTATTTTATGCTGTCAAAACCAATATGCTGTGAGTTATTCACATTGCTTTCTGAAGTGCCAGTCAACGGCTTTGTGTTTGAAGCAGTGCAAACCACTAATGGACTCAGAAAAAGCATATTCTGAATTGGTAGCACCAGAATGGACATTAGTATGGAAAGAAAAAGAAAAAAAAAATAGAAAAAAAGTATCAAAAGAATTCTTTTTTTGTTTTTGCTGCTGTTGAAAGTTTTCTAATGAAAGGAGTTGAATCAGGAACTTTGTAATAACGTGCCTGGCCACTTAGCTGTAGCAGCAGATCTGGAATGAAGCTTACTCAGCACAAGCTTTGGACCTTTCAGACCTTATGTATCATTTCTCATCTACTGAGCTTCTCATATTTGTACAAAGTAAAAACGGGAATAAAAAAATCATTTTTTTTTAACAATTTGAGTTCAAAAATAATACACATATTCACTCATTAGACCTTTAGGAAAAAAAAAAGTGGCAGATAGTCTGACTTTTTGCCCCAAAAGTATTTGTATTCAGAGCCATCAATTTAGACTGATACTCCTTTGTCCATTTTTTTTAAAGGAGTCCAGCTCAAACCAGCAAATGAAAGTGAAAGAGCAAACATTAAATAATGAGCCTGTAATGGGAATATCTGCCAAATTCTTGCACTGCAGGCTGGAAAGCTGCTGAAATCTGAAACTGATGCTGTATTCCGTGCAGAGAAGCAACTCTTCAGGACTTCTGACAATGCAGAGACCTCAAGACAGCATTTCTGGAACTGTTACAGCAAAGTCTTGTAACCATAAAAAATGTGTTCGATTTTTATTTTCCTTTAAGGGCTGAAACACCTCCCTCCTCCACCTACTGAGAGGTGCTGAAAAACCTCTTCCAACTGCCTGTTTGCTGAGAAAATGTAACCTTCCTAAATCCTACCTTCAGGTTGAAGCTGACAGGAAGATCTGTGGAATATTTCCCATTTTATCTAGGGAGCTGCAGCAGTTCAGTGGAATATAATAGTTTTCTGTATGAATTACAGCACACCAGTTGTCAGAGATAGATAACTTGGTAGAAGTCCAGCGAGCTCGATTATTGAGAGTGTCTGAAGTACCAGAAGACAGCAAGCAAGACAAGCATAGATGTTGCTCTCTTAGTGACTTACACCGAGATGGTTTGCTTTTGTACTTTGAGTGTTGAATCAGGTAGGAAACTTCCAGGTCCCAGTTGTAAGAGTTTAGAAGGTCGGTTAAAGGAAAAGTTCACATCTCACAGTTACAAACTATTAGCCTGAGGTTGAAAGCTTAGTCAAACCAGCAATAAATGAATACTTATTTGGAAAAGGAGAAGTAAAAAACAACTGCATTAAATTAATAGTGCTTTTTTTTTGTATTCTGTGTTACAGAAATTGGTGGGGCTACTGTGACCCTATCCAGATAAATATTTGGGAAGAAGTGAAATGCTGATAGCCTGTAAATATTCTTTGCAGCTTAAACCCTGTTGGGGCTAAGGTTTCCTTGGTTTAGTTATAAGCCATAAAAGTCTGGTTTTATAAAGCGTTCTGTAGGATGCGGTTCTTCTGCTATTGGAGAATCAAAATAACTCAGATTTCCTATTTTTCTTGTCTACTATGATGCATAAGAATAAAGATATTTTTTTTTAAATACTTTTTAAAATACTTGTTCATGAAACAAAAAAGGCCTTACTGCATAGATATTAAAGTGTTTTATTTTTTTAAGTTTCTAGAGTGCTGTACTCTTAGTAAAAAAAAAAAAAATCTGTGCTCATAATTTTCTCAGGAAGGAAGTGCTGGAATCTTTAAGCTGAAACCTTGTTTGGCAGTGAGATCAGAAATGATATTTTGATAATGATTTACAAGTGACTGATCAAAAAAGTAATTCTAAACTTTCATCAAATTAGCCATTCTCATCTAGTTCATTTGGTATTCAATAATACTAAAATATATTTTCAACTTAAATATTTATAGTAACAGAAATAGACTTTCATATGACATTTAAAGGTGTAAAAGAGACATCTAATATGAAAATATCCCAAATTCCTGAATGAATTCGAGTTGCTAAGAAAATTCCAAGTTTATTATTTTGTTTCTAGGAAAGAATTCCTATTACAGAAAAGTAATCAACTCTTCATAGACAGAATTGTTACTCATCAAATGAAATGCTGAAATTAAGTTATACCATATTCAGGAAAAGTGATAACAGTGTACCTCCATTGCTGTGACTTTCATAAAAATCAGACACACTGACACCAACTGAATCAATCATTGAAAGACACTTAGCCAGTGCATTTCAAACATGTTGGATACCATGTTACTTAAGACCATTACTAGAGATCTGTATTATATCCTCATTTATTTTTTGATTATGATTTTTAGCATATTCTCAGGAAGAAAATAGTAGTTAAAAATAAGTTTTTCTCTTCATGTGAGTGTAGTTCTCACTCAGTGTACATTATTGCTTTGTCATTAACTTCAAAGGATAAGGACGAATCAGGTTGAAGAAATGGAATTGCAGAAAATGAGATCTCCAGGTTAGAGAGAAATCATTTGAAGTTATCATACTTGAAAGTGCTGGGATAATGATAATAGGAAAGAAGATTTGTTTGGATAAAAATTCTGATATCATCTGTAAATGATGATGCTTTGACATTTGGTACTTTTATAATTGGGCTGGAGAGGCAATGTGAATATCAGAAGCAAATGCACATTGTCTGCAGGTTGAATTGCAGTTCTTATTTTCCTCCAAAATTTTATTTAGCTTGTTTGAATTAAGAATGATTCTTCAAGAAATTCTCAAAAACAATTTACTAGAGGAAAAAATAAGCATGGACAAACTGAGGGAGATGGAGAAATAATTTACTACACTCATTTTACAGTTGCATAAATGAAAAACTGAGGCCAACTCTCTTGTGCCTTTTCCTGATCGAGGTGATATTCCTAATTTGAGTAGTTCTGAGCTTTTTGGTTCAGGAAACCACAAAGCATTTGCTAGTTTTAAAAGGAAAATCTGTGGGGACTTCCTTGTGCAACGATTAATTCCAGGGTAAATGCAGGTCTGTATGCTGCCTACAGATACAATATTTGCTTCTAAATATCTAAGGAATACTAAGATCCATATAGTTTCAATAAGGTCATCTTCCAGTGATTCAGTGCCAAGGTGTCCCATTCTTTATTTGAATGTGTAACTGCATTGTTTTTCATAAATTAGAATCCTTGCTTACAATAATTGATTGTGATAATACAGTGAATCAACCCCAGTCACTGTTCTATTTAACCATTTTATTCAAATATCAGGTATGCAAGGTAAGTCATCTAGTTAAGTGGAAGCTTGATAACCTAATGTAACATCTTTGACATCAGAGATCAGATGAAGTCTTTTATGTGTCATTGGCTCCAAGAATCTGCCTGGGCAGATGGTGTTGGTTTTGTAAGTTAGACTTACATTGCCTGGAGAATTTAAGAGAAATATGGGCATTATTTTCCAACTCCAGTAAAGGATAAAGGTGTCATTTGACTGACAGCCCCTGAGAATATTTCCCTGTTACTGCATGCTTGACAGATGCCATGAACAGATTGATGTGCAGAGAAAGGAAAGGTACAAGGAAACCGTACATTAAAACTCATTAACTTTAGATAGGAAAATTCTGTTGGGAGCAACTCTAGAGCATTTTTTGATGTACAGTGAATGTTTAACATTCTAAATATATGTGCTATTTAATGTATTGGGACTGCATTTACATATTTGGTGTAAATATGAATGAAAATGAAAACAGTGACAAGATAAACACAAGAGAAAATGCATCAGTAAGATGAATCATTAGGAATCTCAAGGAAAATAAAAGAGACACACTTCTAATTTTAGAACCAAGAGAGGTTACAGGTCTGATATTTGGAGTGGATCACTTGAATTTCCAGTATTAATTCTCTCAGAAGAAAAAATTCACTTTTGTTTATAATGTAACACTTGTTTATAAATAATCAGATCTGCGTCTTAACACAGCCAAACTCTTATGTATAGCCTTAATTTTTAGCACTGAAAAAAGAGACATTGAACCTTATTTTCTGAGTTATCACAGAAAAGAAGTTTTCTGGTCACCTGGTCCATATGTGTTTTCTCCTTATTCCATTGAGTCTTTTTTACAGATACAGCAAATTCCTACATTAAGACTTAACTTGATTTTTTTTTAAATTAGATATAAAATGAGTACTATAATATAAATAGAGCACTGAATGATGAATATAAAAGCAGTGAATTTTTAATATGAAACTGAAATTGTAATATTACATATAACTATAATTTCTTCATTATAATAATTTCTATTCCTGTCCATTGAATGGGCATAGATTTGAGAAGGTATTTTTAAAGGATCTTGTATTTAAAACCACCACAGATTAGTGTATTTAGAAACACCACAGAAGGTAAGGAAGATCTATGTGCTTGTGAATAACTTAGGCATCCTTAATTTTGATAGTTCATCATTTGAGCACTTGACTTTTCAGCCTTAATATTCTTTTAAGGTAGATCTCATTGAGAATTTAATTTATGTAATTCCAGTTTTGATATAAACAAACTTGATGGTAATTTTGAAGATGAAAACAGATTTTAAAAACTAAAGAGTATAGCTGAAAGAAATGTTTGTAAGAAATTCTGTTCTCAATGCAAATAGGGCAGCGTTTAGTGAACTGAAAGTGTAAAACACAAATAAACAATGACGTGCTCTTAGTATGTGAATATCTACTTATTCTATATCTTCATGTCAAGTTTGAAAAGGCTTCTTTTAGACAGGTTGAACTTAATTGTTTTATTAGAGATGTGTAGGTACTAAATAATTGAAATAGCCATGCATAATTCAAATAATTGCTTCCAGTAGATACCAAGTCTGATAAATATCTGTTGAAAATGCCAATTGAATACTTTTCCCTGATATGAGAATTTCTTTAATTTTGAATTCATGGAATGTTGTGTTAATTTGCATAATGGTATAACTGTAACAGCAGGTTACAAGTGATGACTTGGATTCTGATGCTACCTGATGCAAAATGACCCGTCTCTTACTTCAGCTTGCAGACAGCAGCTAATGGAATTCAAAATGATAAACATTGTGCAATTCTAAAGATGAAAAGAACCTATCTTGAAAGGCAGTAGCCAATTAGTACTCATTTTTCCTTGTAGTAAATGCAAATGCTTGAATGAGATACCATGAAAGTCTGTGCTACAGAAGTTTACCAAGAGCTACTTTCTGGTTTTGAATAAAATCATGTATGGCCATCAAAATAACAGTGTTTGAATAACTTCTTGGAGTGAGTGCATTGAGCAGCATTGGCAAGATCTGTTACATGTGATTTGTTCTCTCTCTCACACACACACATCCTCTCCCCAGGACGAGTAACTGAATAGGTGGGATAAAAAAATGCATTTGGTAAGACATACATTTCTATCTTAAATGAAGTCAAACTAGTTATGAAAGAAAAGGCAAGATCCTTCATTTGAAATAGTGTATTATTGGGTTTAAGGAGGCTCCAGTTCCTGTGGCAGTTCACAGTCTCAGAGTCCCACCCTTCCCTCAGAAACATCATTCTCCAAGGGGTTAAATATTTACCCCTTGCAGAAAATTTTTCTGTGTTTAGGGATTAGAACTGGACAACAGACTTCAGCTACACATGACGGATGGCATTAGAGTATCTTGAAAAAAAATGACTCCAGGTTGTTTATGGTTGAAAAAATGCTTAAAAGGAAACACCTCTATTTTCTGGTGCTTTTGCATCTCTACTACCTAATGATGGACTTTCTCCAATTTT
This sequence comes from Lepidothrix coronata, assembly GCF_001604755.1. NCBI lineage: Eukaryota > Metazoa > Chordata > Aves > Passeriformes > Pipridae > Lepidothrix > Lepidothrix coronata. The sequence continues at coordinate 1,063,438 of NW_016690323.1, read as the reverse complement.
ACAAGTCTGCAAGGCTCTTTTTCCTGCTGACTTGCTTTTGGAACATCATTGGATCACCTCTTGGTGACCTTGCTTTTTAATGTCTCAGACTAAGAAATACTTTTTCCTTCTTCCCAATATACAGGAAAATACTAGCAAAAGTAAGGTTTACTGTTTCTGAAATCTATGTTTAGTCCTGAATGAGGAGGATGAGGCAGAAGAGAGAAAGAAGAGGAAGATGAGGAAGGGGTTTCTTTCATAACCAAAAGCCCTAATAGAAATTGCCTGTGCCATTATTTCAAGATATAGAGAAGAACTGACTAATGGAATAAATAGAGGGCTAGTCAGTGAACAGAAAAGTTTGGGAAATACAAAGATTTGCATTTTCTTGGTGCATTATTGATAAGGACATCTATTTATTCTGTATGTGATTATGAGAAAAAAAAAAAACCTCACCCCAAAACCTGAAGTTTCACAGACCATAAAAAAATTCTAACACGGCTTTGCAGATTTAAGTATTCTATATAGAATTGGAATCATTAGCTAAATTTGGGCTGCTTAAATGATTGAGGCAAGGTTCCAGTGAGTTTTGAAACCTCTTCATCCCTCCATATTTGAAACTGAAGAAGTAAACATGAAACAGAGATGTTGAACCAATTTTGTCTATACTCTGTTCAGTTTCCACTTTGTTATCCATATTTCTTCCCTAGGTTTGTAGATACTTAAATTTTCTAGGAAATTCTGAGAACTACAGTAGGTTTTGGATACAGCTTTTGTCAGGAAACTCAGAGAAAACGAATTTGTAGCAAGTGAGTCTCCTATAATATTGCTGGATAAAGTGGGAAGTAGTTGTGTAGCAAATGAAATTTAGGAGGTTCTTAAGGTCCCTGTACAAAGTATTTATTTTTTTAAACACAATTACAGTTGTATTTAGTGAGGTAACAGAACTGTAAAGCTGTCAGGAAATGCTTTGGCAACAACATTTCTTGAAGGAACATATTAAATAGTAATGATGTCAAACACTGGAAAGAGTGAGTAGGCCTTGCATGCACAGTTTTCTAGTCATAGGAAATTAAAAAGGGGTTTGGAATGTTGCCAGTTGACTGACTGTAGGGAAAAAAAAGATTCATAATAAGCAACAGTTGTAGTTACAATATTTGCTGAAACCAACACACATTAAATAATAATGAAAGCAGCCCTCTAAAAATGCTGGCAGACTATATGAAACAGCTGAGCTGAAGAATCTGCAAAAAGGATGAAAAAAGAAGAAACTGGTATATAGCCAATGTGCTGTCAAAGAATAAAAAGCTCCATTGGAGATTAAATGGTGAGATCAACTTCAGATGAGTATTTATAAAACAAATAGTTTGAAAGGAAAAGACTTAATTCTTGGGTTGTGTAAGGGAAAAAATCTCTACGGATAAAGTGATAACTTCAAAGAAGAACTTATTTCATTAGAGTACTAAAGATTTTTATGTGCTTGCAATTTTTTGATTAGGAAAAGGTGTAGGCAAGGAAGACTATTTTTAACACATTGAAATACAGCATGATTGTTTTGTACAAGAATCTTACATGAAATTATTTTTTAAATTTGTGGAAGATTTAAATTTCCTTCTAGCCAAGAGGACCTTGTTATCGCTACATTAAAGAACTTAATAACCAATGACACTGAGATCTTGTGTTTGCTTGTAAGTATTAAAAGTAAACTTCAAGAAACAGAATAGCTGATGATTTTTTAAATGACAAACAATGTAAGTGTTGAATAAGTGCTATGTCTTTTTGGTTGTTATCCTATACATACTCTAGCAAACATTAGACTGTCATAGTCATTGGGAGGAAAAAAAGGCTCATTTTCAGAGTTATAAAACAGCCAGATAAATATATTAAAATCATAGGGATTTGATTGATAACAACACAACGTGAGATCATTACTAAGCCTTATGATTACATGCAGAATATACACTTCTATTAAAGAAAATATATCCTCACTGTTAAAATGGAAATTGGGATTTGAAATGGACACCGAAGTGCAAGGCTTGTATCCTCTCAATCCCTGCTCTGCTGTTCTATAGAAATGGAAGTCCTTAAATTTAAAAGTGCTCTGAAAGCAATTGACTGTTCCCCAGAAGCTTTGTGTTCTGTTCTGGAAACATCTCCCTTGCAGTATGTTCCTCAGTTCAGCCCATTGGCATTTGCACTTTCAGTGGTTATACTAAGCGTTCATAGAGAGTTGAGGAATGTTTCTGACCCTGGGAGAGACCTTGCTTCCACTAAGACTTCTGCCAATGGTAGTACTTGCATGTCACTGTTTGCAGATAATATTTTAAAGTTTTTGATTATAGAGAGCATAAACCAAAAGGGGTCACTCATCTCAGCTATGAAGATTCTTAGATTACAAACTCAGGTCTGGCATAAACCCATCTGCAGACTAGTGCATATGTGTTTAAACAAACACATACATACATCAAACTCCTCTATGATCTGAATTCCTTAGGAAGGACCCAAGGGCAAATAATGCAGACAATCTGAATAGGCAGAGGACATGATATGTTTGAGATACTCTGCATTACATGGCCCAGAAGATCAGTTTGAGGCCACAGAACATGACTAATGGGAGATTCTTAGTATTTCTTGAGCCTCTCTGTCTTCACAGGCAGTCAAAGCCAATATCCTTTAAATGTTTATCTTTTATGAAAAGTTATCCTATACGTCTTCCTTTTCCCACTATAATATGACACATAAAACAAAGAAAATGAAAAATATTTCCATGTTCAAATACTCTACTAGGTGTCTGAAACTACCTCTGAAAACCTTAAAATTACTCACAAAGACTTCTGAAGGTTATGACAGACCTCCTGCTTCTTTGTTCTTCTTGGTGGTGGTAAAAGCTGGATCCATGCCCAGTGTAGGGAATATAGTGTAAATAAGTCTGCTGCAGATTGCTACTGGATTGTTCAAAACATCAGATGGTGAGAATATGTTATCATCAACAAGCTGTTTACTGGCCAATCAATTACAAACTCTGATGGAGCACCAGGCATTTTATTGTAGGCTAGCCAAAGGGATGGAGAAAACATATGTCAATCTGTCCATTACTTTAAGGGGCAAATTTTGCTCTTATGCTTCAGCATGCTTTAAAGCCTCCCACAATGGAACCACACTGATATTAGTATAGAAGGGCAGGATCTGTGACAGTGCTGTGGGAATCACTTGGATAATGCAGTTCTCAGATATTTGGGCAACTTTATGTCAACATACATTTGCATAATGAGAGTACAGGTGAGGCATCTGTGAGTAGTCCACCCCTTGAAAGGGTTTTGAATGCATGAATTTGTCAGTCTGTGTGCAATAAAGAAATAGTCAGGAACTGCTGATTGGCTTTTATATTTGTTAGTTCTTACATGAAGTGAAGTTTTGGGTCTTTTATTCTCCTTCCACTTATGTTTTTTTTCCTGGAGTCTATAAAATAAAATAAGTCCATTATCTTCAATCCCAAATTGGAAAATACTATCCAGAATCAGATACTTCAAAGAGAAAATTTTTAAGTTTAGAAAGGGAAAAATGTATCTGTTTGCTCACAGTACCTTAATCAGTAATAGATGATTGAAAGGATGTTGCCTTTGCCTTTTTTTCACCCATGCAACTGGGACTTTCCTTCTATATTTTTACAGAGAGGGTTTAGTTCCAATGGGGAACAGAATATAGAGCTGAGAAGAGAGTCATTATGGTAATGAGAAGAGAAACAGGCAACTTTCTCTGGAAAAATCTCTGGTTATATACAAGTAGTGGCAAGTAGTTATATACATAGACCTTATCCAAAGGACACTTGGACAATGACTAGAGGCAACAGGTCTCACAAATGTGCAGTCATTTGACATGGCTGCTTATGTCACAGTATGTCTGTGACTTGCAGGCAGTATTGGCACTGGAGGTTCTCAACTAAAAATTAAGTCAGAGGTGATCCAAACTGTTGTTCTGAGCTGAAAAGGAAGAAACGAAGCTCTGCCTTTGAGAACCTATTAAATATTACGTGAGATCTCTTGAGATTAAAATAAAAAGAAAAAAAATTCAAAATGTTAATTCTTCAGAAACATACACTGAAAAAAAGTTACATTAAGTGAAGGGCCAAGCAGGTGAAAAGATCTTTCTTTTTATCTCCTCTTACCTCCGACACCAGTAATGTGTTAATGCTGAAAAAAAGCATTAGAAGGAATGAATAAAAACAGTTGAGAAGTATATGATATTTATATTTCAAAACTATCTGTTTTAAAGTGTTAGAAGAGTTGAATAACTTCTTATTGATTGTTTCTTGGGGTATTTTTTGCCGCAATCTGTGACGGTGAGCAGTAAGTCACTCTGCAAGTTGTTCTTAAAAATACCAGCAAAAGAAAGAAGAATCTGTTCTGCAGTGAACTTGTCACCACAACAAGCTGAGGGCCAAGGATTGTCTTTGTTCAAAAGAAAGAAGAGCTACCTCCTGTGGAGATAAGGAGTTCTGGAAGAAAAGTTAAAAAAATAAAAGCATACCTGCTTTGTACTGAAATATGTTGATGGATGTGTCCTACAATGAAAAATTCAAATCCTTTCTCAAAAAGCTCGCTACTTAATTTTAATTATTTCTTTTTTTTTTTTTTTAATTTCGGCAAGAAGCATCTAAGATGCTGAGATTTTTTTTCCCTACTCATTCAAAATTGCTTAAAATAAGGCTTCGACTTTCCAGTTGTTTGCAAATCAGCACAGTTCTATTACCTTTAACAGACTAATGCCAGCAAGACCAAAAAGGCCTGAAAGATCTCAGCCAGATCATCTGAGATTGAATGCCTGACGCAAAATTATTAGTATGAGTGTGCAGGCTGCCTCTTTCTGAATGGTTACATTTTCACTGGCATTGACACCTTCTTCAGATGAATTGAAACCCATAAAATCATTCAAAGGTGAAGGATGGAAGAGCAGGGAGATGGTGAAGGTTACTGGAGCAGGTTGTTAAACAAGTGGTAACAGGACTCTGAAATAATGGGAAGAGAGGGAATGGATAGTGGCATGTACTCTGCTGACAGTCCCAGAGCCACACAGGTGTTTAGGAGTGGGAAGAGGAGGATCACATGCAGCTGATGGAAGCTGAGGAAGTCGTATTAGCATTTCCAGCCCATCAGTCACTTCTGAAATATGCACAGAGCAGCCCTGTTGCTTGCGGTAAATATCTCTGAAGTAGTTGGTGTTCGATCTTTTGTATTCTGTGAGACTTAATATTATACAGAAGATGGACCTGATTAACATCTCACCTCCTCCCTCTGCTTCAAAAGTTTGAAAAACAATTGATAACTGCTAGATGCCAAGCAAGACTTTAAAGGTGGCTTGTACATTCTAAATTTCCTTTTATCCCTATTATTAGCATGACTCAGATAAAATTAGAGGCATTGTGCAAAAGAGAAGCCAGCTTGGCCACAAGCAGGAGATATCTCAGATAAAGCAGTAACTTCTACAATACAAAAGTGTAGGGCAGGTCCAGGAGCAAAACTTTGGCTGATAACATTACACAGCTCTGCTTTCCCTTCTTCAACAGTTAGATGTTAATGCTATTGAGAGGCTTTCAAATTGAAATCAATGGGATTTTCATTATTCACTCCAATAGGAGTGGGATGAAGTTCTAAATAGTAAATGGAGCAATAAAAATCTAAGAAAACAAGAGGCATGCTAATGTGTGTCTTGTTTAAGAATTCTCTGTTTCATTGTCTCTGTTTAACAAGAGCAAGCAATTGAAAACGATATGGTTGGGGAGTGTGAAAGCATGTGTGCCTCCTGGGAATGAAAGACTATACACCTTTCCGCTAATGTTGGACGGAGACAAAACCAGAGGTAAATAATTTAGCCTGCATGCAGAAAGTGTTGGAACAAGTGCCTTCTAGAGTAAAAATAAAAAGAATAAAAATAAAGGTGCATTAAGTGTTGTGTGTGTTTTACCAGCTTGGGTTTTCTTGGAACCATTAAATACAAATCAAATGAATAATTTAATATTTTACACAGTATGAGCATCTTGCATCACTGAGTTTTTGGAACAGTTTAGCATAGAGAAAATGCAGTGGGTGCTTGCCTTGCTGTTCTGTAATTTTACCTTGTCTTTATTTCAATTATATTTCAAAGCAAATACTCTTCCTATTTGTGAGGTTGTCATTCTGGTGAGCTAGTGGTTTGTTTGGCTGGTTGGTTGGTTTTGTGGGTTTTTGTTTGTTTGTTTTTTGTTTGTTTCTCTGTTTTGAATTTCAGAAAATGAATTGTAGAGACCAGAATGAATATTTCTAATGATCTTAAGCTAAATGAATACCTTTTTGCTCCATCCAGATTCATTAGTGCATAGACCCTTTTTTACTTCACTCTGGGACAGTGTATAAAACACTTAGCAGTGAAGGTGTGTTTACAGATGCTTTGTCTGGAAATAGCAACTCCAGATCTCTTATTTCTCACATCCCACATGCTCCTTTTCCTCACATTTGCACAATATTTACCTTTACAGTTTAATTTTCCCTTTCTTTTGTCCTTGAGTCTGCAAAAGTCAAGAATCTTTTGCAAAGAAAAGCTTAAGATCCATGGTCACTTTTTGTTATTTTCATAAATTTCTCTCAGAGGACCCCAGAAAAAAGGTTGTGAAGAGAACTTAATGAAAAATAGTTTCTTGAAGATTTGAAGTCAGTCTGTTCTTGGTTGTAGTTGTTCTAATTCCCAAGTTTTTATTCTGTATTAGAGCAGACAGGGATGTACACCAATTCCCTCCGAATCTTGATTATTCAGAGAAAACCCCCAAGTATTATCAACTGCAAGAGAGCTACAGAATAGTCTGTAGGATCTGAGGTCAGGCTTCAGACCTAGATGGATCAGTGGGAGAGATTTACCTTTCTTAAAGGGGCCATTGACTCATTAGTGTGGATTAGAAATAGGTAAAACCTAAGACATAATAACTTAGAGGACTGATGAATCTATGATCAGTTCAACCAGCCTCCAGTCTTAATGTAAAGCTCAGACGTTGCAAAACTCCATTGTATTAAATGTTGCATTTCAATTATGTTGCATCAAAAAGTTTTTTGAAGCAGAAATAAAAATTAATTTCTTCAAAAACCATAGGAGATTAGGAGAAAGTTACTTAAATAGCAGTGAAACTTTTAGAAATAATGAAAAAGGGGATGTTTTGATTTACACAAAGCAGTGTTCTTCTGCAAACTTTTATTTTTACAGAGGTTTCTGAAAGGTGACTCTTTCATCATAATATCAGATTAAAAATTATCTCCATGTCTTTAAAATTTCTGTGGACAGAAATGACTATTTTCATCTCAGTTATGTAGAAGCTTTTATTTTACACATATATGAGCATGCCTTCCAATGGCAAGTTTAAGTCTATTGACTTACTGTTGAGATTATTTGAGACAACAACAAAACACAAAATTCTGCAGTGGATATTACTATTTTAAAGGTCTCTAAACTGTTTCTATCTCAAAGTACATCTGCTTATCTGTGTATTTTTTGACAATAAATCACTATGCTTAAGAAAAACCTGTATTTTGGTAATCTCTGTAGTATTTTCTTTCTAGCTGCAAAATGGTTGAATTCTTGCATTAGTAAGAGTTTAAACTGGATCTTACTGGAAAGCTGAAAGAAATACTTTCACTTGGAGAAAATGCTAATAAGAGCAATTAACCTTGCTCTTATTGCTGTTCCAGGATTTCTGAGTACTACTGTTTTAATCATGGAGACTTCTAAGTGAGTAATGACTAACACCAGGAAAAAGTTTCCTACACTTTGTTCTTGTCCAATTTGGCATTGAAACTCTCTTCTATTCAGCAACAGTTTTTTTCCAGAGCTTGAGTTTTGGTTCCTATAAGGGATCAGTGTAGACTCTATTGACTGTAAGCACTGAGGTAGCATGGTACTGAATGTTAACCGTCCAGGTCTGAGTAGCAGAGCAATCAGGTTTGTGTTTGCATGTTGTATTAAGTCCATGGTTTTTTGCCTGGCAAAGGCTCTTACCTCCTTCTGTTGCATCTGCAACTGAACTCACCTTCTCTCACTTGGAAGAAAATAACTTCATGTTATGCAATTCACATTAGGGTATAATGTTTTACCTTTTATTTTCCTGAGCAGAGTGTAGGCTCATCAGTTCAGAGGTGCTGTAAACTGCTGTTCATTTGATATCAAAATTTCATGCCAATGCCACGCTCAATGGACAGCACTCAGGATAACTCTCACCACTCCTCTGGAACTTGAGCTTCACTATGGCTTGAATCAATAAACTGGCCAAGTGGCAAGAAATATGGTGGACTTTAAAAGCGATTAATGAGTAGGCAGGGACTTCAGACTGACTTCTGAAATGTCTTGATACAGCCAAAATGAATGCAGGAGTAGAAAGATATGAAACCAACTACTGTTAATACATATTTGGAGAAAGTCATTGGGCATCAAAGTCCAGTATGAAGACTGAATTTGTGTGTAATTGCACTGGCAAAGATGACAGAGGACAGAGCACGTGGCTGTTGCTTTCCTGAACCTGTTCATACTCTGAGGCCCTGTTGTAGTGGCAGCTGGCAGGAAGACAAGGGGTGGTTGCAGCAGACAGACAACTTCAAAACACACATGGCAAGATGTGTTTCAATTGTATTTTTTTCACCCAAGAAAGTAGTTTACTTTTTAGCTATCAGTCCAGCTAGTTACAGTGGCAAATGCCAATCTATTGTTAACAGCGGTAACAAGATGAATTACTTTTGGACTCAAAGTATCTGAAATAATAAAAGCTGTAAATAGTCTGACAGGCAGTGTCCTTCTCCTAATATGAATTCTATCTTCTAAAGTGAGTTTAGCATTTATTGTTCGGCAGGTCTGCATGGGATGCACGGGATGTTTTGTAAGAATTCAATTAGCTTGTGTTGTGAGTTAACACTATTTGCATGGAAATGAAACATTCTTTCAACAAAGTATTGAATGAAAACAAACTAATTAGTTTTTTGAACAGCACCTGACATTCATAGGACCCAATAGTGCTGTTGGATAAATGTCTGCATGACTGGTGCCCCTTTCTTAGAGCTGGCCAGCATTTTTCTGTTTATGAGACAAACAAGAAAACAAAAATCTCCCCAGTCCCACTATAGCTCCTTAAAATGTTACTAAACCAATTTAATAAAATTTGCCATATATCCCTGTCCTTCCAATCTCTGCATCCCTTTTGCTGCCTTCTGTTTCTTTGATACACAAAATGTTGTTTCGTTTTTGCTGTTATGGACTTACATTGCTTCTCTTCCTCTATTATTTCACGTTCTGTTTAAAAAAAAAAGAAGACTCCTACTTTCTAGTATCCCCCTATGATCCTCCAAGCACTATTCTCTGTACTGCAGGAATCACCATGGCAGCAGAGTGGCTGCCAATAAGCTGCTCTCTCCTTTTTCCATACAAGTGACCTCCAAATTGCTGACCAGAGAGAGAAAATAAGTTACAACAAAAAATGGGCTGGCACAGGTTAGTTCCCTGCTGGGGTTCCTGGGAGCAGCACAATTGTCCTTAGCCTTTCCCTTAGGGAAGATGGGCAGGTGCCAACATTCTCCACGATGGATAGCACAGCAGAATAAATAAAGCCAAAATATTTTTTCAACCACCATAAACTGCTTGAATAAAAAACCAACCAACCAACCAAAATTTCATCTTCTGGTCAAATTTTGCTCAGGTTTAATCCCACAGTGTTTCTAACAGGTTTGTCCATTCTTTTGTTCCCCCCTCCCCATGTGTTTGTTCAAAAGCTTTTTGTTTACAAAAGCTCCCACAAACACAGATGCATTTATTCTGAGGGAAATTGTCATGTTGGATTTGACTGCCCTGTAATTTTTTTTTACTATCTTTCATCTGTAAATGCTTCTATCTTACAATGAGGAAATAGCTATGAACATGGTAACTAATGAAGTAATTGCAATAACTGTATTAACTTAACTACTGCAGAAGGTTTGTGGCCTCATCTGAACAGGCATATTTTGCACATATGACGTTTATTTTACTTCTTCATGATTACTGCTTTATAGATGGTATCTGAGCATGGAAGAAAAAAGCACTATAAAATGGCATAGCTGTCGACCGACAGGCCTGACCTAAGGCAGACCTGCAGCTGCCACCTGACTCCACATAATCAAAGATGTGTCCACCTTGGAGGTCTTCCCAGAAGGTTTTGCCATTGCTACAGAAATCTCTTGAACATAATGATGCATGCAATAACTGCAAAGGAAAAGGAAATTTGCTATAAATTTGTGTATTTGAAGGTATCCAGTGATTTGATTTAGATAAAAATTGATTTTTCAGCTCTCAGCTGAGCTATTGAGTCCTCTCACAAGACACTACCCACAGCCAGTTCAGCTACTACTGCTTAGCTGATGGCAGGAAACTGGATGACTTCATGTACTGTGCTTACACCTAACCCATATAACAATTGTCAGCTGTCCTGGCTGGAAGAAAATGATTCCTCCATTCATTTGGTAGACTAATATAAAGCAAGAACCCATTTATTCCTAAAGGATAGAGAACAGTGTTTTTATTTTTTTCCACAATACACTGATGTTATGATACTGCTTCTGAACTGGTTACCATTTTAACCTACCTTAAGAATGCTGAAAGAATCCCTCCAGTATAAAGAGAACGGCTGTAGTGTGCCTGAATTAAATATCAAGTCTTTGGGGGAAGAGTCAGTCCTTTTTGCCATGCTGTTTCTTGCTGCAAACTGCGAGAAATACTCCAAAGCCTGGGCACTGCCAGAATAGTAGGCAGAAACATCTGTGGATGAGTTATTCCAGCAAGTGTGCAGCAGCTCAGCCAGCTGCCAAACAAGCTACCCACAAGTTGTTTGACTTTGGGTGGTGTCAGAAGACTGGTTGGGGAAACAGAGCTCATAGCACAGTGGAGAAAATTGCTTTCTTATTATTGTTCTCACTCTCTCTTATTATTGCACTTATTTTATCTCATCTCTCAGTGTGCTAATGGTCTGTTACGTAATTGCCGTAATACTTAGCAGCGGCACAATAATACTTGGTCCATTTTCCGAGATAGAAATCCCCTCAGTTCTTAAGAAGAACTGAGTCAGTATATTTTGCATGAGAGTTATAAGGGATAAATAAGCAGCTGTAAAGCATAGGGTGCCCTTTCATATCTGTCATGTCCATGCAGGGTCTAGGGTATCTGTGTTATTCTGGAAAAGCAGGCAAAGTCTCTGTTGATTCTTTCTCTTGGTGAGCCCTACCATCAAATCCAAGATCTTCTAGGTCTCTTTCAGAGTTAACTTGTTTTCATAATACTGCTAATAAAAGTGGAATAAAGAATTTGGGGGGCTTGCACTAGGAGGAATTTAAATCTTTTAAATTCATTACTAAATAACTGATTAAATTCATTCACTAAATAACTGATTCATTACTAAATAATGGATACACTCTTGAATTGGCATTTTTTTAATGCTTCATGAATAAAACTTGACTTTTTAAATATTTTTTTTAATTTTAAAGCATTCAACCTGCAAGCTCTTTTACACATATTTGTTTGTAGCCCTGATAAACAACCGAACATTTTACAACTGCTCACAGCTTCTCTGTTTTACTTGAATTTTCTGAAAATAATAAGCAGAAAAGCCTCATTGTCCTGACAAGCTCATTCAGGCATGGGTTTCTGGCTGTAATTTGACATTATTAATTGGTGCATTCTGTTCTCACATGGGAAAGGACTGAAACAGAACTGAGGTACTTTCTGCATCAAGAAATAAGTCAGGTGAAAAAACATATGTCTAATCTATATGTTCTGTTTATTTAGCAAGCTGGTGACTCAGTCCATGTTAATGAAGACCAAAAGGACTGTGAATAATGATATGTTATTTTTATTTGGGATTTGTAAAATCACCAAGACTACAGCAAGAAAATAAAGGGAAAATCAGAGACTCGAATAATTTTGATTTTAAAAAGAATAAGAAATTTTAGAGCTTATTTTGACTGCACTTAGAAGACAGCATGTTTCACAGCAGGGATTTTGATGCATTCTGTAGACTTAAATTTCTCCCAAGCTAATGAAAGTTGATGTAGTGTCCTTGCAGGTAGGGTTATTATGTTGCTGTTTAAAATCCCACAGTAGAAAATTCTGGGAGGTTGAGCAGGGGCCTGTTAAATGTTTTATATGGTGGCTTAGGGAGTAGAGCTATTGCAAGAATACAAAGGAACTTCTTAACCTGAGCTGAGACCAGTGCAGTACTAATCAGAAGAGATTTTTTAGCAACCTGCGTTTGATTTGCACTTTTGTGCCACAGGCACTCATGAAAACAAGGCATGTGGAACAGTACTATACAAATCTTTGTAGTGAAATGACTTTTACCTTAACTGGAAGATTTGTGTGATTTCTCATGAACTATTGACATACCACAGACAACAGTTCATGGTAATGTGAGCTGTCAAGACACCAGAAGTTTTAAATGCTGCTTCAAAATCATTAGTATCACTCCCAAAAGGCATTTGTGGTGTATCTGTGTTACTACATACTGTGATCCCTGACATGGTCACATGTAGAAGAAAACATCTTTTATAAGGACACTTTGTGTTCTGAAGTGCCTTTAGAAACCTTTATGAAGTGTGTCGTAATTATACGGGGACATAAACCCCAACAGCAGTGTCTGAGACCTGCTGCATGATTTTGAAGATGGAAGGGACATCTGAAGACAGTTAAATGTTTTTCTACTTGCTACAGCCAAAGAAATGGCATCATGCAGCACTACACTTAACTGATCTGTTTCTATAAACTATTATTAGGTCAAAATTGAACAATTAGGAAAAAACCCCAAACTGAACCACAACAGGCATTTAGAGATGCTGAGTATTCCATTACCAATTTTAGGTTGGAGATCTTTTTAGCTAATAGCATGTCTGCTTTTGAGGAAACATGGAGCAGAAGCAGACTATTTACAGAAATGTCACATTTAGTGCTTCAGAATGAAAACTTGTGCAAGAAACTTACAGAATTTAGTTTACAGAATTCAGTATATTTGATATATTTGGTTGATCATGTACATTTTGATATAAAGTAGCATTTCTGTCTAGGGAATTATTGGTACTAGAAAACCTCTCAGGGGACCTAATCACTGAGCAAAGTTACATTGTCGTACTGAAATGACTTTTTGTAAAGTATTCAAAGATTCAAGGATAGAAAGTTATGTGAAAGAGTTATATATTAGCTTCATTAGTTTACAGTACGAACATGATTCTAACAAAATTTCCTTTGCTTATGAAGAGTTCAAATGGCTTTTAATTGCCAGAGCAATAGCTTTCTTTCAGACTGAGATGGGCACTCCTGTCTTTTTAAAAATCTATTTCAGGACTGAAAAAAGATAAGTTAGTTAAAAATGGATGAATACAGAGGACAGTATAAAGGTGAAATGGATAAGAAAGTTAATATAAAGTGACAATGTGACTTACGCATAAAATATTTTTTTTCAAACAGCATTTTTTATCAAAATCTAGTGCTACCAAGTATGCTCAGATTATTTCAAGTGAAATAATATTAGGTCATTGAAAAAGGAAACTTGAAAGACCTTCTTTAAATTCTGCCCTTAGAAGTACCTACACAGCTTACAACGGCAGAATTGTGGAGCTGTTCCATGGCAACACACCAAAACTTCCCAGTAAGTCAGGACGAGAAATCAATGTGTCTAAGTTCAGGAATGAGTTACAGCAGCAGTGAAGAGTCTTTTTTCCTTTGTGGTAGAATAAAGATGATATGTTAGCTAGGAGTCCTGTCTGGAGGAGGTTTCATTCAAAGTGAAAACACCACCAAATCATATTTCCCTGCAGGCTTTCTCCCTCAAGTGTTATCCTCACTAGGATCTGTTTGGTAACCCAGTACAGTTTGTGCTAAATGGCACTTTCTAAAATCTTTATCATGATGTGGGCCTTTGTGAAACTGAACAAACACAGTCTAACAGCATAGTTGGAATTCTTGTCCTTTTACACCCTGAGTTTATTTGTTATGAAAGGTGCTACCTGAACATTTCTCACTAGAATCTCTGGATCAATAGTCCCCACATAAGGTTGTCTCTCCTCAGGCAAAGGCTTCACAGGAGCAGCTGACGGGAAAGGATGGTAGCTGAGAGCCAGGGTCTCCCATTAGCAATCTTGCACAAGGCTCTACCTTGCCCTGTTGCCTCCTTGCACCTTTGCATGAGTGTTCCAGCTACCTCGTTATGAACTGGGGTTACTTTGACACTTCTGGAAGGCAGGTCTGGGAGGCAACAGTCAGGGATACAGTAAGGAGAAGAAGAGGAGAAAGATAACTTCATACACTATTGGAAGCTTATAACCTAAATTTTTCCCTCTCTCAGAACTGTTCTGACATATCTAGGTGGTGTAATGAGACCTCTGCTTCAGCCAGTCTCTTCGGGGTCATCTATTGTGAGGAAAAAGAAGGTATCGGCCCAACCCTAACCTGCCATGTCAGATTTCTTTTCAGGAAAATATCCAAGATTCATTATTTATTAAAAAATGTCATGGCTCTTGGCTTGAATAGTATAAATACCAGAAATAATTTTGGATCCTGGCTGCAATGAAATCAGAGGTTTTCATGCCATGACACTGATTGACAATCAAGATTTTACCTCTGGTTACTGAAAAACACTTAACTTTAATTAATTTCTCTCCACCTACGATACTAATTTTGAATGAGATGTACAAAATTGAAGATTTAATGAAACTATTTTACAAGGGAAAATTAAGTAGTGAAAATTTTAAAGGAAAGATGTTTATCATATGTGAGAAATACAAGAGAAATCTATTACTGAGTTAGCTTAGAAAGAGCAGAGGGTTACTTGAACCTGATTAATATCTTGTAATCTCATCAATGTATATAAATATCTCAAAGGCATGCATCTAGACCCTTTCCAGTGATGCTCAAAGATAATAATATGGCCAGTCTTCGCGAGCGAAGATTTGGGAAAGGTCATTAACCCTTCGAGCCTGCGCAGTGGATTTTTTAGGTGAGACA